>NC_090750.1:82230665-82350665 GCF_036898095.1 Palaemon carinicauda
TATAACTTGTCTTAAGTTAAAATGTAAATTTAATCTGTACAACTTGTACCTTTTCTAAAGCCTGCTTGTCTCAGCTTTTCACTAATTTTTTAAGCATGCTATTTATTTTCATGACAACTGACATAAGTGTGACACCTCTATAAGCATTGCCACCAGCTAGGTCTCATTTTTTAGCCATTTTCACCAACACCCCTAACTCCCATTCATTAGCTTTTGCCTCTTCACGCCACATTCTACAAAATAATCTTGTAAGTATTCTGGAGATCACTTTTTATCGGCCAATATCATCTCGGAAGTTGTTCCATCGTATCGAGGAGCTTCCCATCACCTGAGTTTCTTTATGATAGTTTCGACTTCAAACACACGGAATTCATTCATGGGCACATCAAGGTCTTCCTCAGCTTCAGATATATCAATCAGATTATTCCATTCATATCTCCTATTCATAACCTCGCTAAAGTATTCCATCCAACGTTGTCTTTCTTCATCAACTGTTGTTATAACAGATCCATCTCTCTTTTCTGGCTTTATGCTTCTTCTTCTTCTTTGCCCCCATAGAGATTTCATTGATAATTTTATGAGCGATTCTTACACCATAGCCACTCCCTGAATTCATAGCTTTGTTAGCTTCATCTGCTTTTTTTTCTAAACATTCTCTCCATTCATAGCTGGCTTTTCTTTTGACCTCACTATCAGTACCAGAATACTTAGCATTCCGTATATATATATATATATATATATATATATATATATATATATATATATATATATATATATATATATATATATATATACATATATATATATATATATATATATATATATATATATACATATATATATATATACATATATATATATATATATATATATATATATATATATATATATATATATATATATATATATATATATATATGTGTATGTGTGTGTGTGTGTGTGTGTGTGTACAGGTTTATATTGTGTGTATGATTATATATAAATCACTAGGCTACAGGTGAAACGTGACGAACATCTATAAAATGTGTACCATAATTACGAAAAGAGACTCACGCTGTGAATTCGTTGACGTCACCAATGTGACGAAATTACTGATTCATATCTAGTCTTTCAACTTTTTTTCGTGGCTATAATACACATTATATCTATCTATCTATCTATCTATCTATCTATCTATATATATATATATATATATATATATATATATATATATATATATATATATATATATATATATATATATATATATATACAGTGAAGTACCCATGGTTAGACAATCAGATGATATGACCGTCTGTTTCACAGTGAGTTTTTAAGAAATATCTTCAATATTATAAACATTTTCAGTTGCTAACGATAATGGCGAACGTTTGATTTGTTTACGTAAGTTGACTTCGATTTGACCAAGGCAATTGACGGCGAAGGGAACCTCTTCTAAGTACACTGACATACGAAGTGACTGGCAGAAGTGTTTATGAACTGCGCGAATAGAATTAACTCATCAAAGTTGAGCGCCACGATGACTCTTTTCATTTTTATGGAACATGACTAATGGCTTTATATTTCATATAAGAGACGCTTTGTAAATATCTTATGAATATTCATGTTTACCTTCGTAGATGCGCCACCGGGTCAACCAACCACTCGGTAATATGGTGAAAGGGTCCGGGTATTGCCATGATCAACAAAGCTGTAGTAGTCAGGGCCATCCATACTAGGTTGGTTTGCAGTGAGCGATCAGACTAAAGTCTCCCACCATCACCAATCAGCGTCTAAAATACGACAAAACTTAAAAATTGCCAAAAAACCTGGAGATATTCATATATATGTTGACAGAAAACAGCAAACGCGCTGCCTATTATGTTTCCTATAAAACAATTTAAAGATTTTAAAAGGTCGCTCATAAATGGCAGAAGCAAGGGTCTGTGACAATGCATTCACAGGACATTGCCCTAGAGACTGACCATATATAGATAAAATCAGCGCTCAAGTCTCCTCTCCACCCAAGCCAGGACCAGACAATAGCTGCTTATGACTCATCAGATAGACCTATAGGCTCCCCCAAACCCCCCATCCTTAGCTCACAAGGATGGTGAGGTTGCAGACACTACAAGAAACTATCGAGAAACTACTCGATCTCCCATCCAGCAGAACGCCAGGTAGGGACGTTTCCAATAAGCCACTACGACCCTATATAAACAATAGATCTAACAAAGGGTCAAACAAGACTGATAGCAGCCATTTCTAAAACAAAATTGGCAGTTGAATTTAGAGACCCTTAATTCAGGGTTGTGGTAGCCAACTGAAAACGTCCCGGCCTGGCAATCTGCCAGACGGGTGTTCAAGATCCGCTGAAGCTCCACAGTTTCTTGTAGTGTCTGCATTCTCACTATCCCTGTGAGCTATGGATGGGGTGTTTGGGGGAGCCTATAGATCTACCTGCTAAGACATCAGCAGCCATTGCCTGGCCCTTCCTGATTCTGGCATGGGTGGAGAGCAGGCTTGGGCACCGTCCTTTGCTTCTGCCATTCATGAGTAACCTTTCAAAAACCTTTTAATTGTTTTCTTGGAAACAAAATTAACAGTACGTTTGCTGTTGTCTGTAAACATATATATGACCATCTCCAGGTATTTTTAAGTTTCTAAGTTTCGTCGTATTTTAGCCGCTGCAGATTGGTAATGATGGGAGACTTTAGTCTGATTACTCACAGTAAACCTTAGTCATGAGCAGCCATTGTCTGGTCCTCCTTAGTCCTAGCTTGAAGGAGAGGGGACTTGGGCGCTGATCATATGTGTATGTGGTCAGTGTGTGGGACATATTGCCCTGTCCCTCACCTTTATCATTCATGGGTGACATTTTGAACCTTTAGGGCTGGTTGTGACCTGAATGGTAACGTCTCTACCTGGTGATCGCCAGACAGGCGTTCGAGTCTCGCTCAAACTTATTAGTTCTTTTAGTGTCTGCAACCTCACTATTCTTGTGAGCTAAGGATGCGGGCTTTGGGCGAGCCAATAGGTCTACCTGCTGAGTAATCAGCAGCCATTACCTGGCCCTCCCTAATCCTAGCATGGGTGAAGAGGGGTGTTGGGCGCTGACCATAATGATATAGGGGCATTATCCTGCTTGCTAGGGCAGTGCCACGGCCCCTTGCCTCTGCAATTCATGAGTGGCCTTTGAACCCTTAAACATGACTGGTACGTGGATGAAATGTACTGCATTCATACCAGATTCGTTCCTCGTGCATTGAGGGAACCCAAATACCAACGCAAGTTACGATGACGTGGGCAGACGAACTCATGAATATGAATAGATTGCTTAACTTTGCAGTAATCGTAACTAATTCTATTTCATGATCAGAAATGTCAGTATTTGGAGTATGTTAATGGACCAGAGGTTGGGTGGAATTAGATGTAGAAACTAGAGAGAAGGCGGGGAACTAAACAGCAAGCATGTACTGTACGTGTGTTTTTTTCCTCCAAAACTCGCGAATGCTCTTTATTTTAAGATCTGAGTAGTTACAAGGAAAAGACATATAGACAATTAATTAGAAATGTATTAAGCTATTAACTTAAGGAAGTTTTTCTGTATTTTTAGTTTTCATTCGGAACATTAACTTATAAATATATATATATATATATATATATATATATATATATATATATATATATATATATATATGTGTGTGTGTGTGTGTGTGTGTGTGTGTGTGTGTTTGTGTATATATATATGACTCCTACCATCATCATCATCATCATCTCCTCCTACGCTTATTGACACAAAGGGCCTCGGTTAGATTTCACCAGTTGTCTCTCTCTTGAGCTCTTGAAAAAAAAACTTTTTTATTCATCATCTCCTACTTCACGCTTCATAGTCCACACCCATGTAGGCCTGGATCTTCCAATTCTTCTATTTCCTTGTGGAGCCCAGTTAAAATTTTGGTGAACTAATCTCTCTGCTATATTCTTAATAAACTTTTTACAATATAGATGCTAATAGTTTTATCATCAGTCTCATGACACCCAAATATTTAATATACTCAACCACTACAAATTCTACATT
Source organism: Palaemon carinicauda (assembly GCF_036898095.1). Classification (NCBI taxonomy): domain Eukaryota; kingdom Metazoa; phylum Arthropoda; class Malacostraca; order Decapoda; family Palaemonidae; genus Palaemon; species Palaemon carinicauda. The sequence continues at coordinate 82,234,726 of NC_090750.1, forward strand.
ATGAGCATCTATTACAATCTACTATTTTGTTTAGGAAAAAAATGTCTGAAGGTTCTTCTTCTTTCTTCTTTGTGTGAATCTTTTCCCACCTTTATGTGGGGTCGATGTTTCTGGCCAGCGTTCTCCATCTACTTCTGTCCCCACACTTCATCACCGGTTAATCCCTTTGATCGAAGGTCATCCTTGATACAGTCCATCCACCTTCGCTTTGGTCTCCCTCTCCTTCTCGTTCCCTGTACCTCCATTTCCATCACCCTCCTCCCAATATACTGTTCATCTCTTCTCATGACATGACCATACCACCTCAGTCTACTTTTTTGGATCTTATCTGATAGTTTTATAACTCCTGTGGTACCCCTAACTACCTCATTCCGTATCTTATCTCTTCTTGTCACCCCACACATCCATCTCAACATTGTCATCTCTCCCACATCCAGTTTCTTCTCTTCTGTCTTCTTTATTGCCCACATCTCCGCTCCATACATCATTTCAACGCAGATTTATTCTGGTTCATTATATGCGAGATATTGGTATGGGAACTCTTTCCGTTGGAAACAAAGAACAAAAATAAAATAGTTTAAGACAAAACAGATTCAGGCGTTATCACTTTCAACTAAGTCCAAATTAGTAAGCTAAACTTTGTACAGAACTATTTTTTTTTTAATGGTGATATCAACATTCCATGTGTTCATTATACTGTAGCTCAAGAATGAAAAACTCTCTGTGTTGATTATTTTATAACTATATAATAGAATTAATTAAAATAAGTATGATAACATGTGCTCATAGATGGAAAAGACTATAACTGTTAAAAATAGATTTCCCTGATGATATGGAGAGACTTCGGAGGAAAACGACGTATAGAGAGAGAGAGAGAGAGAGAGAGAGAGAGAGAGAGAGAGAGAGAGAGAGAGAGAGAGAGAGAGAGAGAGAGAGAGAGAATGAATTAAAAACTGAAAAGAAATGTAGGGAATTTAAAATCTTAGTGTCAATTCTATTCCCTATAAAGGAAGAAGAAAACTTAACAACATGGTGTAATGAGAAAAATGAATTAAAAAAAGGTTCCCAGATGTCTATAGTGACTTAGAATTAGCTGTTAGATTTGTAACATTCTTTAAAAACAAAATAGAAAGTATAACTGGATCTTTAGCGATTTTTGCAAATAAGATCGTTGGTAAACGTGTTCGCCAAGCATTCGCATGGCAGCAGATCGATCCCAGCCCGGGGCCGTGAGGTTAAGCTGTTAACTGGGGAGGTCACACCTGTGGTTGGACACCACAGCGGTGGGTAAGGGCTTGCCCGGCTGACATTCTGGTGAGCATCTATTCTGATGAAACTGAAACCAGACACCTTTAACTTTTATCCTTTATTAAAACCACGTTCCTACCAGTATTAGGGAATAGAAACCTCCTTGACTAAGACCAAATGAAATAAAACTATTTAAGATGGTAGGAAAGAAAAACAAATTAAGAATTATAAATGACAGCAAATATGGTTTATGTTGAGTATAAATTTTACTTTGAACTTTCCGGGGACCTCAATAAAACATTTTCCATTGAAAGTTCACCAATGTTGATTTTGTCAATGCAGACGACACGATCAGTACAATAATGTTTACTTACTTGTTTACTTGTTTTGGGTTTAAATCCAACCCTCCACTGAAGTCGAGTGAACTACTTCTCGGGCGGATCCATATTAATCATCTAACGAAACATTTTCATCATAACTTATACAATTCTTTGATTGTAGCATCTTCCAAATCACATGATCTTGTGAAAAGTAATGTCTTTAGTTTCTTCTTAGATTCAATTGCTCCCTTTAGGTCCTTCATTTCAGTTGGCAGTTTATTATAATGTCTAGGGCCCTAGGCGCACAGTAGCTAAAAGCCCTTTCACCAAATTTACTATTTGTTCTTGGTTCAGATAGCCTATGTTTGTCACTCATGTGTCTTATGTTAACATTTGTTTCTAGTTCTAGTTTGTTCAGGCATTCTTTTAGATATTTTGGTTCAGTATCTTAAACGTTAGTAAGAGTAGATTGTATTCAGTTCTCGCCTTTATTGGCAACCAGTGTAATTTAATTAGTGCAGGGGTAACTCTTTCCCTATTGTGTAGTCCTTTTATTAGTCTCGAGTATTTTCATTCTTTTTTCCAGGAGTATTCAAGGACACTCTAAAATCAAACCATTGTTCTTTAGTCTTGGGTAGTGCCATAGACTCTGTACCATGGTATTCCACTATCTTGGGTTAGAGTTCTCTTGCCTAAGGGTACACTCGAGCACACTATTTTATCTAATTTCGCTTCCTCTTGTTTTGTTAAAGTTTTTATAGTTTATATAGGAAGTATTTATTTTAGTGATGTTGCTGTTCTTGAAATATTTACTTTTTCCATCTTTACTGGGCTATTTTCCTGTAGGGGCCCTTGGGCTTATAGCAGCCTGCTTTTCCAATTAGGGTTGTAGCATACCAAATAATAATAATAATAATAATAATAATAATAATAATAATAATAATAATAATATATTAGTTTTTAACATACGTCTTTAAATACTCATCAGGATTTTAAAATGATATAAAACTAAATTATTTTCAAACTTTATGATAACTTTTTATTTAGTGTACGATAATGAAATATCGTACGTCTGTCTCTGTCCCTTAAGTGTTTAAATTCGTTTTTTTCTCGGATTATTCAATGTTTTTGTGTTCTATTTCATATCCACCAGCTTTTAGCGTACGTCTATGAATACTTATCAAGATTTTAAAAAGATTTAAATCTAAATTATATTAAAACTATTTATGATAACTTTTTATTTTGAGTACGATAATGAAATATCGTACGTTGATATCTGTGTCGACTGCAAGTTTGACAGCGCCAGCAGTTTGTAAACAATCATGGCAGACGACGTAGGACCGTTCGAGCCTTCTCAGACGACTTTGTTAGCGTCGACAGAACCTAGTCAATCGATTTTTCAATCTGTGTTGCATTTAATCGAGGATAACACTCAGCATTTCAAAAATGACGACTCCGAGTACGGTCAACGGTTGTACAGTGGATTTCTGGTTCTCAAAGAAAACATGGGTCGTGTCATGTCGATGTCCGAAAGGGTGAGAAAGGAGGTCCACCAATTCGACTATGACAAAGACAACCCTGGAAATGGCTTCAGAAGTTTCAATAACATTTCCGAGCAAGCCATTATTAGTGTGTTCGATCTGTGCAAACAAGTTTCGACGAATAGAGGTTCTTTACTTTTTCGGAAGGGACACTTTGTCAGGTAGGTACCGTGAGGCCTTAAGCCGCCCACATGTCCCATATCCTTTTTTATGCTTGATTTTGTAAACTTTTAAAGATTTTCTTCAAATTTCGTAATTTTACCATTTTATCGTATATAAATGATTGAATTGATTATTTATTCATTAACTACTTTCTTTGGAATTCAACAGTTTTTTGTTACTTTAAGAGTCCTTTTGCCTTGAGTTGCGAACTTGCAGCTCAACATGGACAGAATATTTATTATTTTCCCATGATATGGACGAGGTATTTTACTGTGTTTGTAGAACATATGAAGGGTGTCTGCAGCAACTGCATTAATAATCAAACCATTGTTCCCTAGTCTTGGGTAGTGCCATAGCCTCTGTACCATGGTCTTCCATTGTTTTGGGGTAGACTTCTCTTGCTTGAGGGTACACTCGGGCATATTACTTGATCACATTTCTCTTCCTATTTTTTTTTTGACGTTTTTTGAATTTATGTATGAAACAGTTATTTTAATATTACTATTCTTAAAAAATAGTAGCTCATTACTTTTCATGTTTGTTTATTTCCTTTCCTCACTGGGCTATTTTTCCAACTATGGTTGTAGCTTAGCAAACAATAATAATGATAATAATTTGTACCAACACCAAAATTATGTTAAATCTGTACCCATATGATGGCTCAATTAAATTTATGATCTTCAGATTCACCCAAACCCATACTTATGGGGCTAACCCTGGATACTTTATCTAACCTAGGATGCTGTTATGTTACTTATCAAACGACCAAGTATCTATGAATAGTGCGCAGGCAAAGCTATGCTTCAATAACTGGATGGCATTCCTGCATGAAAGTCAGAATCATTTGAGAGAAATAGAGTAGCCTTTGTAAACCTATATCAGCAGCCAGTACCTCTCTTGTGCATAGAAAGTGGGAATTTTCTTTCCATCTTCTAGTCATTTGTGGCCACTGTACTACAAAAACCATGTCCTTTGTTCTGCAAAACCTCTGCACAAGAACCCTACCTAACTTAAACTTCCCCAATTCTCTCTTTCTCTCTACTTTCCTGCAAAGATGGATCAATTGATTATTGATGTTTTTGTCAATGTAATAAATTGAAGCTCACACTCATTATCCTAGGGAAAGGGCAACCCTTTTGGCTAATGTGTTTGACAGTAAGTAGGGTAGACTGTTTTTGATGGTTATCATAGTGACTATAGGAATATGGTACCTGGTGTTCCTCAGCGTTATACTTCTTACCCATACGTGATATAGTCTAGAAAACGAGCTTTTTGAGTTAATATACGATACTTTAATTACTATTGAAACTGGAATTCGCTATAAGAAATGGACAAGTATTGGCATTTTTCTCTATGTTTAAGGGTGACTAGGGCATACAGTATACGTATTGATCAATTAAAAAGTGAAGTCTATTATGAGGTCTAAATTTTTTGTTTGCATTCGCTTTTGCCAGCTGTTGTGTTTTTTGTATGATGTAATCAATACCTGTCTTTTTTAACCAATTACAAGCTTCCAAATATTTATGCTCAAGTTCTCGGATGTTGTTCTATAACAGTGTTTTTTTTTCCACCCTCCCCTTCAGTTTTAGTATGACTATCATCTTATAAATGCAACTTCATTTATTCGGTAATTGATTACGTTGAAAACGCTCTATGTTTTGTAAACTGTATAGCTATTGTACCTCATGTGAAAGTAAACAAAATCCCCGAAATAATGACCCACGGGTCTTGTATGCGCAGCACACCCATACAACGCTTGCCAGAACAGGGGAGCTGTGAGGTAATGCTAATTTTTTGTGCGTAGCAACACGGGAGAGGATAGTAGACAGTAGATCTACCACAAAGGAGTTGTGATAGTATGCTGTCTCAGGACAGGGAAGAACAGGAAGTGAAATGGGAGAGATCATTAAAGGATCAAAATCACTCAGCAAAGGGGACAAAAGATCCTGTTCACCTGGTGGAATCCTTGCACATTCCTTGTCTTCAGACATTTACTGTAGTTAGTCAGCTGACTTTATACACAATGCCGGTCGGAAAAGAATGGAGCTGCTGCCCTTCCTCTTCCCCTATTGGACAGTTAGTCCTGGAAGACCCATTGATAGGAGTCTTATATGTCATTCATATAGTTTTTCCTCCCATGGGAGAGACAGTGGTGCCCAATCCTCCACCGAGGACGAAGGAAGAGACTTCTTTCTCATCAGCTATTCACCATACCAATCATCTGTTGGAATGTAATTAGCTTGCAATCACACAATCCTGTGGCGTGTCCACCATACCACAAGTAAGCAGTGTTTTCTGCCAATCCGTAGTTTAGGGGAGCACCCTCGCCCTTTACAGACTTGTCTTGCAAGGGCAAGAGATGGAATACCTTATAAGGTATCTAGTGCTCCTTCACTTGCACTATTGGAGGATGATGAGAAGTTGCAAGATAGGTGTAAGACTCAACCTTCGAGATTGATGCCTAAGAGAAGCGGCAACATCCTGGTCTCTGCAAAGGTGAACGTTTTTCCGCAACAGCATATGAAAAGGAGATGTCATGACGTTTTTCCACCGTTCCCTAGGATAGTTCTTCAGGATCATCCTTAGAGAGGGACTCTTTATATTAGACCTCGTACTCCTCCGATTCTATCGTTATGTAATGATAGTTGACCTAATCCTCGTGTTATGGCTGCTTTCCTAATAAAAAAAAATTCAATATAATCCCTGGGTTTTTGTAATACTGTACTACAAAATTATTTTTGCTCTGTGGTTTTAAATCTTATAAACTTATGATTGTTGTTGTTGTAATGGAGTAAATGAGATACTGTTTTCTCAATGTATATTTGAATAAAGTATTTTGTATCCTTTTATATTATGCACCGTATCAGGACTGTCTCTTTATTCGATATATAACACATTTTCTTTTCCAGGGAGGTTGAGGCATGGAGTCAAACAATGGTGTCCCTTGTCACTCTTCTAGAATACATTGATACTGTCCTCTTACCTCGATGCGAGGAGGGCAACCTTTTGCCAGACTTCAGTAGCTCTCCTAATGAACTGATGGAGATGCTTAACACAATCCCCCAGTACTCCTTTTATGGACGTTGCTTGGGATTTCACGTAAGGATTGCATAATTTTTTTCTAATTTTTTGCAAATACAGTATTCGTAATGACAATATGAGGAATTAAGTTCTACCCTGAAATGTGCTCATATGAATTGCAAATGCTATCAAGCTCCCCAGTTTATCAAAGGCTTTTGGATCTGACCTGGTAAATAACAAATTGAAGTACAGTAGAAACAAAAATCTTGCTGTATATCTCATAATTCAACCTTCAAGATCTCTTACTGCCAACAGTAATTTCCTATCTAGGTTAAACTAAACTATTGTTTATGCTTAACATTCAACTTGAGATTTATCCATAGCTGCATATCTAAAATGTTAACCTTGCAAAGAGCCATAATATTGATAATGTATCTGTTAGATAAAAAATCTGCCATTTTATGGAAATGTTCTTATACTTTATAAGATTTATTAATTTGGTTAGAGATACAAAGTACTTGCTAGAGGGCCTTTATTTTTCAACTTAGTGTTGCCCTGAACATTTCTTTGTTCTTTGTTTTTTTTTCAACCACTGTATTCTAAATACTGAAATGCTCTGATCTTTTAGGTTTTCATTCTGCACATCGATAATTTCTTTGTGTAATCAACATTTACTCAATCATTTTTATATTGTATGACTATTTATTTGCACAAGTGTGTTTTTCATCGGAAATCCATTTGAGGTACTTTAAAACATACCCTTTAAACCTGTTTACTGTACTGCATTCGTCAGTGCTGTAAAGAACATAAGTTAAGACACGTCTTTCAAAAGGCTATTGTTCATTATTGGTTTAGGTTGCAAAGACTTACTGATTCTTTAGCTTTCTAGACTGCAGACCTTGTAAGGTATTCGATTTATGAGTTGTACCCAAAGTCTCCGCAACCGTACGGGTTTTGGGTAAAGCAATTAATAAACAGTCTTGATATAGCTAGAAATAAAGTGCTTTCATTTAGGATATCACAACTTCATGGAAATTACCAGAGGTACCTTTCGGTAAGTTTTTTGGCTTAAAAAAGAACATGGCCGACCTAAAAGCCAGTTGTTCCATAACTGAAATACAAACCACGCTATTTAATACGGGTAATTACTTTCGGCTTAGCTGAAATGACGAGCCATTAGAATTTTAACGAGGGTTTACTACCCCACCGCTAGTTAGCGGGGGGTAGGGAGGGTAGTTTGCTCCCCCTCCCCTCCCCTCACACACACACCTGTGTTGAGTTCACTTTGCTCTCGGCTCGGGTGCTAGACGGACGTGTCCGCTGTCACCCTCGCCTTTCTGACAGCCATTTTGACTGATCTTTTGTTTGCTTTTTCTTTTCTACAGAGTGTTTGTGAAGTTGGGCTCTGTGATGCAGAAGTGTCCCGGTTTACCTGACCGCCCTTTTGGGACATATGTTGGCGGTCGAAACGGACCCTCACACCTTATGTCCTTTCTGTAGGGGCCAACGGTGTGATAGAGATAATGTATGTGGTGAGTGTGGGGTGTGGTCTACCTCCCAGTGGGAGAGGTTTTCCCGGCGCCGGAAGAAAAAGTCCAAGCGGGATATTTCTCCTTCGAAGAGTTCTTTCAAGGGGGGAAAAACTGCTTCTTCCGTGCCCCAAACCTCCTCCGAAGCTCCCATTCGATCGGTTTCTTCCGAGAAACTGTCGAGTGGTAGCGTAGGCTGCAGTTCTGTTGACCGATCTCGGGGTTTGGGAGAGGGAGTTGCCTCCCATAGCGAGGCAGCTCCTCTTCCTCCCCTGGGGGAGGATATTGATTTTCATGTTAATGTTTCTAACCATGATTTGTTGCAGCTTTGGGCTTCCTTGGGGCTTCAGGGTTCGCCCTCCAAGGAAGCCCTGTTTTACATGATCAAGTTAGGAGCAGCTGTCAAACAGTCGCCGACTTTAGCAGAGGTCGATCCTCTGTCTATCGTCGACGTTGTTGTGGCAGAGGCTTCTGATGAGTTAGGTCAAACCTCTGCTCCTGATGTAGCTGAAGGCTTAGCTCCCTCCTCCGAACATCCTTCGAGGGAGGAACTATATCTAACGTTCTCTCCTGCAGGTGATTCTCCCCCTTGGGGGAGTTCACTAACAGAGACTCCTCTTTGGAGGTCTGCTGGTCAGCTTGCTGATCCTACGGCCCCCAGAGGGCGTATAAGGCGCAAAGCCCGCCTTCCTCTTCGCCGTAGAGGCCTTCCCTCGCCCCACAAGGGCGTAAGGAGGCGCCTCTTCAGCTCGTCATCCCAGCAGTCCGCCGCAGAGGAACCTTGTCGTCGATCACTGACCCTGCCAGCTACATCCCTGGACCTCTCTGCAGATCGTTCGCGATCTCCTTCGGTGGAAAGTCGTCCTTCCTCCCGCCAGACCTGCTGATCTGCCGTCGCCGTTCCTGGCTGCTGATGCGCTGTGGGCGCCCACGCATCCCGTTTTCAAGCGGGCATCGGTCATTTGGGGCACAAGGGACTTTCTCTCCTAGAGACTAAGTCCCTTACACGCCAGGTATCCCCTGCGCGCAATTGCGCGCTCCAGTTCCAGTTAGAGTGCGCCAGCGCTCTCCTCTGCGTCAGCTCTCACCTGTGCGCCAACGCTCTCCTGCCCGCCCACGATCTCCTGCGCGCCAGCGCTCACCTATGCGCCAGCATTCTCCAACACACCACCTCTCGCCTGTACGCCAACATTCTCCTGCGTGCCCACGATCTTCGGATCTGGGCGCAAAGGGGAAGATAATCTCTTCCCCTGCTCGTCGGCGCTCGCCAGCATCGTCACCTACGCACCATCGCGCGCAGTCTCCATCGAGCGCCCTGCACGCCCATCTGTTGCAGTTCAAGATGTGCGCCCTCATGCTCGCCCGTGTGCAAGGGATATTTCCTCTGCGCGCGCCAAACGTGTTCGCCCTTATGGGCTCACCATGATCCTGTGCGCCCACGCGCGCACGAACAATCGCCTTCACGCGTGCGAGTGCTTATTCAGCCTGCTTGCCATCGTTCGCCCACGCGCGCGCGAGCAATCGCCCGAGCGTGATTTAGGCGGAATTCCATCGCGCGATCGCCAACACGATCCCACGCGCTAGGCTGTGGGACGACGCACAGCTAGGTCACCGTCATCGCTCGCTCTCCAGATAGGTCCAGGAACTTGCCTTCTTCTTTTCAGGCCGACCCTGCTTTGGTAACTCCTCCTAGGGATCGAACGATCCCCTTCCCTCCAGAAGGAGTTTCTGTCAGCACAGCTGACAGCCCTGGTTTGGGTCCCTCGTCAGAGCGGTCGTTCAGGCTTTCAAGCCCGTTCTCTCTGAACTGGGACACAAAGCAGTGGCAGTTTCAACTCCCCTGAAGAGGAAGAGAGGAGGAGTGGACGTGGTAACTTCTCCAAGGGCGAAGTTGACTCCTCGGAAGTCTTTGAGGAAGGCTCCCTCCCTCCCCCAGACTTTCTCTCCCTCCCCTTCGGACGAGGATTTCCCGTCGTCAGGGGAGTCCCGTGAGGTGAGACGTTCCCCCATCGCACGATTGAGGGAAACCCCACCTCGCGCAGAGAAGTCCTCTCAGGTAGGGGTGGAGAAGAGCCTCCCACCATCACTTCTGGAGTCCTGTATCCCTCCCAGGAGGGAGTCGAAGGACTCAAGACAGTTCTGAAGTCGGCCTTGAGGATTAGACCAGAGACAGCCAAGCCCTCGAAGACTCCAAGACAGTTCCGAAATCGTCCTCGAGGATTAGACCAGAGCCAGCCAAGCACTCGGAGAACGTTCATGAGTCCCCCGAGAAGAGCCTTCGGGGACAAGAGACTTCGCTGCCAGCCCTTCAGGAGGGGAGCTTCAGGAGTCAGAACACACTTTCTGGCAAGTTCTGACCCTTATGAGGAATCTCAACGGGTTCTTGGATCCAGAGATTCCTCCTCGTGAGGGCAAGGACACGGTCCTGGACAGAGTCTTTGGTACTCAGAAACCCGCTAGGGCCAGTGTGGCTTTGCCTTGGTCCCAAGGGGTTAAGAGTGCCAGAGATAAGGTCGATGGTCAGCTCTCCGAGCTTGCCTCCAGCCGGTCCAGCGCCAGGAACAAACTCCTCCCGCCTCCTCGTGTCCATAAGAGGAGGTACTTCGATATCATGGAGGAGACTTGTCTAGCTCTTCCTTTACACCATTCTTTGGAAGAGCTTACCGAGGGAGTCCCTCTTGAGAGACACTCCACCCGGCAGGTGGCTTTATCGGCCACGGAGATCCTCAGCCAGAAGCTAGCGAAGTGTGCCATGCAGGCAACTTCGTGGCTGGACATCTGGCTAGGGTCTCTAGGCATCCTGCTACGATCCGAGGACCTGTCCAAGGAAAGTACCAGGAAGGCCATGGAGACATTTCTACTCTCAGGCACTCGTACCATCGAGTTTCTAGCCCACCAAGTCTCGAACTTGTGGGCTAACACCATCTTGAAGCGTCGAGATGAGGTGTCTGAGAGGTTCCACCAGAAAGTCCCCAACACCGATATAAGCAGGCTCAGACATTCTTCCATCTTAGGAAGAAATCTGTTTGAGCCTAAGGACGTGGAGCAGGCAGCTGAGAGGTGGAGGAAGTCCAACCAGGATACTCTCCTGCAGAGGGCTTCAACATCTAAGCTATAAACCTCCAGCAACCCAGCAACCACGTCCTACGAAGACGACGAAACCGGTGACGGCAGCGAAGACAACTTTGTCAAAACCCTTTCCTGTCAAAGACAAGAAAGGCAAAAAGTCCTCCAGGGTAGGGAAAAATCCTAGGGGGGAGTGGCCGAGGCCGCAAACGCTAGGATTGGCCGTCCCCCTGCATGTCCACCAGTAGGGGGATACCTGGAAAGTTGCGCAAGCAGGTGGCAGCAACTCGGGGCCGATTCCTGGACGATATCCGTATTCAGTCAAGGATATCGCGTCCCGTTCATAACATCTCTACCTCCCCTGACAGCGGATCCAGTGTCGTTGAGGTCCCTTGCTATGGGATCGGCAAGGGGGCAAGCCCTTCGGGCAGAAGTCGAGACCATGTTGAAGAAGGGCGCTCTCCAAGAGGTCCTCGACGGGTCCCTAGGCTTCTTCAGTCAACTCTTTCTTGTAAAGAAGGCGTCTGGAGGCTGGAGACCAGTCATCGACCTCTCAGCTCTGAACAGGTTTGTCAAGCAGACCCTGTTCAGCATGGAGACGGCAGACACGGTCAGACTTGCAGTGAGACCTCAAGACTTCATGAGTACACTGGATCTGAAGGACGCGTACTTCCAGATCCCAGTCCATCCGTCTTCAAGGAAGTACTTAAGATTCTGCCTAGACAACAAGATCTACCAGTTCTAGGTGCTGTGCTTCAGTCTCTCCACAGCACCTCAGGTTTTCACCAGAGTGTTCACCCTGATATCATCATGGGCACACAGGATCGGCATCCGTCTCCTCCGTTATCTGGACGACTGGCTGATCCTAGCAGACTCGGAGTCGGCCTTTCTTCGACACCAAGACGAATTTCTGAGACTTTGCCAAGATCTGGGGATCCTGGTAAATCTCAAGAAGTCTTCTCTGCTACCTGCTCAAAGACTGGTATATCTAGGCATGATAATAGACACCAATCTCCGCAAAGCCTTCCCATCAGACGACAGGATAGCAAGGCTGAGGAGGGTCGTGAGTCCTTTCCTCAGACGAGAGGAACTCCCAGCCCAATCGTGGTTACGTCTCCTCGGTCACCTCTCATCCCTGGCCCGTCTAGTTCCCAACGGTCACCTCAGAATGAGATCTCTACAATGGCGACTCAAGTCCCGGTGGAATCAAGGACATGATGCCCCGGACGTCATGATCTCTATGGGTCCTGCGGAACGGACGGACCTTCAGTGGTGGGTGACAGACCAGAACCTACGAAAGGGAGTGCTGTTTTCGGACGCTTCAAAGAAAGAGTGGGGGGCCCGTGTTCTGCACCACAGGACCTCAGGCCTGTGGTCAGAATCAGAAAAGTGCCTCCATTTAATCTGTTAGAAATGAAGGCCGTATTCCTGGCTCTTCAACAGTTCCAACAATACCTGGCGGGTCACTATGTGGTGGTGATGAGCGACAACACCACAGTAGTGGCTTACATCAACAAGCAGGGAGGTACCTTTTCAGAGCAGCTATCCCATCTCGCAGTAGAGATACTGAGATGGGCCGAAGTCCACTCGATTCCACTATCGGCCCGCTTCATTCCAGGCAAGAGGAATGTGCTCGCCGACAGTCTGAGCAGAGCGTCTCAGATAGTGAGTACCGAGTGGTCTTTGGATCATCTAGTAGTCAACAAAGTCCTGACTTTGTTGGGTTCCCCGATTGTGGATCTGTTCGCTACAGCGTTGAACTTCAAGCTTCCAGTGTACTGCTCCCCAGCCCCGGATCCCAAGGCACTCTGGCAAGATGCCTTTCAACAACGGTGGGACAACATCGACGTTTACGCCTTTCCCCCGTTCTGTCTGATGAGGAGGGTACTCAACAAGACCAGAATATCGGTCAATATCTCGATGACCCTAATAGCTCCGCTATGGCATCATGCGGAATGGTTTCCGGACCTTCTGCAACTCCTAACGGAACTTCGAAGAGAACTCCCACCACGACACAAGCTACTCAAACAACCACACGTCAACATCTTTCACAAAGCCGCAGCTTCGCTTCAACTTCACGCCTTGAGACTATCCAGCATCTCCTCACAGAGAGAGGTTTTTCACAAAAAGTTGGGAACAGGATGTCTGGACACCTGCAAAGGTCATTCGCAGGGCTCTGCCAGGCAAAGTGGAGAGTTTTCTGTGGTTGGTGTCGTGGAAGGGATATCTCTCCACTCGATGTCACTATTCCAGCAATAGCGGAGTTCTTCGTGTATTTGCGAAAAGAAATGCGCCTTTCAGTCTCGGCAGTGAAAGGCTGTCGCTTAGCCTTAAGTCTAGCCTTCAGGCTCAAAGGAGTGGACATTTCTTCTTCGCTGGAACTTTCCCTACTCATACGAAGTTATGAACTTACTTGCCCTCAGTCGGAAGTTAGACCTCCTCCATAGAACGTGGTTCGAGTTCTCAGGTCTCTTAAGAGACCTCCCTACGAACCGTTACGCCAGGTTTCAGATCGCCACCTGACTTGGAAGACGGTGTTCCTACTAGCTTTGGCCTCGCCCAAGTGAGTCGGTGAACTTCATGGTCTCTCGTATGACATCGCCCATTCAAGGGGATGGGGGAGGTAACGTTCAGATTCGTCCCTGAGTTTGTTGCTAAGACTCAGAATCCGGGAGTGCCAGACCCACGGTTCGACTCTTTCCAGGTTTCGAGTCTTCGTTCTGAAAGACGACCCAGACCATCTCCTACTGTGCCCAGTACGGAGTCTGAGGCTGTATCTTAAAAGAACGGCAGCAGTTCGTCCCTAAGTGCAGGCATTGTTTGTGAGCACTGGAAAGACGAAGAGGAGGGTTACCAAGAATACCATCTCGGCATGGATTCGGAAGGTAATACATCTATCCCTGAATCCTGACCCTCCTCCGTCACGTTGCCCTAGAGCACATGATGTTAGGGGCATAGCTACGTCCCTGGCCTTCAAAAAGAACTTCTCAGTGACGCAGGTTCTACAAGCAGGGGTGTGGAAGCGTCAGACGACCTTCACAGCCCAATACCTGCAAGACGTGACCCACAGGAGACTCGATACGTTCTCTATCGGTCCTGTGGTGGCTGCACAACAGCTGGTGTAAACCTCAGGCTCCTTAATGGGCAAGTAGAAGAGGGTTAAGGGCATTGTTACCCGGTCTTAGTCTGCATGAATGAAAAGGTATGTCTGGCCCTTATTCTTTTCTTCATCCTCCCCTCTCTTGGGGAAAGCAGCATCCTGGGTTCTCTGCACAGCTGACCTCAAACCACTGCAGGTAAACCATGTTTCCTTGTGTTCCTGGTATTAAATTAATACTGTCACGTCCCCATACCCTGACGAGGTGGTATTGGGAGAGTCCTAGCCTAAAGTTTCCATCTAACGAACTTCAGGTCAACTTCCTAGGACGAGTCACTCTTCAAACCTTCACACACAGCTTACGTAGGCCGCACCCCTTGCATAGGAAGGTTCTAGCGAGGTGCAGGGACTCCTTATTGTTGAGTGCTGACACACTCAGATTTTGAGTCCCCGGGCAAAGCCAAAAGCCATTACTGGCTGGGACTTACCACCCTTCCTAAGGGTTGAGTCACCCACATTAAATAGCGTGGTTTATATTTCAGTTACGGAACAAATGACAAATTCGTAGGTAATTTGTAATTTTCCTAACTATACAAACCTTAGCTATTTAATCAAACTTGCCCGTCAGCCCTATCCCCCTTGAAGTCCTACCTCTGAGCAAAGTGAACTCAGCACAGGTGCGTGTGAGGGGGTGGGTAGCAAGCTACCCTCCCTACCCCCCGCTAACTAGCGGTGGGGTAGTAAACCCTCGTTAAAATTCTAATGGCTCGTCATTTCAGCTACACCGAAAGTAATTACCCATATTAAATAGCTAAGGTTTGTATAGTTAGGAAAAATACATATCTACGAATTTGTCTTGTTTCTTTTTATGGAACATGCTGATGAACATAGGGAGTTGACTTTTATCTTTACTGCTGGCTCCAAATCTGATACTGGTGTTTGATTTTGAGTATGTATGTAGCAGTGCCTTTAATATTAGAGATGCTCGTCCCCTAGTATCTTCTATACGGCATGCTGACTGGTATTGAAAAAAATTAGCGTTAATAGAGGAGGGCAATTTTACAATGTTTAGTGATGCAAAATGTTTTTAATTCCATTTACCCTTTAGTTTTAAAGATTTTAGAGTGGCTCTGTATTATTGGGCTGAGAGGTATAACGGTTCAATTTTGCTGGGTGCCGACACACGTTGGTGTGTAGAAATGAGGAGGCAGATTTACTGGCAAAGAATGCTGCAACTTGAGTTTCCACCAAGAAGGTATTCCATCCTCTGTAATGGTTATTTACCAAGTATTAAGAGTTTATTTTAAAATAACTGGCAACAACATTGGGATAATTGAGGTGGAAATAAGATGAGAGAAATAACGAATGTTATATCTCCTTGGAGGTATAACATGATGTCCCGAAAGTAGGAGACTACTCTTTGTCATCTTCCCATTGGTCTCACTTGGTTGAGACAAAAAGTTTCTGCTAACTGGCCAACACTAGCCAAATTGCGACGACTGTTTGGTACCCTTGATAGTGGGGCATTTGTTGACTGAATGCCTCACTTTTAGCACCTTGAGAAATAGCTACATAATTGAAGCTCAAGGGGAGAATGGCAGGTGCATCCATGCTGAGACTCTTGGACAGGATGTTCTGTACTATGCTAGCTGTATTTTTAGATTTATTTCAGAAGCAGGTCTTCTGAAAGCTATTTAACTTTTATGACATCTTCGCTTACTCTGTCTTTTCTCTTACTCCGTCATCTCATTCTCTCCACGTTGTCTCTATTCGACTGGGTAGAACAGTGGCCAACTGACCCCCCTACAACACTTAGGTGCGGTTGCCGTCTCTCTCATCCACGAGTCCTGTGGGCTACAAACCTGGGTTATTGCCACAGTTGGTGATGCCTGCTGACCATTTGTGGTTGCCACCTCTACCATTGTGTCTCAAGGGGGCTAGTCTCGTGAGCAATACAGTATCCTTTCGGGGTTATTGCTGCATATGGTGATACCTGCAGACCCCTTGCTGCCGCCGCCTCTCATTTTTCATGCCCTACAACAAAGTTCATGGAGTTTTTTGAGACTATGCCCTTTGGGACCCCTCCTTGGGCTCTCCTTCTCTTATGGGGAAGAGCCTGGTTTTCCTGTTGTGCATCAACACACAGGGAAAATCTTTCTCTGCCTTGCTCACCACCATACGAGCTCGTGCCTCCATCTAGAGCTTGCTAGACAACTTGCCAACTTCCTTTGGGAGCACTTTTCAGTGTTCTTGTTCTGTTCATGCTAGGGCAAACAGACTCTTTCATGTGAGAGAGTGAATCCAGACACTACGCGCTAGCGAGCTCTGCTTGCCGACGTTCGGGGCAAGCTCCTGTAACCTATTTAAGTGAGAGCGAACCCTGACACTATGCACCAGGAAAGCTCACTAACAAGGGTTTGAACGAGCTCCTCTAACCTATTAATGCGAGAGAATTAACCCAGACACCGCGCTCTGGGCGAACTCCTCCATCATTTTTCCTGTGAAAGAGCAAACCCACACACGGAGCCTTGGCGAGGTGCACGGCGAGAGCTACTCTCACTGATGAGGGTCTGCTTGAGTGCTGAAAACTGGTGAGCACCTCTGCTCTCTTCATATTCATGAGATAGAGACTACCTAGACGCTAAGCCTTAGCGAGGTGTCTGGTCTAGCTCCTGTGACTGATGAGGTCTGTACACTCTCTTACTCCCTATTAATGGACTTTTATTAGTATACTGTAGTTAGAAAAATTACAAGTTCTTTAAAATTTTGAGAATTTTCCTCCTCTGAGAATTGGATGTTACACTTTGGGATCATCTATTCATGTAATCATAAGTTCTTTATACAAGTTTAATTAGCTTTCTAATGCAATTTTAAGTTTCTTTCTATTTTTGTTCCTTTGTTAGTTGTTATGAATCATCAACATAGTAGGTTGACATATGACATAATTGTTTATTCGTCAAAATTCATGAGCCTGACAATGATTTTGTCATGGCTGGGATCACCAGAGGGTTAAGTTACACCTTTTGCCTCAACCTCCCCACAAGTCCCAAGCCTAAAGGTCAAAATGGTTAGCCCTGCTGATGGACAAATTGGAGCGGCTTTACACACACCACCTGTCAGTAGTTATAACTACCTCATTAAGTTTTAATAGCCGTTCAAGCTTCGCTGAAGTCTGACTTCTATTAAAGAACTTAGGTTTGTATAATTAGGAAAATCCAATTTACCTAAAAAATTTTGATGTTTTCGTAGATGCTATTGTATGTGGGTATTAAGGATATTGATATTATATGTAATATTTATTTTCCAGTATTATCCATCCTTACGAAAGACCTTGAAGTATCTCAACATATGCCTTAGTGCATTCAGTGAGATTTACTATGCGGATGGGGGTAGCTTTGTACAGCGTACCAAAAATACAGTTATGTCAAGTAAGTATGCTAATTATTTCATACTTTATTAGTAATAAATTAATGCATTCCTATGCTCACATGCAAGGAATAAGTGATACATATTAAATCAAATTTCTGCAATTTACATGGATTCTAAGGAAATACATATTACTGTACAGTACTGCTTATTAGGCTCTTTTTTTTTAAATACTTTTTTTTTTTTTTTAATACAATAATCACTAAGAAATAATTTGATAGGGATACTCTCTGTTAAGATTGTCAGTATCAATACCTTATTTTTTTTCTTGCTATCTTATACTTTATTAGGAATTCTGTTGATATTTTTAAAGAGATTTTTCACAGATGTATTGTAAGTCAATTGAATATCCTATTGTGATGCACTATTCTTATAATGCTTATGAATGTAGGTGCTGCAAAATTGTTGCATTTTAAAGTTTGACTGTACAGTATAAGTTGGACTACTTACAATAGTTATTGAAAGACTATTGGTAATGGCAGTAATATATTGTAGATGATCTTGAACTTTCTTAGACGATATCTTAAAGCTTTTGATGAATTCTTTCTCATTAAGTTTTTCAATCGTTTCAGGTAGTAAATACGTAGTAGATGCCGAACTACGTTCCCGAAGGATTGTCGATGTAGTTCAGTACTCTTCTGTGGATTTCATAAAGACTTTCTGGTCTGTCGCTGAAACTGGTAAGTTGAAATTACAAAGATGATCAGTATACGTCACTGACATGAATGTGTTTTTCTTTGTAAATGTCCTACAAAAAAACCTATTCATCATAGTTTAACTTGTTTTATAGTCATGAAATGATTCCTGACATTTCAGTCCCTGATTGAAAGAAAGGAAAAGAGCTGTAGTTAAATGGTAGTACTGTTCATGTCTGGTCTGATCTTCAAATTTTGAGTAACCATTCAGTTCGTTCTTACTGTGCCCGATTAGCAAGTTGCTTCTAATGCAGTTTCCCCAAAGATTTGTTCTTTTATCTGTTGACAGATGACCCTTTGTGACGTTAATCTCCTGGTCTATTAATTTCATCATCATGCAGAGAATGTTTTTCAGACCTCAACATGTTTTATAGTGAGGCTTTTCTTTGTTTCAACAAGAAGGTTGTTTTTCTTTCAGCAACTTTAACATCCTGGAAAGTTACCCCTTCTTGTGGTTTTGTCATTCCTTACATATATCTCTTTTGTTACCTTCGCTAACTTCGTTGTGACGAAGGCAAAAGTCAAGGCCAAGGTCACGAAAAGCTCAGAAAAGTTTTTACCATATCGTGTCCGATATTTATCTGGTTTGCATGCAACTAGTGCCAAGATGTGCATAATCCTATTGCCTATCTTATGATATATGTGTTTTGGGATCAAATACCCACAACATCATCAGTTTTCTTGGTGACAAAAGAGGCATTTGCGAAGGTATGCACTCTATCGAGTGCCCATTATAGTTTCTTTTACAATAACAATGATAATGGCCTCCCTGGTGCTAGGTCTCAAGACCCAAATTCTATAAATCTATATAACTATCCTCAATTATTTTACTACAAATAAGAATAGACTCTTGTCTACTTTGGATCTAACTTTTTTTTTTCATCTTATTTGCAATTAGTCATTTTGTTGATTGACAGTAATAGGTGATGATATATAATGTACCGTATTTCAAGATTTTGACATGCTGAGAATACAGGTAGAAAGCGCACAAGAGAGCAGGATTGAGAAATCATTTCTAATTAACAATAGAGAAAATCTGATGTAATGGATTTTTTTTATGATGGTTATTAATTACTAATAGTCTGCTAATTATCAAAGTGTTATGATCACTATTAGATTATAATCTTTAGTTTTCTCGATTAAGAAATGTATTATACTAATGACCCCTATTCAGTAGATTAGATAAAAATAATGTAGAATAATTGGCAGGGCTGTAGGATTGTTAAGTAATTGATCATTAATTTACAAGTAATCCAGGTCACTGAATAAGTCAGGAATGAACACAAAGGTTGAAATGTTAAGTTTCAAAAGTCATATTTATTCAATACAAAATTATAGTATATAGCTATAAAGTGTTTGATGAGTGACAAACCAACCTATTTTGGTTTATGAAATATCTTTTTTATTACTAACAGAGACCATATCAGAATTCAGACAGTATGTTATGGGTGATATTAAACTAATATTTTCATTGCTATATTTATATGTAAAAAAAAGTTGTATCCAAACTATTACATGTCAAAGTAGCCAAATAGATGGTATGAACTTTGGTTACTCATAGTAGTTCAAAGTGTATATCAGTAGAAAGTGCAAAGACTGTCACTTAGTTTGGGGTTTTTTGATAGGTCCTTTGAATGTAGAGTGGTTACTTATTTGTTAAGAAAATATTTCTTAGAAGCCATTTGTAGTCGGACCCTTCAAAAGTTTTATTTATGGTTTCATTGGTCATGACAGAAAGATTGAACAAGATAACTGGTTAACAAGAGAGGATGAGTTTTATTCTGTTTCATTCTGAAAAAGTGTAGCTCAGTGATTGGCTAGATGCCTTTGCCATCCAAGTCCCTTATTAATTTACTTGGCTCTGTTTAGCCATATGAGTGTTGTAATTATTAGCTGTAATATGAGGCATCACTATAAGGTCAGTCTTTTAGTACAGCACTTATGTTGATGCAGTGTAGCATTCACAGAGAATAACATCTTTGATTGTGGAGGAAAAACTAGAAATGATTCTTTTCATGTTTAGTGAATTGCTTCCACAGAAATCGTTACATCTAGCTTTCCTCTTGATAAGGGTAGAAGAGACTCTTTAGCTAAGGTAAGCTGCTCTTCTAGGAGGTCACTCCAAATTCAAACCATTGTTCTCTAGTCTTGGGTGGTGCCATAGCCTTTGTACCATGGTCTTCCACTGTCTTGGGGTAGAGTTCCCTTGCTTGAGGGTACACTTGAGCACCCTATTATATCTTATTTTTCTTCCTTTTGTTTTGTAAAGATCTATATTTTACTTTAAAGATTTATTCTAATAACGTTAGTATTCTTAAGATATTTTATTTTTATTGTTAATTACTTCTCATTTTTATTTATTTCCTTTCCTCACTGGGCTATTTTCCCTGTTGGAGACCTTGGGCTTATAGCATCTTGCTTTTCCAACTAGAGTCATAGCTTAGCAAGTAATGGTAATAATATTGTTGTAAGACCACCCAGATGTGGGGAGGGATTCCTGGAGCACCTAGAACTAGTTTGTGAGTCTAAGAGTCTTATTTATTTTCTTCATGGCTTGAAAGGTGTGACTCCTATGCTTTCACTAGATTGTCTGTCCTGCCAAGTAAGAAAAGCTGGGATTGGTATTCTCATTTGAAGACAACACCGAAAGCTTTGACAACTGTCAATTATCGAGTAATGTTTGGACCTTAGAGGTAGTTTTAATGTAAAATACTAATACAGTAGTGCCTTGAAGGCAGAATTTTCTCTCAAGATTAGCTTATGGATTCCAAAGATGGTTTATTATTTTTGGTAGAACTCCTGGTATTCTACTTTATGGGGTCACGTCAAAAGTACACTGTTCTTGAATAAAGTTGTTTATGGAATTCATGCACAATACTGTAGTTATTGAAGGCAGGGATTATCCAATATTCACTATAAATATTTTTATCATGTATTATGAAATCTAGATTTTATGCATTAGAATATTAATTTGGATCATTTCCACAGATATTATGACCCAGCTGCCAGGAATTGTTGGTCCTGCACTAGCCATAACACAAGTGGTGATAGTACCTTGCGAAGAACAACAGGTTTCCAAGTTGGATGGTACTGCAACCGTCGTCATACCGGCACCCCATTCCCATTTTGAAGCTCGTCCTATAACCTGCCATCTGTTGTCTGCTCAGTTACGGGAAGGAATGGTAGGCTTGAAGGTAGGGCGAAAGTATTTCCGGTAGGCAAGGAAGTCAGTTCTAGTGCATGGAATTGTGGAGATTGTGTCTGCTTTGGTGTTCGCCTCTGCTACGGAATGGTGGTAAATTCTGTTCATATACAAAATTGAATTTTTCTTCGTTTTGAAAAACAGTAAAGATAATATTTTGTTGTTTTACTGTTTACCATAAAACTTTCATCGCCATATCCATA
Source organism: Palaemon carinicauda (assembly GCF_036898095.1). NCBI lineage: Eukaryota > Metazoa > Arthropoda > Malacostraca > Decapoda > Palaemonidae > Palaemon > Palaemon carinicauda. Next base: position 82,256,236 of record NC_090750.1, read on the forward strand.
ATTCTAGTAATTGCTTCTGATATAGTACAGTATTCTTAATGATTATTGTAGGTAGACAATTGCTTGTCATTTAATTGTTTTCATGCTATTCCTGCAGAAAAGGCAACCACCTGAAAGGTATTAACAGTGGTTGCCAAGATAGTATGTTCTATCCTTCTAGAAAATTATTAACCTAACTTATACTGCGTATCAATTTTTTGGTAATTTTATTAAGTTACAAGATCTCCTATTAGATTGTAGACATTTGTTCAGTTTTCATACTGCAAAATCAGTAAGTGTTTAGTATGTAAAATATTTTTTTGGCTTTATATTGACATTGTCTGTCAGCTATATTTGTTAGATGAAAAGTAAGTCAGTAAAAAAGATTGTGAATTTTTGGAGTAAATTTTTTTCTTATTAATCTCAAGTGTTGCATTAATTAACAACTATTAGGTTTTTTTTTTTTTTTATAGTCACTCTAATGGTATTGAGAATATATACACATATTTGACAAGAACAAGCAAAATACAGAAACAATACCGTATAGTTAACGAATAAGATAAGTTATTAATAATATTTAATTTAAAAAACAGCCAAATCTCATGTGTACTTAACTTACTTGCTTGATAGAGGGCAAGCAGTTGTGTTCAGTGAAGACAGAATGGGGTATGTGCAAATGATTGGGAATAAAATACAAGATTTTAAATTTATCTACACTACAAAAGCTGCATTAGAATTTATACCTGTGGGATGTAGTTAGTAATACTGACTAAAAGGAAATACAGATGTTAAGGAATAAGATAAGGAATAAACTAGACTGAAATGAACAATAAAATTGTGAATAACAGAAATGAAAAGATTTATGAAAAGCAAATAGAGAATAGGGAAGAATTGGAGAAACCTTTTAGGCTTTTGAGCCAACATTCCCTTTACTTGAAACTTAGATTTTAAATATAAAACTTACCCGCTGGTTATATAAAAGAGCTGAAGTCCCTGACGCCAGGGCAGAAAATTCAAATCTCGCGCTATCGAAGATACGCCAGGTGTACCAACCGCACCCTAGCGGTAGAACAGGTGGAACTACACACCAACTTCAGTTCTTCTCTCTGCCGTCATAGCTGACTGACATACAGAAGTTCGCTCTCGTGTTTTTACTCTCTTGGGAAGTTGTTTGGTGATGTACAACGTTCTTTTTTGAGTTTAAGCTATCGTTGATTAATTTTCCTTGGTTCTTATCTTGAAATCTTTTTGTTTGAGATTTTCTTTATTGTTTTTTCCCTTACTTTTTGCTTGTCGGTCTCTCACGTTAACTTGAAAATGGCCGACTCCTCCCCTGCTCAGCGTAGGTGTGTTAGTGAGGGTTGTCGTACACGACTTCCTAATGGATCTATTGATCCTCATTCTTTTTGTGTAAAATGTAGGGGTAAATTTTGTTCATTAGATGATAGGTGTAATGAGTGTCTTTCCTTAACTAATGATGATTTTGTTACTTACGATCGTTATGTTAGGAGATTAGAGAGAGATAGAGTTAGGCGTAGTTCTTCCCGATCTGTGGATAGAACCTTACCTAATTTACCTGTTCCTAATCCTGTTCCTTCCCCTGTGGTGGTAGATCAGGAACCTACTATGAAGGACATGTTTACTGCTATTTTGTCTCTTGGTGAGAAAGTTGAGTCCTTAGCAGCCGATAGAAATACTATCTTTTCAGAGTTAAAGGTATTGAAAAACCGTGATCCTATCGGAACTGTGGAAAGTGTTTCAGTGTCTGATGTGGTACCGAAGAATCGTGACTCTCTCGGTGTTGTGACAAGTGTTGATAATGTGGTTAGTGTTGCGGAAGGTGCGTCGACACGAGTGTCTGATGTGGTACCGAAGAATCGTGACTCTCTCGGTGTTGTGACAAGTGTTGATAATGTGTTTAGTGTTGCGGAGGGTGCGTCGGCACGATCTTGTCGTTCACCTAGCCTTAGACCTCTTTCGAGCTCTCGAACCCATGGGAGAAGTAATGTCGAACGGCTTAAGGGAACGAGAAGCATCATCAATCGTGCAGACGTCCCCTCGAACGTTCCTGTTGCCGTAGCTCAGGTCGTTCACCCTCATCGTAGGAAAGGTGAGGTTCATACGTTATCCCCGTCTTCCGATGAAGGGTCGGGGAGTGAGATCTGGCGGCGAGCGTCGAGACCGTCACAGCGTCGGGAATCGCCTGTGCGGCCAGGATGTAGTTCGTGGGGTTCACCGGAACGTTTCCGTTCTCCCAGCGCTTGCACTCCGGCCAAACGTTCAGATCACCGTGTTCGTGCGGATATGATTCCTTCCGATTCGGACCTTGTAACTATTCATGCACCTCCTCTTCCATCGGATTGGCTTTCTTCCCCTGAAATGCGTGGTGACATTAGTGCGAATCTTCCTTCTAGGAGTTCTGTTGATCCGAAATGGACTGCGCTTTTGTCTATGAAGGAACAACTCTCGTCGTTGATGGATTCTTATCAACCAGGTGTTGGCGTTGTGTCTGGGCGTTCGATGTCAGACCAGTTATCGCACAAACGTTCGATGGTATATGGCCTTGACGAGTTATCACTTAGACGGTCTCCCATTCACAGTGTTCAACGCCAGGTTGATTTTGATGAGTCGCGTCAGAGAGTTTTGGTTGACCAGTTTGCGTTTTCTGGTCGCGGGGAAGAGCATCGGCGTCGACAAGTGGACGAGACGCGGCAACAATTTGAAGTAGTGGATCGCCCGCGGCAACAACTTTTGGACGCGGCGCGTCAAAACATTGGTTTACAGCGGCGACATCCTGACTACTTTGATCGCTCGCAGCAACAGTCCTCGGACTTTACGCGACCTCGCGGCGATCTTCAACAGTTACCTTCTGATTTCAAGCGTTCTTCTGTTCAACAACAGTCGAATTCTAAGCGGTCTAAGCAGTTGTTGGTTGAGGATGATCGTCTACATGTCCGTGTTTCGCATCAATCTACTTCTACTTCTCCCCACCTAATTGACTCAGATGTTGGCCTTGACAGGCAGTCCCATCCAGACGTTGTTCCTTCGGTTCAGGCTGCAGCTGTTGCTGCACTGCCAGAAGACGAACCAGAGGAAAAGTCGGATGAGGATAATCCTATTGAGGAAGTCTCTGAGAATGAGGAGGAGAAGCATTATCAGCATGCTGTGGACCTTCGCAAGTTTATGCTTATTTTGACTGGAATTTTCCCGGATTCTTTTACCCCTGTGGCCCCTCGTTCTCCGCCTTCTGAATTCATCTTAGGTAAAGCTACTAAGGTTCTAGTTTACACCAAGATGGTTCTTTCTCGATCTTCTAAGCGGGCCTTGAAGTTAATGGGTTCTTGGTTGGACTCCAAGAAAGCTTTTGGCAAGACGGCCTTTGCCTTTCCTCCCGCTAGGTTAGCCTCTAAATCTAGTGTGTGGTATGAGACTGGTGAAGTGTTGGGCTTGAGTTTTCCTTCTTCTGCACAAGGGGATTTTTCAAGTTTGGTAGATGCTTCTCGTCGTCTTGCCTTAAGGAAGACGAAGATTTGGTGGTCCATTCCAGAGTTCGACCATTTGCTTAAAGGTCTTTTCAGGGCCTTCGAAGTTTTTAATTTTTTGGACTGGGCTTTGGGGGCTTTGAGTAAGAGGGTCTCTGATATGACGGAAACGGACACTAGTGGTTTGGTTCATTTGATGTCCTGCTTGGACAAAGGTGTGAGAGATGGCTCCAACGAACTTGCTGCCTTGTTTACAGCTGGAATTCTCAAGAAAAGGGCCACGATGTGCTCCTTCCTCTCCGCAGGAGTTTCTCCCTATCAGAAGACAGGCCTTCTTTTCGCACCTTTGTCTAATTCTTTATTTCCTCAGGAATTAGTGGGCGAGGTGGCTACTGCTCTCACTCAGAAGGCCACACATGACTTAGTTACTCATTCGACTAGGAAAGTTTTGCCTCCGTCATTCTCCTCTCGAAAACCTAAGGAATCTTCTTCTGGGTTTCGTCCTCAGTCCTTTCGTGGGAAGCCCTCTGGAAGAGGCTCTTTTAAACCAGAAGGAAGGAAACCTAGAGGCAGAGGGGGCAAGTCCGGCCGAGGTAAAGTCTGACTGCCCTCTCCTTCAGACAGCAGTGGGGGCCAGGTTGACTCACTTTTGGGAGGCTTGGGAGAGGAATGGAGCGGACCCCTGGTCCGTCCAGGTGTTAAAGGAAGGCTACAAGATCCCCTTCCTGACCAATCCTCCTTTAGTCACAGATCCAGTGGATCTTTCGCCCAAATACAGAGAGGGTCCCAAGAAACAAGCCATGCTTCTACAGATGTCTCTTTTATTAGAGAAACGAGCAATAGAGGAAGTGCAAGATGTTACGTCTCCGGGGTTTTACAACCGCCTTTTTCTAGTACCCAAGAGTTCCGGGGGGTGGAGACGGGTTCTGGACGTAAGTTTGCTCAATGGTTACGTCCAAAACTCGACGTTCACCATGGAGACTCAGAAAACAGTTCTGGCAGCTGTGAGGAAGGACGATTGGATGGTCTCTTTAGATCTTCAGGATGCCTATTTCCACCTTCCGATTCATCCCAGCTGCAGACGTTATCTGAGGTTCATGGACGGAAACAAGGTCTTCCAGTTCAGGGCTCTTTGTTTCGGATTCTGCACGGCTCCTCTATTGTTCACCAAGATCATGCTGAACGTGGCAAGCATGCTGCATTCGAGGGGAATCAGGGCCTCTCTGTATCTGGACGATTGGCTGATAAGAGCCTCCTCAGCCGATTGTTGTTTGAAGGACCTCAAGATGACTTTGGATCTCTCCAGAGAACTGGGTCTCCTGGTGAGCTCGAAAAAATCACAACTCATTCCATCCCAGGAGATTCTTTATTTGGGGATGGAGATTCACAGTCGGAGTTTTCGGGCTTTTCCGTCGTCGGTGAGAATCCAAGCAGCCCTCCTAAAAGTACAAACGTTCCTGAAGAGAGATCTTTGCTCCGTCAGAGATTGGATGAGTCTTCTGGGGACTCTCTCGTCGTTAGAGAAGTTCGTGACCCTGGGGAAGTTGTTCTTGCGTCCTCTTCAGTTTCATCTCAACCGCCATTGGAAGAAAGGGGACAGCCTCGACAGGGATTGCATTCCCATCTCGACTTCCATCAAGTCTCATCTTCAATGGTGGAACAACGAGCCCAGACTGAAAGAAGGCTTGTCTTTACTTCAGAGGAACCCAAACCTCGTGTTGTGTTGCGACGCCTCCAACTCGGGGTGGGGAGCCACTCTAGAGAAGCAGGAACTTTCGGGGACTTGGACGGTGGAGCAAACCTCTCTCCACATCAATCAAAAAGAGCTTTTAGCTATTCATCTGGCTCTCATCGGCTTCGAAAAGCAGATCAGGGGCAAGGTAGTCCAAGTCAATTCGGACAGCACGACAGCTCTGGCCTATATTGCGAAACAAGGCGGGACCCACTCTTGGCCTCTGTTCGAGATTGCAAGACTGCTCCTCATCTGGGCGGAGGAAAGGAAGGTGACTCTTTTGACGCGGTTCATCCAGGGAGTCAACAATGTGAGCGCAGACAGACTCAGCAGGAAAGGTCAGGTTCTCTCCACAGAATGGATTCTGCATCCGGACATCTGCAAGAGTCTGTGGCGGTTATGGGGTCGACCTCTCGTGGATCTCTTTGCCACCGCGAAGACCAAACGACTAGAGTGTTACTGCTCTCCGGTTCCAGATCCCGAAGCTTTTCACATAGACGCTTTTCTGATGAACTGGTCACACATGGAGGTTTATGCCTTTCCTCCGTTCAAGATCCTTTACAAAGTGATTCAGAAGTTCGTTTCACACGAGGAGACCAGAATGACACTGATAGCTCCGTTCTGGCCGTCAAGGAGCTGGTTTCCAGAGGTACTGGAATGGATGGTGGATGTCCCGAGAAGCCTTCCCATGAGACCCGATCTTCTCAGACAACCTCACTTGGCCCGAAATCATCAAAACCTCCGAGCTCTACGTCTGACTGCCTTCAGACTATCGAAAAACTCGCTAGAGCTAGAGGATTTTCGAAGAAGGCAGCCAAGGCAATTGCAAGGGCAAGAAGGTCTTCAACCATCAAGGTGTATCAGTCCAAGTGGGAGTTGTTCAGGGAATGGTGTAGAACTAACGCGATTTCCTCTTCCAGTACATCGCTTTCCCAAATAGCAGATTTTTTCTTGGACCTTAAAACTAAGCATAACTTCTCGTCATCAACTATTAAAGGTTACAGGAGTATGTTGGCGACGGTTTTTCGACACAGGAACCTAGACCTTTCTGATAATAAGGATCTACGAGATTTACTTAGGTCTTTTGATACGACCAAGAAGATTCAAACGGCTCCCATCGCCTGGAATTTGGATGTTGTCCTTAAATTTCTCATGAGTGACAGATTTGAGCCTTTACACTCGGCTTCATTTAAGGACTTAACCTTGAAAACCCTTTTTCTAGTTACCCTCGCCACTGCGAAAAGAGTTAGTGAAGTTCACGCTTTAAGCAAGAACATTGGTTTTCGGAATGGGAAAGCCATTTGTTCTTTGCAACTGGGGTTTCTGGCCAAGAACGAAAACCCTTCTCGACCATGGCCCAAATCCTTCGAGATTTCTAACCTTTCGGATTTGGCTGGCGATGAATTGGAAAGGGTTCTCTGTCCAGTTAGAGCTCTACGGTGTTATGTGGACAGAACTAAGAATCTGAGAGGTAACTCAGACGCCCTGTGGTGTGCAGTTCGGAAACCCTCGATGCCCATGTCCAAGAATGCCTTGTCTTTTTTCGTTAGATTGTTGATTCGAGAAGCTCATGCTCAGTGTGATGAGTCGGATCAGAGGCTCCTCAAAGTCAAGACACATGAAGTCAGAGCGGTAGCGACTTCAGTGGCCTTTAAACAGAACCGTTCTCTGCAAAGTCTGATGGATACAACATTTTGGAGAAGTAAGTCTGTTTTTGCATCCCATTATTTGAAGAATGTTCAGACTCGCTATGAGGACCTTTTTACGTTGGGTCCTTTTATAGCTGCTAATGCGATAGTAGGTGAATGATCTACCACTACGTTCCCTTTTTTCCTAATACCCCTTTTCTATCTCTTGGAACTAGTTTGTTATGGTTGTTTGTGGAGATTGGGCGTCAGTCTTCCGCAATCTTTGATTTGGCTAGGTGGTCATTTTGTTCCTTGAGTGCACCCGGAACAAGGGTATTGGTTGAGGTCCTGTCATGTTATAGGTGTTTGTACCGTTTGACAGCTCCTAGAGATTTTCAGCCCGAGTGGATTACTGGATCTCTTAAGGATAGCGGACGAAATGAGGCAGAGTATCATTGCTGTCAGCTTCCTTATCAGGTGAGAACTGCTTAAGTTTATTGTATGTAACCCTTAAGTGAATTTTCTGTATGTAGCTGTCTCTGACCCGCCACCAAGGGGTGTCAATCAGCTCTTTTATATAACCAGTGGGTAAGTTTTATATTTAAAAATGATATTTTCATAATAAAATAAATTTTTGAATATACTTACCCGCTGGTTATATAAATTTAACACCCTCCCTCCTCCCCTCTAGAGACTACCTATGGTATGGCTATGAGGCATGGAAGAACTGGAGTTGGTGTGTAGTTCCACCTGTTCTACCGCTAGGGTGCGGTTGGTACACCTGGCGTATCTTCGATAGCGCGAGATTTGAATTTTCTGCCCTGGCGTCAGGGACTTCAGCTCTTTTATATAACCAGCGGGTAAGTATATTCAAAAATTTATTTTATTATGAAAATATCATCTTTATAGATATTTATAAGTATTAGTATCATTAGCTATCAGTGATTTGTTCGATCATTCGCTGTGATTGGCGATGAAATGTAAACAAAACACTGGTTTTTTTCTTATAGGCATTGTGTGTAGGAAAAACATGCTATAGAGCTTGCTTTATTTTGAATTTCTAAAGATACAGCGACTCAATTTCTAAGATGAACTGAAGTAATTATTTCAGCATTTCAAACAAGATATTTTGGAATTTTCCCAGAGGGTATCTTTTGTTACTATTAAAATACCTTTCTAAGTCTCAATGCAAGCCTTTGTATTAGGCTTTTCTGGGTAACTTCTTGCAGAATATCTTTCCTCTGGATTTTCCATGTTCAAGATGATTATGTAAATTTCATTCCTTATTGAGGAAGGTTGTACATGTTAAAGTAGGTAATATAATAGGTTTGTCTTTGGGAACTGACTCTTGCAAGCATGAGTCCCAGGTTTGAGAATCAAATTACCGTACCCTTCAGCAGCATTCCATTTGTCTTAGCACATGCTATTCTATCCTATGTTGAGCAATGCATTCATTGATCAAAATACACTATCTTCCACTAGCTCTGAATGCCTATTTAGAAAATAGATATTAAAATCACTAATGATTAAGCAGTACAATTCAAGGGATTTGTCCTCAAAATTTAGGTCCCTTTAAATTTTTACTCATAATCTTAGAATCAACACAAGATTTAATGGCAGCGGCTAAGTGATTCCAAATATATTGTCAAGATTTAATCTTAGGTATGTAAGACACAGGTGGTTAAACCTGTCCTTGCTAGCTCTTGCTGTTCCAGCAGGAGAGCGCTCTCTGCATCTTTGGAGTAACACACAGGTGGTTAAACCTGTCCTTGCTAGCTCTTGCTGTTGCAGCAGGAGAGCGCTCTCTGCATCTTTGGAGTAACACACAGGTGGTTAAACCTGTCCTTGCTAGCTCTTGAGGTTGCAGCAGGAGAGCGCTCTCTGCATCTTTGGAGTAACACACAGGTGGTTAAACCTGTCCTTGCTAGCTCTTGCTGTTGCAGCAGGAGAGCGCTCTCTGCATCTTTGGAGTAACACACAGGTGGTTAAACCTGTCCTTGCTAGCTCTTGCTGTTGCAGCAGGAGAGCGCTCTCTGCATCTTTGGAGTAACACACAGGTGGTTAAACCTGTCCTTGCTAGCTCTTGCTGTTGCAGCAGGAGAGCGCTCTCTGCATCTTTGGAGTAACACACAGGTGGTTAAACCTGTCCTTGCTAGCTCTTGCTGTTGCAGCAGGAGAGCGCTCTCTGCATCTTCGGAGTAACACAGGTGGTTAAACCTGTCCTTGCCAGCTCTTGCTGTTCCAGCAGGAGAGCGCTCTCTGCATCTTCGGAGTAACACACAGGTGGTTAAACCTGTCCTTGCCAGCTCTTGCTGTTCCAGCAGGAGAGCGCTCTCTGTATCTTTGGAGTAACACACAGGTGGTTAAACCTGTCCTTGCTAGCTCTTGCTGTTCCAGCAGGAGAGCGCTCTCTGCATCTTTGGAGTAACACACAGGTGGTTAAACCTGTCCTTGCCAGCTCTTGCTATTCCAGCAGGAGAGCGCTCTCTGCTTCTTTGAACATTACCCAGCTACAGTATATCTTTATCTTTTTAATCGATCATTTTCCATGTAGCATCTCCTTGACTATTATCTTTTTCTATACATAGGGGTAAGTGCTGTTCTCTGATATACTAGTCACACCAGGGTTGAAGTGGAATGTGGACATGTCACTCTAAGTAATGCATATAAAATGTAAACCTCTCAGACTTGCTTTTGTGTATCAGGGTTCTTGTGGTTCTTGTCCTACTAGTACAGCTTCTTGTATACCTTAAGTCACAAGCTCTGATGCTAGTTTTCAGGTGGCTTTTACAAGTTTTAAACAGTTAATCCTAATGATCTTTGGCAGCTCTATCCTTTTGACCTGAATTAAGATTGGCGTACATTGTAAGTAATTGGTGTGTTGAAACAAATATTAATTTTAAAACCGTAAGATATTTTAACACATCTACTATTTTTGCTATGGTCTCAAGCTTATGAGGCAGGCAATATGAGTTGTGAACGAGGGTTACATGAGACTCTACTGTAGTACAGTAGTACGAGCTTAATGCAGTTTTTTCTTTTACACAGGGAATAAAGTGTCTAGGATAATTTTATTAACAAAAAGTAGTTTTGTATGAAAATTTCATTGCTTGCAGAAAAATCTCTTACTATTTTATTATTTTGTTTGACATTAGTGCTGAAAAAATGCAATACAATTTGTTGTTTGATGTCTGGAAGCTGAAAACAAACAGTGATTTTGGAGTCAGAGAGGTTTAGGCATTTGCATAGGAAGGAAAAAGATTGATTATTAAGAAAGGTTTAGCAGCAGAAATTAGAGAAGAATGGAAGCCAGCGCTAATTCGAAGATAATTCAGGAAAAAGGGTTGAGTTGAAAACCTAGCCCAGGTGTGCAAGATAGGAAAAATTAGAGGTCGTTCAATACATATCTAATTCGAATGAGGATGTTAATAAAGTTGATGTGAGAATTCCTAGTACTCTATTATTTGGTCTCGATGATTCTATATTCTTATTGTCTAGAGACTCTAGACGTTATGATACATGTTGTACCCTATTTTAGTTAAGAATTCCAAAGAGACCACAGTGTGGACAAAAAGTGAAAAGTAAAAATTCATGCATCCAAGGTGAAAGAATTCAAAGAATTTGTTCGCGTCGTTAGAATTTCCGTTTTGTTGCATGTTTTTGGCTTTTAAAAGCAGTGATGATATGGTCTTCTTTTTACATGTTGGCTTAACTTATGTTTTCCTTTGTCCCTCCTCTTGTCTGGCTGTTTTTTTTTTTTTTTTTTTTTTTTTTTTCTGAACGTAAGGGTTTGGTTAGCGCAATTGCATGATGTGTAAAAAGCTGTTTGCTCTCAGAGGTAGTAAATTTGCTCTGATTTGTGTAATTGTGCTATAATTTTACATAGTAAAAATTTGCTTAATGTTTTTCTCAGATTTTTTTTTATATAATGAAGATAAGGTCTGGATATCCTTGTTAGTTTTTAAGGTGGTTTACACCAGTAGAAAAATGGGAAAAATCACAAAAGAAAGTTATCTTTTGACAAATTATGTAAAGTACACAATTAGCATAAAATGCTGTTAATAAGTGCTTTTGCAAAGCTGTGGGAAAAATAAAGAAATTTTCAGAATTAATAAGTAAAAACAGTACCACCTACTCTATTCATAGTGGAAACATAAATGCTTGACGGGAGAATGTGTTAAGAGCTCTGACACATGGCTTACCTTTCTGGATAAAGCGCTAGTGTTCAGCCTTTGTACTTTAGAGATTAATTCATAGTTATAGCTGTCATGTACTAAATCAATTTAATAAATGTTTGATTAAATCTTGAGTGCTGAAGTTGTTAGGGTTCTTTGCCAATAGTAATGGTTTTTTTTTACAATTATGTGCATTTATGGAAGTAAAGAGCGAGCTATTTTCTCTCATGTTTGTGAAGAGTACATGGTGATTTGGTAAAGAATTTTGATACAATAATAAAGGAAGGGTTTTGTAAAAGCTTTATGGAAAGTAAAGTTCAAAATATTACTAAGCACTCCATAATCATGGCAAACATGGAACATTAATGAAGTTTATAATTTTAAAATTCGTTGTTCCATCTCTCTCAATTACTTATCCACCTACTGTGCACTAGTGTGTGGAAGTCAGTTGGATGACTATCTGGTAAGATTTATTTGAATAAACATCAATACTTACCTGATAGTCATTCAATTTCCACCATCCTTCTCACTTTCAGTGGATGTAGAGAGCATTTTTAAGATATGTACTTCTATAACAACTTAGATTATATGAAGTTCTTGGTATTAATAGGCCTGTGGTGCATTTGCCCAGTGGCATCAAAGAAGTGGAGATAGGAGAGAAAGCGTGATAAAAAAATTTTTGTCAGAGGTTGAGAAGCCGGTAGATTTTTCTATTTGTTGAATGCACTCTGTCCTGGAATTTGATCCAATAGGCATTTGAATATTTGTTAACTGAATTGTGTCAGTGGTCTTCTTATTTGTTATTTTGTCTCTTGTTTTCTCATCATACAAATCATATTTTACAAATATGGGATCTTACAATGCTTTTATCTAACACCATTTTTACATAAAACTAGTTGCTACATTTTAAGTTTGTTTACCATGCTATGAGATTGCCGTATTGGTTGTATACTGTGTTCTCAGTTATGTAAATAAATCAGATAAGTTAGTATATCAACCTTTTATTTTGATTTTGATATATTGTAGTTCTCTGTGTAAATCCTATTCTTCCTTCTGCAGCCGGGTGAAAAAGAGAGTAAAGGAGTGACCATACATCCCCCCTCTGATTATCTTCTAATTCATTGTCATGGTGGAGGCTTTGTCACTCAGTCAACCAAGTCCCAAGAGGTAGGTTTTCCTTTATTCTTTATTGATAAAGCATGTTAGTTTGATAGCATAATTTTAAAGAAGATGCTTAGCTTACCTTGATGTATACGCTTAGAAAATACGTACATAGTTAGAATGCATAATATTGGTCATTATGATTAAGGAAAATATCAGTTTTAAATATTTAACTTAGCCGGTGAATATATAATAGCTGACGTCTCCGGCGGCTCGACAGAAAAACACAAAAACTCGCGAGCGATCGCTATGAAGGTTGCGGGTGTGCCCACCAGCGCCAACTATCGGCCAGATACCGCATATACATGTAAACAGCTCCAGTTCTTCTCTGTCGGTCTGATCGACAAGTTGATTCCATTACTCGCTGTTAACCTGGAGTTTTTCAACAGTCTTGGTGAAGTACTTCTTTTTGGTTTGAGCTTTCGCAGTGCAGGTGTTTTATCTTCAACTTAAACTCTTGAACTCTTTTTTGGATAGATTTCATTGTTGATGACTTTGGATTGTTTTTTGGACTTTCTTTGACTTTTCAAAATGGCTGACCCTTCTCCAATTCCTAGATTTCGTAAATGTAATGCTAGGGATTGTAATAAGCGTCTTCCAAAGGCCTCTCTCGACCCACATACTGTATGTTCTAATTGTCGGGGTAAAACCTGTCAATTAGGAGATCGGTGTGATGAGTGCGTGGGCCTTTCGGAATTTGATTGGCTTGAGTTTGACAAGTATTCTCGTAAGCTAGAGAGAGATAGGGTGAGGAGAAGTTCCTCTAGATCGTTAGAATTTTCCTCCTCCCATGCCCCTGAACCTAATCCTTCCCCAGTAGTAGTTGTGCCTGAACCCTCTACTAGCACTCAGGAACCATCAATGCGGGATATGTTACGTGCCATTCAAGCTTTGGGCGAGAGTTGAGTCGTTGGCTACGGACCGTAATCAACTCATGGCGGACGTAAAAGAGTTAAAGTGTCAGAGTGCCACATTAGAAAATCGTGGGAAAGTGATTAGTGCGCAAAGTGTTATCAGTGTTGCGACCGAGGGTTCGTCTGTTCGTGCCTGTCGTTCGCCTAGTCCGAGACCTCTTGCAAGCTCCCAAGCCCCAGGGAGAAGTAATGTCGTAGGACTTAAGGGTTCGAGAGGCTTTAACCAACGAACAGACGTTCCCTCTATGGTTTCAGGCGTGTCTCGTCAAGACCGCCCCTACCATAAGACGAGCGAGACGGTTTTCTCCTCGTCATCCGAAGGCTTATCGCGTAAGAAACCGTGGAGCAAGGTTTCGAGACCCTTAAAGCGAAAGTCAGTCCCTTCAGGACAGGTCCAGCGTCCTGGTTGTAGCCATTGGGACAGCTCTGACCCTGTGCAGTCATCGAAAGACTGCTCGCCGCCTAAACAGAAGCGTAACACAGGCTTCGAGAGTCTTAGTGTAGGCAATGTTTTGCAGTCACAGACGTTACCCTCGTCTCTTACCGCACCCATTCCCGTTGATCCTGAATGGGTTGTACTGCAAGACATGCAGGATAAGCTTGCCTCTCTTATGGAGGACTATTCTGCTGAGAAGGTTCACGATGATCCTCGCCGCTTAGCTGATCGAGATCCTGGCCGTCAGCCGCCCAAACGAGCTTTTGCTCGTCCTGTTGACGTTAACGTTACAAAGTCACGCCAGTCACGTTTTGTAGAGCCTCACTCGATGCAGTCCCGTGTTGACTTTCAGCCGCTTGTGGACGTTCAGCCGCTGCCGCATGCTCTTGTTGACGTTCAGGACGTTCGCCAACCAGCGAAGTTGACTTGTTTTGACGTTGAGCGTCAAGCACCGCAGTCAAGAGTTGTTTTGACTGCTCAGTCTAGGCAGTCAAGGCAAGTCTCGAGTTGACGTCGAGCGTCCTCCCGCTCCTGTTGTTGTTGCTAGTCAGTCTGTTAAGCAGTTACATGACGTAGCGTCCTGGACTGCTACTGATGCTCCGGTGCGTGTGGACTCTGCTTGTCAAGCATTGCCACCAAGGCAGGTCTCTCCCTTGCTTGAGACTCAGCAGTTATCGGACGAAGCTCCTTCAGATGAGGACGTTGCTGATCCTCATCCTGATGATAATCCTTCAGATGTAGATGAACCTAAGGCTGTTCCTCCTTCGATGGATTTCAAGAAGATCATGATGATTTTCAAGGATCTTTTTCCAGATCACTTTGTTGCTGTTGCTCCTCGTTCGCCTCCGTCTGAGTTTGCTCTAGGCTTAGCTGCTACCAAGCCAGCCTTTACTAAGCTAGTGCTTTCTCGCTCTTCGAAGAGGGCTTTACGTCTTCTAGGCGACTGGTTGGATACCAGGAGGAGTTTGGGGAAGACGGCCTTTGCCTTCCCTCCTTCTAAGCTTGCTTCTAGATCGAGCGTCTGGTATAACACGGGAGAAGTTCTCGGCTTAGGAGTCCCTGCCTCTGCCCAGGGTGACTTCTCAAGCCTCGTAGACTCTCCCCGTCGCCTGGCCATGAGACGCTCGAAGATTTGTTGGTCCTCCTCGGACCTTGACCATCTGCTTAAAGGCGTATACAGAGCCTTTGAAGTGTTTAACTTTCTTGACTGGTCATTAGGAGCTTTAAGTAGGAAGATCTCGTCTGCCGACCAAGATGTTTCCTTACTTATCATGTCCTGTATGGATAAAGCCATCCGCGATGGCTCCAATGAGCTCGCCTCCACCTTTACGTCGGGAGTCTTAAAGAAGAGAGAAACCCTTTGCTCTTTCCTTTCGGCAGGAGTTACTCCCTGTCAGAGATCGGAACTGCTCTATGCACCCTTATCAGCGGCCTTGTTTCCACAACAGCTGGTTAAGGATATAGCTGCTTCGCTTGTGCAGAAGGACACCCATGACCTGATGGCATCCTCTGCTCGCAAAGGGGCTCCTTCTTCATCCTTTGCTGTGAGACCCAGGATCGAGACTCCTGCGTCTAGATTTATCCCGCCCTTTCGTGGCAGAGCTCCCAGCAGGGGAAGCTCTCGTGCCGAGGGAAAGAGAGGTAAGAAGAGAGGAGCCAAGTCCTCCCGTGGCAGAGTCTGACTGCCCACAGCCTCAGACAGCGGTAGGTGCCAGATTGAAGAGCTTCTGGCAGGCCTGGGAGAAGAGGGGTGCAGACCAAGAGTCTGTTCTGTTGCTCAGAGAGGGGTACAAAATACCGTTTGTACGCAAACCTCCTCTAGTAACAACTCCCATAGACCTCTCTCCCAGGTACCGAGAGGAGTCAAAGAGACAAGCCCTAAATCAAGAAGTGTCTCTGTTGCTAGAGAAGGGAGCGGTGGTGAAAGTATCGGACCTTCAATCACCGGGGTTTTACAACCGTCTCTTCCTAGTCCCAAAGCATACAGGAGGTTGGAGGCCGGTGCTAGACGTCAGTGCGCTCAACGTTTTTGTTACAAAAACAAAATTCACGATGGAGACCACGAAGTCCGTCTTAGCAGCGGTCAGAGAGGGAGACTGGATGGTCTCTCTCGACCTACGAGATGCGTACTTCCACATTCCTATACACCCGGATTCCCAACCGTTTCTGAGGTTTGTTTACAGGAATGTGGTGTACCAGTTTCGAGCCCTGTGCTTTGGCCTCAGTCCTGCTCCTCTCGTGTTTACGAGGCTCATGAGGAATGTGGCAAAATTCCTCCATCTATCGGGAATCCGAGCCTCCCTGTACTTGGACGACTGGCTTCTCAGAGCATCGTCCAGTCATCGCTGTCTGCAGGATCTACATTGGACGTTGGGTCTGGCCAAGGAGTTGGGACTTTTGGTCAACCTAGAAAAGTCCCAACTGATCCCATCCCAGACTATTCTATATTTGGGGATGGAGATTCGCAGTCAAGTTTTTCGGGCTTTTCCGTCTGCCACCCGAATAGAAGAAGCCCTACTCAAAGTCCAACTAATGCTGAAAAGAGAACGTTGTTCAGTCAGGAGTTGGATGAGTCTCGTAGGGACTCTCTCATCCCTGGAGCAGTTTGTCTTGCTAGGGAGACTACACCTTCGGCCTCTCCAGTTCCATCTAGCCTCTCACTGGAACAAGGACAAGACGTTAGAGACGGTATCAATCCCAGTCTCCGAACCAGTAAAGGCATGCCTGAAATGGTGGGACAGCAATATCAGTCTGAGAGAGGGACTATCCCTAGCAGTCAAGAACCCAAACCACGTGTTGTTCTCAGACGCGTCGGATTTGGGTTGGGGTGCGACCCTGGACGGTCGGGAATGCTCGGGTCTGTGGACCTCAAGTCAGAAGAGCATGCACATCAACGGCAAGGAGCTATTAGCAGTCCACTTGGCCTTGATGAAATTCGAAAGCATTCTTCGAAACAAAGTGGTAGAGGTCAACTCAGACAACACCACAGCTTTGGCGTACATCTCCAAGCAAGGAGGCACACACTCCCACACGCTGTACGAGATTGCAAGGGACCTTCTCATATGGTCAAGAAATCGAGGCATCTCCCTGTTGACGAGATTCATCCAGGGGGACTTGAACGTCTTGGCAGACTGTCTCAGCCGGAGGGGTCAGGTGATACCCACGGAATGGACCCTCCACAAGGACGTGTGCAAGTGTCTTTGGGCGACTTGGGGTCAACCCACCATAGACCTCTCTGCCACCTCGTTGACCAAAAGGTTACCGATCTATTGCTCACCAGTCCCAGATCCAGAGGCGATCCACATAGACGCGTTTCTTCTGGATTGGTCTCATCTGGACTTATATGCATTCCCACCATTCAAGATAGTCAACAAGGTACTGCAGAAGTTCGCCTCTCACGAAGGGACAAGGTTGACGTTGGTTGCTCCCCTATGGCCCGCGAGAGTGGTTCACCGAGGTACTTCAATGGCTGGTAGACATTCCAAGAAGTCTTCCTCTAAGGGTAGATCTCTTACGTCAGCCCCACGTAAAGAATGTTCATCAAAGCCTCCCCGCGCTTCGTCTGACTGCCTTCAGACTATCGAAAGGCTCTCAAGATCTCGAGGCTTTTCGAAGGAGGCAGCCAGTGCGATTGCGAGAGCTAGGAGAGCTTGTACCATCAGAGTATACCAGTCGAAGTGGAAAGTCTTTCGAGACTGGTGCAAGTCAGCATCTGTGTCCTCTTCCAGTACCTCTGTAGCCCAAATCGCAGATTTTCTTTTACATCTGAGAAATGTTCGCTCCCTCTCAGCTCCCACTATTAAGGGCTACAGGAGCATGTTGGCTTCAGTCTTTCGACATAGAGGCAAAATAAAGATCTCCAAGATCTCCTTAAGTCTTTCGAGACCTCTAAGGAACGTCGTATGGCAACTCCTGGATGGAACTTAGACGTGGTCCTAAGGTTCCTCATGTCAGACAGGTTTGAGCCATTACATTCAGCCTCCCTGAAGGATCTCACCCTCAAGACGCTTTTCCTAGTGTGCTTGGCTTCGGCTAAAAGGGTCAGTGAAATTCATGCCTTCAGTAAGAACATCGGCTTTTCCACAGAAAAAGCCACATGTTCACTTCAACTTGGCTTCCTGGCCAAAAATGAACTGCCTTCTCGTCCTTGGCCTAAGTCTTTTGATATACCTTGCCTGTCAGAGATCGTAGGCAACGAACTTGAAAGAGTGCTGTGTCCAGTTAGAGCTCTTAAGTTCTACCTAGCTCGTACTAAGTCCTTACGAGGTGGATCTGAGGCCTTATGATGCTCAGTTAAGAAACCATCATTGCCTATGTCAAAGAATGCTTTGTCATATTTTATCAGATTTTTAATACGAGAGGCTCATTCTCACTTGAATGAAAAAGACCGATGCTTGCTTAAGGTGAAGACGCACGAAGTAAGAGCTATAGCAACTTCCGTGGCCTTTAAGCAAAATAGATCTCTGCAAAGTATTATGGACGCGACCTTTTGGAGAAGCAAGTCGGTATTGGCGTCATTTTACTTAAAAGATGTCCAGACTCTTTACGAGGACTGCTACACACTGGGTCCATTCGTTGCAGCGAGTGCAGTAGTGGGTGAGGGTTCTACCACTACATTCCCTTAATTCCAATATCCTTTTAATCTGTCTCTTGAAATGTTTTTAATCTTGTTTTTGGGTTGTACGGAAGGCTAAGAAGCCTTTCGCATCCTGGTTGATTTGGCGGGTGGTCAAATGTCATTTCTTGAGAGTGCCCAGATTAGGGGTTTGATGAGGTCCTGTTGTATGGGTTGCAGCCCTTGATACTTCAGCTCCTGGGAGTCTTTCAGCATCCTAAGAGGATGGCTGGGCTTCGTGAGGAAGACAGACTAACAAGGCAGAGTAATCGTCTAAGTCAACTTCCTTACCAGGTACCTATATATATTTGGGTTTTGTTATGATATAACTGTCAAAAACTCTAAGCATATACAGTGAACCCTCGTTTATCGCGGTAGATAGGTTCCAGACCCGGCCGCGATAGGTGAAAATCCGCGAAGTAGTGACACCATATTTACCTATTTATTTAACATGTATATTCAGACTTTTAAAACCTTCCCTTGTACGTAGTACTGTTAACAAACTACCCTTTAATGTACAGAACACTTAATGCATGTACTAACATACCCTAAACTAAAACAGGCACAAATATTAAAGGCGACTTTATATCATGCGTTTCCTAAACACGCCAAAAAGCACGATAAAAAATGGCAACCAATGTTTTGTTTACGTTTATATCTTATTATAATGAAGAAACAAACGCATTTACACATCTATGTATAGGTTAGTTTTTGCATCGATCATATTGATTATTCAGTACAGTATGTTGATTTGGTTATTACTAATGTTTTACTTAATTTTTCTTAGGACTTCCAAATGAAATGTTTTTCTTTATGACGCCGCCTGAAACGACGGCGTCATAAAGTACGGTCAGTAAACAAACTAAGGAATTTAACACGCATGATGAAAGTGATAAATAATGATATTACAGTAAAAGCTTTTATAAAATATGTTATTACAAATATTATTTACCGTATCTATATAAAATCATACATACGTACGTAGCAAAGCAGGACAACAATCTACGAGAGAGAGAGAGAGAGAGAGAGAGAGAGAGAGAGAGAGAGAGAGAGAGAGAGAGAGAGTTGTTTTACATACGTAAATGTAAATTTAAAAAAAAATAGCCCCATTTCATATAAAATAGATTACAAATATTTTACTTTATCATATTACAGTAGTCTGTATAATACAGTGAACCCTCGCCACTTCGCGGTTCGACCATCGCGGTTTCACCACTTCGCGGATTTTTTCCATAACCCATATATATACAGTAATATATATATATATATATATATATATATATATATATATATATATATATATATATATGTATGCATGTATTTATGTATATATGTATGTATGTATATATGTATATATGTAGGTATGTATATATGTATATATGTAGGTATGTATATATGTAGGTATGTAGGTATGTATATATGTATGTATGTATATATGTATGTATGTAGGTATGTATATATGTATATATATATATATATATATATATATATATATATATATATATATATATATATATATATATATACATATATACATATACATATATACATACATACATACATATATACATAAATACATACATATATATACATATATACATATATACATATATATATATATATATATATATATATATATATATATATATATATATATATATCTAAAGTAGGAAGATGTGATGTAGTTCTAAGGGAAAAGTATGGGAAATATGTCTGGGTAATAAGCAAAGCTCTACCTCCAGTTTGTTTCTTCATTATGATCAGAGATAAATGTAAACAAAACATTGGTTGCCATTTTTTATCGTGCTTTTTAGCATGTTTAGGAAACTCATGATATAAAATCACCTTTAATATTTGTGCCTGTTTTAGTTTAGGGTACTGTAGTACATGCATTAAGTGTTCTGTACATTAAAGGGTAGTTTGTTAACAGTACTACGTACAAGGGAAGGTTTTAAAAGTCTGAATATACATGTTGAATAAATAGGTAAATATGGTGTCACTACTTCGCGGATTTTCACCTATCGCGGCCGCGTCTGGAACCTATCTACCGCGATAAACGAGGGTTCACTGTACTGTAAAGTTCAGTACAGTATGTTTTTGTTATAGTCGTGGCGATGAAATTCTCACGAAACAAAAACACCCATTTGATTACAACAGCTGATTCATTCTCTCTCTCTCTCTCTCTCTCTCTCTCTCTCTCTCTCTCTCTCTCTCTCTCTCTCTCTCTCTCTCTCTCCGTGTTATACAATACTTACATTTAGATGAAGAAACTAAAATTAGTTTTCTTAGTGTCAATCAAATACGAAACGAAAAAATTAGGCCGAGTCTACATCCATTTCAATCATAGCTAAAAATACGGCAACCGATTTCATCAGCAAACCACTATTTTTTGGGAAATATCATTTTATTCAAGAAAATTGCCACTCTTTAACCCTGGATAGGTACGATGGGTCGTTCGCGACCCCGAGCGTCAAAAAAAAACAGGTTTTTCTCACGTGACTCACCCCCGTGACTGAATTTGTGGGTGATCGACCTGCAGGAGGTGTCTCCCCTACACGCTCTAGTAGTGTCCAGATGTGCATTGCTGTAGCTGTACTCCTTCCCCGATTTCTGAGACGCATCGGGGTCGAGCGCGACCGAGTTTACCCTTCTAAGGTAATTTGCATAATTATCAAAGTTATTACGTATTATGAAATTGTCGTAGAATGGTGCAACTTTTATAGGTTATCAGTTTTGGAAAGTCTTGGTGGATTGTTTGGCTATCATGTGCATGATTTTTTTTTTAGTTAAAATGTCGTTCATCACCACGAGGACCATTTTACCACGAGTGCCCCTTTTTCATTTTTTTTCATTTTTTTGCCAAGTCATTTTTCCGTAAGATATTGCCAAATAGTGTCGTAAAACTTTTGCTTGTTTAGTGTTGGAAAGTGTGTCTAGATGATCTGGCTACCCATGCGTGACTTTGTTTTTGTCAGATACGACGTAGTTATTGGTATATTGGGTATTTAACTGCGGTTACCAATTTCTGTTTTTTTTCAATATTTGTAAAAATTACTACGTAGTAAGGAATTGCCGTATATTATTCATTTTTTTTCATGTTTATGTGTTAGAAAGTGTGCCTTGATGGTTGGGCTAACACGTGCATGTCTTTTTTTTTATCTGAGATGCCATATATTAGAATGTCGGGCATTTTACCGCGAGTGCCCCTTTTTCATTTTTTTTAATTTTTTTGCCAAGTCATTTTTCTGTAAGATATTGCCAAATAGTGTCGTAAAACTTTTGCTTTTTTAGTGTTGGAAAGTGTGTCTAGATGATCTGGCTACCCATGCGTGATTTTGTTTTTGTCAGATACGACGTAGTTATTGGTATATTGGGTATTTAACTGCGGTTGCCAATTTCTGTTTTTTTTTCAATATTTGTAAAAATTTACTACGTAGTAAGGAATTGCCGTATATTATTGAATTTTTTTTCATGTTTATGTGTTAGAAAGTGTGCCTTGATGGTTGGGCTAACACGTGCATGTCTTTTTTTTTATCTGAGATGCCGTATATTAGAATGTTGGGCATTTTTCTGCGAGTGCCCCTTTTTATTTGTTTTGCATTTTTTTGCTTAGTCATGTTACCGTAAGGAATTGGAAAGTAGTGTCGCAAAACTTATATTTTTATAGTGTTGGAAAGTGTTTCTAGATGATCTGGCTACCCATGCCTATTTTTTTTTTAGCCAGATATGGCGTATATATAAGTATGTGTTCGATTTTCCTGTGATTGCCATTTTTTCGTTTTTTCCCATTTCTTTCAAAATTACTACGTACTAAGGAACTATCACAGAGTAATGATTCATTTATATGTTTATTTGTCGGAAAATGTGCCTTGATGGTTTGCCTAGCACGTGGCTGAAATTTTTTTTTTTCTGAAATGTCGTATATTAGAATGGCCATTTTTCCGCGAGTGCCCCTTTTTTTTGTTTTGCATTTTTTTGCTTAGTCATGTTACCGTAAGGAATTGGCAAGTAGTGTCGCAAAACTTATATTTTTATAGTGTTGGAAAGTGTTTCTAGATGATCTGGCTACCCATGCCTATCTTTTTTTTTAGCCAGATATGGCGTATATATAGGTATGTGTTCGATTTTCCGGTGATTGCCATTTTTTCGTTTTTTCCCAATTCTTTCAAAATTACTACGTACTAAGGAACTATCACAGAGTAATGATTCCTCTAGATGTTTATTTGTCGGAAAATTTTGTTTACTTCTTTTTTGATTGAATATCCTCAAATTTTTTTTAGCTAAAATATTATATTTTACATTTTTTTTTCGATTTTATTTCCCTTCAAAAAAATTTTTTTGGGTCAGAATTTTAATTTTATAGTCGTAAAATAATCGACAATTATCCAGCAACCCACCATACAATTTTTATGCATATCCAATAATAATTAGATTAGTAAATAACACCTTGAAATTGACATACCCTTCCTACATTTCAAGTGGCAGATTAGGGAGTCTGAGTCAGTGTGGTTGGCGGCCATTTTGTGGACATATCCGAAGCGTAAGTTGCCCTATCTATATATATTCTTGTTCCCTATAGAATTTGTGATATTTTGGTATATTTTTACCTGCATAAATATCATATTATATATTAAATATATGTATTTTTTTACGAAATTTCTAAGTACTCAAAAAATTACCTTTAGATATGGCCCCTGATATAAATGTAATTTACAAAATAATGAAGATTTTTTTACATATTTCTATTTTAGGATAACATATGTTTATTCCCTAAAAAAATTAGCCACTTCCTATTTCATTTGGGTACCCAAAAAAATTCATGAAATTTGGACAAATTTTTTTGGCCAAAAAAAGTTACCCTTTTTTTCTCATTTCAGATCTTCACCTCCATGGGTCTGACTTCATCCAAAATACATCAAGATGTGTCCTAAACATTCAAAAATCAATTCCTAAAAGGATTTGTGTATATATGTATAAACTTTTTTTTTATGAATTTTTATGTCAGGTCTTTTTTTTTCTACTTAATTTTTTAAAATATTTATAATAAATAGTTTTTCTGCAGATGAGTAGTATTTATCTTTACAGTTGTTTTAAGCATTCATTGAAGTTTTTTTTGGCAAAAGAAAAAAAGGAGGTTACTGCAAAAACTGATTTTTCAAGAATTTTTTTTGGCGTCGGGGTCGTTCGCGTCCGAGTATACCCTTAAAGGGGTGTCCGAGGAGCGTACCTATCCAGGGTTAAATAGTTAATTGCACATTAAGAAAGCGTGTACTTTTGTTTTTAAATTTCGGGTGTGTTTTAAAAATCGAGTATTGTTGACTTCTTTTTGTTTTACTTTTGGCTGTGATTAGATCAGCTGTCATCTAGCTGCCGCTCTTGAGGGTGTACGAATACACTAACAAAGTATCGTTTATACCATTTCTTAACTTATTCAAACCGTCTACAGTATACAGTTGATATTACATAAGCACCAATGTGTTATAACCTATCAAATTTTTTTGTTTATTACATTTAAACCTCTCTCTCTCTCTCTCTCTCTCTCTCTCTCTCTCTCTCTCTCTCTCTCTCTCTCTCTCTCTCTCTCTCTCTCTCTCTCTCTCTAAATGATATCTTTGTTGCTCCTCAAAGTTTCATTTATATTGAAAATCAATCATGATTCAATTTTCCTTACTTTCTCCAATCTCGCACCATCGGTCACATCGCGGTATTTTCGATATTTCCGGAAAATCCGCGATATATGTATATACATGGGTTATGAAAAAAATCCGCGAAGTGGTGAATCCGCGATGGTCGAACCGCGAAGTAGCGAGGGTTCACTGTACGCTGTAAACTTTATTAATTCTGGTCTCTACCCACCACCATGGGTGTGAATCAGCTATTATATATTCACCGGCTAAGTTAAATATTTAAAAATGATATTTTAATTATAAAATAAATTTTTGAATATACTTACCCGGTGAATATATAAATTAAAGGCCCCCCTTCCTCCCCGATAGAGACCCAGCGGATGAGAAGAACTGGAGCTGTTTACATGTATATGCGGTATCTGGCCGATAGTTGGCGCTGGTGGGCACACCCGCAACCTTCATAGCGATCGCTCGCGAGTTTTTGTGTTTTTCTGTCGCGCCGCCGGAGACGTCAGCTATTATATATTCACCGGGTAAGTATATTCAAAAATTTATTTTATAATTAAAATATCATTGTAAATTACTTTAATCATTCTTTTAAGCATTTTACATATTAAGAATTCTTTTAAGAATTCTTGAAATGAAAATTGTTTACATCAATCACTATTATAGCCTACATAGAAACTTGCTAGTGGTAGGGAAAATCAACTGACTAAAAGCTTGAGAAAAAGATTTTGAAGTTGTTGGTGGGTAAAGTTTGAGGAAAATAGATAATTTTTAGATTATAGAATGCTAATTTGGTTTCTATCTAAATGTAGGAATTTTTGTTAGCTAACGACGGCATGTAAAATGTGAAGAAAATAAGTAGTTTGTAGATTATAGAATACTAATTCGGTTCCTATCTAAATACAGGAATTGATGCCACATTCATAGCCTTGTTAGCTAGTGACAACAGGATCAGGCGATGGTAAACAGTGGCAGAATGGGAGTTGTGGCTGGGCTGTGAGTTGTCTAACACTAAAGAAATTAGTGTGGCAAACTTTTCATATTCCAAACATGCTCTTAAAATGTATCTGTTTCTTATAGGGGAGGGTTACTGTACTCCCCCACAATTTTGATCTGCAAGGCATTTTTATTATAAACATGTCTTTATTAATACTCATGTATACCACTGAGTTATTTCTCTGAAACCCCTTATGTGCCTATTGCTTCTTTCTTGAGGCTGTTTAAATGTCGACACCTACCCCTAAATAAAGAATTTCTATTTTCTTTCCTTGTAAAATGCCTCCCTCTCTGACAAGTATCAAGCTTATCTAGCAGTTGTCGGGAACTATCTAGGTGATTAT
The DNA here is from genome assembly GCF_036898095.1 of Palaemon carinicauda. NCBI lineage: Eukaryota > Metazoa > Arthropoda > Malacostraca > Decapoda > Palaemonidae > Palaemon > Palaemon carinicauda. The sequence continues at coordinate 82,281,331 of NC_090750.1, forward strand.
GCATCACAGTTTTCTTGTCTTCAGTTCTCTCTATGCATTTAACTGGATCGGTCTCATTTTTACACTGTACTTTAGGTTGTCCCCACGATTCACATTGGATTTTTTCTTCGTGGTTTTAGGTTATCTAACTTTTTAATAAGAATTGACTTCTAGAATTACTATGAATGCCTATGAGTGTGATTCAAGCATCTTTGTGAAAGCTTGCTGGTCACAGGATTGTGTTTTGTTTTATTGTGAGAAATGTTTTTTCAAGTCGGTTAATAGGGGAAATAACTCATGCTGTCTGACAGTTGGTTCCATGGCCCCATTCCTTGGAAAGGTGCTGATCAAATCTCCTCTCCCCTCACCTTCTTCAAAGGTCTGGGAACACAAAACAAACCTGCATGCTGTCAAAAACATCTTGAGTAGCATTTTATGCCTTCAACGTAGTGCTTAAGCAAGGGGATCATAGGCCAGTGCTCCCTAACCCCTGGGGTTTGTTACAGACCTATAAAACAGTCAGTTGCTAACTTTACTCTTGAATAGTTAATCCTCTTTAACCCATTGCAGGTATAAACAAAAGAAAATCTAAATATAGGATAATAAACTGGGAAATATACACTTGAAATTCTCTTTTGTGGTTTATATTTTGGACTTGTTCAGATATGAATAATTCAACAATGTATTTACAAGTTTATATATACCGTAAATTGTTTTAATTTATTTTTAATTTTACTTTTTTTCCAGGTTTTCTTGAGGGAGTGGGCAGTAAGCACAGGTGTGCCGATGCTTTCCATAGACTATTCTCTTGCACCGGAAGCCAGATATCCTAGACCATTAGAAGAGGTGTTGACTGCATATTGTTGGGTCCTGAACAATTTTAAAGTTTTGGGAACTACCGGGAGAAAGATAGTCCTTACAGGTAAATAGCAAGATATAAAATATTCTAAGTTCAGTACACAAACAAAAGTCTTATTCTCTTGATACTGGTCAATCTAGAATAAAATGTTGGAATAAAGTACAAAGAATTAAGAAATCACAATAAAAGAGTACTAACAACTTGGATAAAGGAAGAGATTGCTAGACTACTGGTAAGTAAAAGTAACCTATGAAGAAATGCAGAAAATATATGTAATTTGTACGTAAGACCTATACTGTAGTATTGTGTGCAATAGAGTCATGGACACTAAAATAAGAGATTTTGATAATGAGTGAGAATAGAATGCTAAGATTCAAGGCATGAAAGAGATGGAAAAATTGTGTGACAGGGAAAATCATGGTAAGATTTGATACCTTTTAGCAGAAAATAGAGTGAGAGTTACTCAAGGACAAACCTTTTAAGAGGTATACTGGGGGAAAATTGTAATACCCAAAGCTTGGAAAAGTTTATATAGAGTCTTGAGTTATATCTTGAGCTTTAAATAATTTTATTAATTTATTTACTTAATCCTTTTAGTCCCTTTTTATTTCAGATTTAGATGTTATTGTATGAAAGTGTTCTGATTGGTTTTATAGATTAAAATAATACCAAGTGGTGTGAGTGTATGGGTATGATTAATTTGTATTATATAGCACAGAATGGCCTTAGATTCCCCAGTGCTTGGCTTAAGGCCTAAATTTTATTTGTTCCGTAACCGAAATACAAACCACGCTATTTACATTGGGTTTACTTTCGGCGTAGCTGAAATGACGAGCCAATAGTTTTAACGAGGGTTAACTACCCCCCCCCCCCCCCCCCCCCGCGCTAGTTAGCGGGGTAGGGGAAGGGGTAGCTTGCTGCCCCTCCCCCCCCCCCCCCACACACACCGGTGATTTGCTTCACTTCACTTTTGGCTCCGGCGATGAACAGACGTGTCTGTCCATCGTCCTCGTTGACAGCCTTAATCTTTTTTTGCTGCTTCTTCCAGTTTGTGTGTGCGCGTTTGAAGTTGGCCTCACCCTTTGTTGTTCACCATGCGCAAGTGCCCTGGTATTGCTGGTTGCCCTTGTGGTACATTCATGTCTGCGGTGGACACAGATCCTCACACCCTTTGCCCGCAGTGTCGAGGCCGACGGTGTGACAGAGAGAATACTTGTAGTGAGTGCAGGGAGTGGTCTGCCTCCCAGTGGGAGAGGTTTGGCCGCCGGCGTAAGAAGAAGTCTAAGAGAGACCGTTCTCTTTCTGGAGTTGCCTTGAAGGAGGAAGGGTCTCGGGACTCTTCTTTCGCCGCCCAAACCTCCTCCGAAGCTCCCCCTCGTTCGGCTCCTAAGGAGAGACCGCCGAGTGGGAGCGCAGGCCCTAGTTCTGTTTCCCGACCTTGGGTTGAGGGAGAGGGCGTCGCCTCCCATAGTGGTGCGGCTCCTCCTCCGGGGGAGGTTGTTACTAATGACTCCTTGTCTCATGATGATCTTTTTCAGATTTGGGCTTCCTTGGGGCTTAAGGGCCTGCCCTCCAGGGAAGCCCTGATTGACCTTGTCCAGTTGGGGGCCGCTGTTAAGCAGTCGCCGGTGATAGCGGAGGTAGATCCTCTGTCTATTGTCGACGTCGTGGTGGCAGAGGCTTCCGACGGGTCGGGTCAATCCTCTGCAGTTCCTGTTGTGGATGATGGTGCTGAAGGCTCTCCTCCCCCTTCCGTACATCCTTCGAAGGGGGAAGGGAGTCCCGCGGGCTCTTCTGCTGCCAAGCCTCCCTCTTGGGGGAGTGCCTTGACTGAGACTCCCCTTCGGAGGACTAATGGTCCTGACGATCTTCCTCGTGGCCGCCTTCGCCGTAAGGCTCACCGTCCGCTGCGCAGCAAGGGCCTCCCGTCTCCCTACAAGGGTGCTAAGAGGCACCTTTTTGAATCTTCTCCTCCTTCCTCCCAGGGGGGGACTCCTCGCCGTAAGCAGCCTGCAGCTCCAGCTTCCTTAGACCTCTCCTACTCGTTCCAGACCTTCAGCTTCTGGTGCAGACGTCCAGCAGCCTGACCTCGTCAGCCGACGGGGAACGGTCCCTTCGGGGCAAAGGGTTGCTTCCCACGGTGTGGGTTCTTCCCTTGCGCGTCAGGGTTCCCCTGCGCGCCCTCCTGCAGTGTTAGCGCACAGGCGCTCCCCTGCTCGTCAGCGTTTTCCTGATCGCCAGCGTTCTCCCGTTCGCCAGCGCTCTCCTGATGATCGTCGCCCCTCTTCTCGCCAGCACTCTTCTGAGGACATCGTTCATCCTGTTGTTCCTGCTGAGCGCCCAGTGCGCCATCGTTCCCCTGAGCGCCCTAGATCTCCTGCCCGTCAGAGCGCACCTGCGCTCCCAGTTCCTGTCTCGCGCCCTGTGCGCCCACGCTCGCCTGCGCTACCTAGAACTTCGGTTCAGGTTGTGACCAAGGACTCTTCTCCTCGCCCTCGCGATCCTGCTCGTCAGCCTGTTCCAGCGCAGCAACGCTCGCGGTCTCCTGCGCGTACTTCCAAAGTGCCTGTACGCCCACGCGCCTCCTGTTCCTGAGCCCGTTCGTGAGTGTTCGCCTTTGCGCACCGCGCCGGCAGCGCCCTCACAGGATTCCACGCGTCGACCTCCTGCTCGCCAGCGATCATCAACACGCCAGCGATCACAGACGCATCAACATTCGCCTGCTCGTCAGCGATCTCCTGCGCGTCAACGGTCCCCAGCGCGTCAGCAATCACCTGAACATCGGCGATCTCCAGACCGCCCGCGTGACCTATCGCCTGCGCGCAAGCGCTCTCCGACGCGCCGTCGCCCAGAGGATCTGGAGAGACATGGGTCGCCTTCTGTCAGCTGGCCTACGCGCGGTCGTTCGCCTACGCGCTATCGCTCGCCGACGCGCCATCGCTCGCTTACGCTCCAGCGTTCACCAACGCGCCACCGATCGCCTGCTCGCCATCGCTCTCCCATGCGATACAGGTCTCATGGTCAACATCGTCAGCGGTCATTGGAGCGATCTCATTCGCCCACGCGCCAACGTGCTCACTCACCAGCTTGCCCACGCGCTCGTTCGCCCGCGCGCCCGCGCGCCCGCGCTCTTTTGTCTCCGCGTGATTACGAGGCTGCGCCTCAACATCCTCGCGATTCCGTTGTTTCGCCTATGTGTGAGTGTCAGCACGACCCCCGTTCGCGTCGGGTTTCGCAGCCCGCGACAGCAGCAGGGACGCGTGTCACCAGACCGCACTTAGAATCGCCTCCGCCTAAACGCAGGACTCTTGTACAGGATAGGGAAGACTCATCAGAGAGGTCAGTACAACTTTCTTCCCCCCTTCCTTTTCAGGCAGGTCCAGTGGTGTCCACTCCGAAGGATCGCCCGATCAACTTCCCTCCAGCGGGAATTTCGGACTCTGTGTCCGTGTCTCGGCAGACTTGGTTTGGTCTTCTGATGCGGGTGTTAGTGAAGGCTATGAAGCCGGCACTCGCTGATCAAGGGCACAAGCCAACGGCTGCCTCGCCCCCGCTGAAGAGAAGGAGAGGAGTGGACTTCGTGGTGACTTCTCCCAGGGAGAAGTTGGTTCCTAAGAGGTCTGTCAGGAAGGCTCCATCCCCTTCGCAGGCACTTTCTCCTTCTCCCGAGGACGAGGCTTTTCCGTCCTCGGGAGAATCCAGTGAGGTGATGGTCTCCCCATCGGCACCAAGGGGGGAGTCGTCTCCTCGTGGAGGGGAATTGTCTCGCGCAGAGGGCGCCTTCCAAACCTCTTTGTTAGGGTCGTGTATCCCGCCCAGGAGGGAACCCAAGGACTCCAAGACAATCCCGAAGTCGTCTTCTAGGATTCGTCAGGAACCAGCTGCACCCCGGGAGAACGTCCACACATCTCCCCAGGAAGAGGATCCGGGGACGGGAGACTTAGCTGCCAGTCCGCAAGGAGGAGACCAGCAGGAGTCTGAGCATGCCTTCTGGCAGGTCCTGAGCCTGATGAGGCAACTCAACGGGTTCATGGACCCCGTGATCGCCCCCCCGAGAAGGCAAGGACAGGGTTCTGGACTAGATGTACGGTACTCAGAAGCCCCCCAAGGCCAGCGTGGCTCTGCCCTGGTCCCAAGGGTTGAAGAGTGCCAGAGCCAGGGCCAATGCTCAACTCGCGGCTCTCGCTTCCTCCAGTCGTTCCTCTGCCGGGAACAAACTCCTCCCACTTCCTCGTCTCCAGCAGAGGAGGTATTTTGAGATCTTGGGGGAGTCTAGTCTCGCTCTTCCTCTCCATCATTCCGTAGAAGAGCTTGCTAAGGGAGTTCCTCTCGAGAAGCTCTCCGCTCGGCAGGTGATGTTCTCGGCGTCGGAGATCCTGAGCCATGAGAAGGTCGCGAAGTGCGCCATGCAGGCCACTTCGTGGCTGGATATATGGCTAGGGTCTCTGGGCATCCTATTGCGCTCCGAGGATTTGTCTAAGGAGGCCAATAGGAAGGCCCTGGAGACCTTCCTACTCTCAGGCACCCGCTCCATCGAGTTCCTGGCACATCAGGTTACCACCCTGTGGACCAACTCGGTATTGAAGCGGCGTGATGCGGTGACCGAGAAGTTTCACCCGAAGGTCCCCGCCGTGGATGTCTGTAGGCTCAGGCATGCTTCCCTTCTTGGGGGGAATCTGTTAGAGCCTCAGGACATGGAATGAACAGCTGAGAGGTGGAGGAAGTCTAGCCAGGACTCCCTCATCCATAGGGTCCTTACAGCTCGGCCCTATAAGCCTCCAGCTCCGCAGCAACAGCAGCAGCAGCCTCGCAAGACACCAAAGCAGGCACCGGCAGCTAAGAAAGTGGTGTCAAAGCCCCAGTCCTTTCCAGCCAAGGACAAGAGGGTGGTAAGTCCTCCAGGGGAGGCAAGACTCCTAGAGGGGGCGGCCGCGGCCGCAAACGCTAGGAGTGGCAGTCCCCCCGCGTGTCCACCTGTGGGGGGATGCCTTCGACGTTGCGTGCACAGGTGGCAGCAACATGGGGCCGATGCTTGGACGATTTCTGTGATCGGCCAAGGCTATCGCGTCCCGTTCACAACATCTCAACCTCCCCTGACAGCGAATCCAGTGTCGCTGAGCTCCTATGCCATGGGATCGGTAAAGTGGCTGGCCCTTCGGGCAGAAGTCGAGACCATGCTCAAGAAGGATGCTCTCCAGGAGGTCGTCGACGGGTCCCCAGGCTTCTTCAGTCGACTCTTTCTTGTAAAGAAGGCGTCTGGAGGCTGGAGACCTGTCATCGACCTCTCGGCTCTGAACAAGTTTGTCAAGCAAACTCGGTTCAGCATGGAGACAGCGGACACTGTCAGACTTGTGGTGAGACCTCTAGACATCATGTGCACACTGGATCTAAAGGACGCGTACTCCCAGATCCCAATCCATCCGTCTTCCAGGAAGTACTTGAGATTCAGCCTAGACGGCAAGACCTACCAGTTTAAGGTGCTGTGTTTCGGTCTCTCCACAGCACCTCAGGTGTTCACCAGAGTGTTCACCCTGATTTCATTTTGGGCGCACAGGAACGGCATCCGTCTCCTTCGTTATCTGGACGACTGGCTGATCCTAGCAGACTCGGAGTCGACCCTTCTTCGACACCGAGACAGGCTTCTGAGTCTTTGCCAGGATCTGGGGATCGTGGTAAATCTCGAGAAGTCCTCTCTGCAGCCGTCCCAACGACTGGTTTATCTAGGCATGTTGTTAGACACCAATCTCCACAAAGCCTTTCCATCTGACGACAGGATAGCAAGGCTGAGGAGGGTGGCGGAACCCTTCCTCAGGCGAGAATAGCTTTCCGCCCAATCGTGGTTGCGTCTCTTAGGTCACCTGTCCTCCCTGGCTCGTCTGGTTCCAAACGGCCGCCTCAGAATGAGATCCCTGCAGTGGCGGCTCAAGTCCCGGTGGAATCAAGGATCCGATTCCCCGGACGTACAGGTCACGATAGGATCTTTGGAACAGGCGGACCTGCGGTGGTGGCTGGTCGACGAGAACCTGCGAAAGGGAGTGGATCTTCTCGTCCTTCCCCCGGAATTGACACTGTTTTCGGACGCGTCAAAAGAAAGGTGGGGGGCGCACGTTCTGAACCATAGGACCTCAGGCCTTTGGTCAGAATCAAAAAAGTACCTGCACATCAACCTGCTAGAGATGAAGGCCGTCTTTCTGGCTCTTCAGCAGTTCCAACGGACCCTGGCGGGTCACTCCGTGGTGGTGATGAGCGACAACACCACGGTAGTGGCTTATATCAACAAGCAGGGAGGTACTTTTTTGCAGCAGCTATCCCATCTTGCAATAGAGATTCTGAGGTGGACCGAAGTCCACTATGAGCTCGCTTCATTCCTGGCAAGAGGAATGTGCTCGCCGACAGTCTGAGCAGGGCTTCGCAGATAGTGAGTACCGAGTGGTCTTTGGATCCTCAGATAGCCAACAAAGTCTTGATTTTGTGGGGTTCCCGACCGTGGATCTGTTCGCGACAGCGTTGAATTTCAAGCTGCCTCTGTACTGCTCCCCAGTCCCGGACCCCAAGGCACTCTGGCAAGATGCTTTCCAGCAACGGTGGGACAACATCGACGTGTACGCCCTCCCACCGTTCTGTCTGATGAGAACGGTGCTCAACAGGACCAGACTATCGGTCAACTGTTCGATGACTCTGATAGCTCCGCTATGGCATCACGCGGAATGGTTCCCGGACCTTCTGCAGCTCCTGATGGAACTCCCGAGAGAGCTCCCTCCACGACACGAGCTACTCAGACAACCACACTCCAACATCCCTCACAAGGCCGTGGCCTCGCTTCGGCTTCACGCCTGGAGACTGTCCAGCATCTCCTCACGGAGAGAGGCTTTTCACAACAGGTTGCGGAGAGAATGTCTCGGCACCTGCGAAAGTCCTCTGAGGGAGTCTACCAGGTAAAGTGGAGAGTCTTCTGTGGTTGATGTCGTGGGAGGGGTATCTCTCCACTCGATGCCACTATTCCAGCAATAGCGGAGTTCCTCGTGTATCTGCGGAAGGAAATGCGCCTTTCTGTCTCAGCAGGGAAAGGCTATCGCTCAGCCTTAAGCTTGGCTTTTAGGCTGAAAGGTGTGGACATTTCTTCCTCGCTGGAACTCTCTCTACTCATACGTAGCTATGAGCTTACCTGCCCCCAGTCGGAAGTGAGACCTCCTCCATGGAACGTGGTTCGGGTTCTCAGGGCTCTTAAGAGACCTTCCTTCGAACCATTACGCCAGGCCTCTGATCACCACCTGTCTTGGAAGACGGCTTTCCTGCTCGCTTTGGCTTCGGCCAAGCGAGTTAGTGTACTTCATGGTCTCTCGTACGACATCGCCCATTCAAGGGGATGGGGGGAGGTAACGTTCAGGTTCGTCCCTGAGTTTGTTGCCAAGACTCAGAATCCTGGAGTGCCGGATCCACGGTTCGACTCTTTCAGGATCGCGAGTCTCCGTTCTGTAGCAAGCGACCCAGACCAGTTGCTACTATGTCCAGTGAGGTATTACTTGAAGAGAACAGCTGCAGTTTGTCCCCAAGTGCGAGCATTGTTTGTTAGCACAGGCAGGACGAAGAGGAGGGTCACCAAGAATACCATCTCGGCTTGGATTCGAAGGGTTATCTATCACGCCTTGAATCCAGACCCTCCTCCGTCACGTCGCCCTAGGGCACATGACATCAGGGGCGTTGCTACGTCCCTGGCCTTCAAGAGAAACTTCTCTGTGACGCAGGTGCTTCAAGCTGGGGTCTGGAAGCGTCAGACGACCTTCACAGACCACTACCTGCAGGACGTGACCCACAGGAGCCTCGATACGTTTTCTATCAGCCCTGTGGTGGCTGCACAACAGCTGGTCTAACCTCAGGCTCCTTTATGGACAAGTAGCAGTAGGTTGAGAGCGTTGTTACTCGGTTTTAGTCTGCGTGAATGAAAGAGTATGTCTGACCATTACTTCTTTCTTCATTCTCCCCTCTCTTGGGGAAGCAGCATCCTGGCCTTCGCATAGCTGACCTCGACCTCTGCAGGTAACCCATGCTTTCTTGTGCTCCTAGTATTAAGTTTAATACTGTCGCGTCCCCCATACCCTGACGAGGTGGTATTGGGAACGTCCTATCCTGGATTCCTATCTAAAGGTCTCAAGGTCAACTTCATAGGACGAGTCACGCTTTCCTCCACACACAACTTGTGTAGGCCACTTGTTCCTAGCGAAGCAAGGAACTTGTGAGATGCAGGGGCTCCTTTTCTCAAGTGCTACTCACTGGGAGGCGGAGCCTCCGGGTAAAACCAAAGTCAGTAAGGCTGGGGACTTTCCACCCTTCCCAAGGGGTAAGATAATTTGTATTTTTCCTAACCATACAATCCTTAGCTATTAACACATATTTGCCCGCCAGCCCTGACCCCCAAGTCAAGTCCTACCTCTAAGTGAAGTGAAGCAAATCACCGGTGTGTGTGTGTGGGGGGGGGGGTAGCAAGCTACCCCTTCCCCTACCACGCTAACTAGCGCGGGGGTAGTTAACCCTCGTTAAAACTATTGGCTCGTCATTTCAATAGCTAAGGTTTGTATGGTTAGGAAAAATACAAATTATCTCCGAATTTGTCATATTCAATTCAATACTCAAAGATTGATATCATAAGTGCCATTTTAAAGAATAATTTTGGTCTGTGTATGAAACTTTGTAGGATGATGAGAGGGAATGAAGAAAATTCTGCTATAAATGTTAATAGCATTTCTGAATGATGACTGGTAAGAAGCTCTATGTTTATTAAAATGGAGTCACATCTACAGACTCATATGGTTTCTCTTAGTGGTTTTCTCAAGAAAAGAGGTGTTAAAAGTAAAGCTCTGTAAACTTGAAGAAGTTGGACAGATAAATTTGGAGGTAATGTAAGTAAAAGGAAGGAGGGAAAGCTGCTGGTCTCTGAAGGAATCCGGAAAAATAAACCTTTACTAATGTTTAAGTTTTCCTGTATGGGAAAAGAGGACAATACAGAAGGGTAAAGATAATTTATTTGATTTATTCCTTAAAGGGGAAATATAAGGTAAAAATTATGCTGATAAGGAAAGGAAACCTGTGTAAATGAATAATTTAAAATCTAAAAAATAGATCATAGAAGTGGTGAATGCCAAACCCTAAATTGTATGGTATACGCTAATGATGATTATATTTATTTCCTGTATCTTGTGGTTGAGGTGGCTTTGTAGCAATTTAGAAATTCATTCAATTCATAATGTCGTATGTGTTAGAAGTTTAGTACTTTATTGGGGTATTCAAGTATTTTTTAAGATGTTGAAAAAAAGTAGAACTATGCAATTTTTGTTGCAATGCATTAATTCTTTTGTACTTCATGCATGTCTTATATAAATCTGATGGTATTTATTGTATTTTATTTTTACTTTTTCCCTTTAGGTGACAGTGCTGGAGGAAATCTTATAACAGGGCTTACTGTTAAATGCATAGAGCTTGGAATACGTCCTGCTGATGGACTCTTCCTCGCATATACACCGTTTTTGTTTGATCTCATTCCATCTCCAGCAAGGCTTTTAGCTGTTATGGACCCAATGCTTCCCTTGGGTTTTGCCCTTCGATGTTTAAAAGGTATGCAACTGTCGTGTGTTTCTCTTACTCCCTGTATACTGATTACATGAAAAACAATGCCTCATCACTATCAGGCCTGAACTTTTAAAAACTCTTCTTCTATGTATTCTCTTTCATTTTTATGACTGTGTAGTGTCAACAGTTATGTTCTGCCTTCCAAGACATAATTTGTATCAATGCTGGTTATGCTAACCTTCTCATTAAGTTTATTTAATCCTTTTTCGTCTTTTGCTCTTTCTATTTGAAGTCACTGTGGGTGTGTAATTTTCAAGGAAAAAAGGTATTGGATCTTGAATTTTATTATATTAACTGCCCTATTACTATGTCTTGTGTGTAATTCAAGATTGTGGGGTTCTTAATTCTTACTTGCCTTATATCCTTTGTTACTCAGTTGTAAATTACTAGATTGCCTAATTTCACAGAATGTTTTTTGTTCTTCCACTTCCTTTGCGAATTTTTGGTAGGGTGAGCAAGACTGAGTAATTGGAGTGATCCGTTGTTCGTCTTAACCTGAGGCGTGTATAATTATTTGATTGAGAGAAGAAGCCATAGCACACCTGTAAAGGACTACTGGACAAGTCTTGCTTGTTTTATATGTTTTGTGGACAAAGATTCTCATCTCATATGTTGTGCTAAAAGATATGTGAGAAAGTAAATATGTGCAGTATTTGTGAAAATTTAGACATACAGTACATACATACATACATATACCAAGGCACTTCCCCCAATTTTGGGGGGTAGCCAACATCAACAAAGACACAAAAACAAAAAGGGGACCTCTACTCTCTACGTTCCTCCCAGCCTAACAAGGGACTCAACCGAGTTCAGCTGGTACTGCTAGGGTGTCACAGCCCACCCTCCCACATTATCCACCACAGATGAAGCTTCATAATGCTGAATCCCCTACTGCTGCTACCTCCGCGGTCATCTAAGGCATCGAAGGCAGCAGCAGGGCCTACCGGAACTGCGTCACAATCGCTCGCCATTCATTCCTATTTCTAGCACGCTCTCTTGCCTCGCTCACATCTATCCTCCTATCACCCAGAGCTTCCTTTACTCCATCCATCCACCCAAACCTTGGCCTTCCTCTCGTACTTCTCCCATCAACTCTTGCATTCATCACCTTCTTTAGCAGACAGCCATTTTCCATTCTCTCAACATGGCCAAACCACCTCAACACATTCATATCCACTCTAGCTGCTAACTCATTTCTTACACCCGTTCTCACCCTCACCACTTCGTTCCTAACCCTATCTACTCGAGATACACCAGCCATACTCCTTAGACACTTCATCTCAAACACATTCAATTTCTGTCTCTCCATCACTTTCATTCCCCACAACTCTGATCCATACATCACAGTTGGTACAATCACTTTCTCATATAGAACTCTTTACATTCATGCCCAACCCTCTATTTTTTACTACTCCCTTAACTGCCCCCAACACTTTGCAACCTTCATTCACTCTCTGACGTACATGTGCTTCCACTCCACCATTTGCTGCAACAACAGACCCCAAGTACTTAAACTGATCCACCTCCTCAAGTAACTCTCCATTCAACATGACATTCAACCTTGCACCACCTTCCCTTCTCGTACATCTCATAACCTTACTCTTACCCACATTAACTCTCAACTTCCTTCTCTCACACACACTTCCAAATTCTGTCACTAATCGTCCAAGCTTCTCTTCTGTGTCTGCAACCAGTACAGTATCATCCGCAAACAAAAACTGATTTACCTCCCATTCATGGTCATTCTCGTCTACCAGTTTTAATCCTCATCCAAGCACTCGAGCATTCATCTCTCTCACCACTCCATCAACATACAAGTTAAACAACCACGGCGACATCACACATCCCTGTCTCAGCCCCACTCTCACCGGAAACCAATCACTCACTTCATTTCCTATCCTTACACATGCTTTACTACCTTTGTAGAAACTTTTCACTGCTTGCAACAACCTTCCGCCAACTCCATATATCCTCATCACATTCCACATTGCTTCCGTATCAACTCTATCATACGCTTTCTCCAGATCCATAAACGCAACATACACCTCTTACCTTTTGCTGAATATTTCTCGCATATCTGCCTAACTGTAAAAATCTGATTCATACAACCCCTACCTCTTCTAAAACCACCCTGTATTTCTAAGATTGCATTCTCTGTTTTATCCTTGATCCTATTAATCATTACTCTACCATACACTTTTCCAACCACACTCAACAAACTAATACCTCTTGAATTACAACACTCATGCACATCTCCCTTACCCTTATATAGTGGTACAATACATGCACAAACCCAATCTACTGGTACCATTAACAACACAAAACACATATTAAACAATCTCACCAACCATTCAAGTACAGTCACACCCCCCTCCTTCAACATCTCAGCTCTCACACCATCCATACCAGATGCTTTTCCTACTCTCGTTTCATCTAGTGCTCTCCTCACTTCATCTATTGTAATCTCTCTCTCATTCTCATCTCCCATCACTGGCACCTCAACACCTGCAACAGCAACTATATCTGCTTCCCTATTATCCTCAACATTCAGTAAACTTTCAAAATATTCTGCCCATCTTTTCCTTACCTCCTCTCCTTCTAACAACCTTCCATTTCCATCTTTCACTGTCTCTTCAATTCTTGAGCCAGCCTTCCTTACTCTCTTCACTTCTTTCCAAAACTTCTTCTTATTCTCTTCATATGAATGACCCAATCCCTGACCCCACCTCAGGTCAGCTGCCCTCTTTGCCTCACGTACCTTGCGCTTTACTTCCACATTTTTCTCTTCATATTTTTCATACTTCTCTATACTATTACTCTGCAGCCATTCTTCAAAAGCCCTCTTTTTCTCTTCCACTTTTACCTTCACTCCTTCATTCCACCATTCACTGCCCTTCCTCATGCTGCCTCCAACAACCTTCTTTCCACACACATCACTTGCAATCCCAACAAAATTTTCTTTTACTAACTTCCACTCCTCCTCTAAATTGCCAGTTTCTCTTACTTTCACTTCGTCATATATCATTTTCAACCTTTCCTGATATTTACTTTTTACCCCCGGTTTTATTAGCTCTTCAACCCTCACTACCTCCCTTTTACATCCACCTACTCTATTCCCCCATTCTTTTGCTACAACTAATTTTCCTTCCACCAAAAAATTATCAGACATACCGTTAGCCATACCCCTAAACACGTGCACGTCTTTCAATCTTCCAAACATTCTTTTAGTTATCAACACATAATCCATTAATGCCCTTTCTACTACTCTTCCATTTGCCACTCTTACCCATGTATTTAGACATAACGGTGGTAAAAATTTTGGTAAAAGATCTTATAACACAATACCTCAAGTGGTAGCTGAAGATGTGTTCTTTGACTCATCATTGGAAGGGTGACTATTGCTGTCCCCCTTTTTAGCTTATCTGTCGCAGAATGTTGTTCTATGGACGATCTCACAGAGAAAGATTCCCCCTCAATCAATGAGAAAAGCTGCTTGAGTAGCAGGTATTTTTTCTTTGCATATGGATAATAAATATTTTTCCTCTTCTTTTTGATAAACAGTTGAATTTTTCCTCTTCTTTTGGATAAACAGTTGAATATTTACTCTTCTTTTGGATAAAGAAAAATTTTTTCACATAAAGCAGTGTTTGTTCCGTAACCAAAATACAAACCACGCTATTTACATTGGGTTTACTTTCGGCGTAGCTGAAACTGACGAGCCGATAGATTTTAACCCACGAAGGATGACGGGCCGCGCCGCCAAAAGACGACGACAGTTTATTGATATTTATAGAAAAAAGAAAAAAATTCTGTAAATAATATATTTTTCACTCTAATATATAAGTATTTGGTATCATTGAAACCGCAAGAAGATGAGCTTTTTGAATAGGGCATTTATTGTTTGATACATATTTAATTACTTTTTGGATATAAAAAAAATATCTTTAGAAATCACAGTTGCAAAAAAATCAAAGTCACTTTGAAGCTGGATTATTACAAAACTTATTATTCCTTTTTGTTATAACAGTGCTAATTTTGAAAAGAATGTAATTTTGAAAAAGTCCTTAAAAAAACAGATTATTCTATCCAGTGATAGCGTGGTAAAAAAAATATATATCAACATATCAAGTGACACTTTTTCACCATTTGGTAACGCGGATTTACAAAAATATTACAACATTCATAATTATCAAGTGAGTTCACAAAAGTAGCCACAATTATTGACTTGAATTTACTGACAGTCTTCATGGTCATCATTGTCCTCATGTTTCCTCTTAGGACGACCTTTCACCCTGAAGTAATGTTGCAGCTTTGGCCAGCATTGCTCATGAATGCCAGCATTGCATCCAGGACACCAGTGCTTCGAGTGCTTGGGACAAACTGCACATAATCTTTGCTTGCAACCATCTAACCTAGCATATACATGGCTTGAACCAGGTGAACTGACAGGAATAGGATTACGACCTGGTGAATTAGAAAGTCGGCTACCAGGCGACTGTGGAATGAGAGGGTAAGATGCAGCATGCGGGATTGACAGACATTCAATAATGTCACGAAGAAAATCATCTCTCTTGAATGGCCTATCAGTATTTTGCTGATAGATAATATAAGCATTTAGAACTGATACATCTATAAGATTACTATAAATTTTCTTCCAGTATCTCCTGGTTGACCTTTGTGCAGCATAATGATAAAGTTTTTTGTCTGAAAGGTCAACACCTCCCATACCAACATTATAGTCATTTATGACTTTAGGCTTGATTTTTTCTCCATGTCTTGTCTGCAATGTGACATTTTCAGCATGAGCATATGTTGTCAAAAGGTCAACTGGCTTGCGAGTTGCTTTCTCTTTGAAACCACAGGTAAGCAACTTTCCTTTTCTTACATAGACAGTTTCACCTGTGCTGAGCTTCTGCTTGACCAAAATTTGAGGCAAAAATTTAGAATTGATCTTTATTGTTCCTTTGAGGGATGTCTTCTGTATTAGTAGGGCTTCTGCTAGAGGAATCTTTGTATAAAAGTTGTCAGTAATCAGGTGATAACCTTCATTCAGAACCTTGCTTTTCTCCATTATATTCATTACTACTGTATGAGTAAAGCCTTGCTGACTTCCAGTAGCATAAAAATCACGCCCTGAATACAAATCTATATGATAAACATATCCAGTGGAAGCTTCACAAAGTTCAAACCTTTTTATCCCATACCTACAGTGCCATTTATTGGGCATATATTGTATAAATGCACACCTATTACGCATACCAATCATACTTTCATCAAGGGAGATAGTCTGCTGAAGATTGTAATGATCCTTGAATAACTTATTGCAGGAATCTAAAAGAGGGCGCACTCGAAACCATGGGTCATACTGTGGGTCACCTCTGGGCTTATTCAAGGTATTATCATTCAAATGAAGAAATTGACTAATTAGAAGATATTCATCGCGTGGCATGGTTTCTCCAAAAAAAGGAATTCTAGTTGAATGAAATGTACTCCAAAAATCTTTTATATCCTGCACTTTTATCAATCCCATGAGCAAACTAAGAGCTAAAAACTTTTTCATTCTTTCATGAGTTACTGGTTTCCAGATTCTGTATTTGCTTCGTGGATGTTCTTTTATCCACTCTTCCTTACTAGCTAAAAATCTGTTGGCATATATGTTAGTCTCACGAACAAGAATATCTATAATATCATCAGTTATAAATAAAGAAAAGTATTCAATAGGCTGTGAATTACGGTTAGGAATCCCTAAAGGACCTACATTTCTTTGGGTAAAAACCAAATCACTCCCACAGTCAATACCTTCAGGCGGGTAAACACGTGCCCAGGATGAGGCAACAGGTTCAATGTCAAGATCGTCGTCATAAACATCACTATCAGTCATATAATCATCACTATCATGCTCACTATGGCTGTCCAAATCATCAGCACTTGTTTCTGAATCATAAAGATATTCCATATTAGCCATTATAAAACAAATTAACTCTTAATTTTGCATAAAAAAGGTTATCTTTTATCCTGCCAACAGATAACAAAATCTCGATCGATAAGCCAAACGGCACCTACCCCCACCGCCAACGGCGCATGCTTAGTACACTCCTATAACCTCAAAGTATAAGATTTCTGGCAACTTTGCTTTGTAAACGATCACTGATTGGTTAAAGTAGCCTGTGACGTCAATAGAAGGCGGAGCTAAAGTCATATGTAGGAGGGAGAAAGGATGAAAAAAATGCATCCACAATATAGACGGTCGCTAGTTGGTAGCAATTAATGCATCCATTAAATGGACGGGTCGTCCTTCGTGGGTTAACTAGGGTTAACTACCCCCTGCGCTAGTTAGCAGGGGTAGGGGAAGGGGTAGCTTGCTACCCCTCCCCCCCCCCCCCCCCCACACACACACCGGTGATATGCTTCACTTCACTTTTGGCTCGGACGATGTGCAGACGTGTCTGTCTATCGTCCTCGTTTTTGACAGCCTTAATCTTTTCTTTGCTTTTCCTCAGCTGTGAGTTTGAAGTTGGCCTCGCCCTTTGGTATTCATCATGCGCAAGTGCCCTGGGATCGCCGGCCGTCCTTGCGGTACCTTCATGTCGGCGGTGGATACCGATCCTCACACCCTTTGCCCCCAGTGTCGAGGCCGACGGTGTGATAGGGAAAATACATGTAGTGAGTGTAGGGAGTGGTCTGCCTCCCAGTGGGAGAGGTTTGCCTGTCGGCGTAAGAAGTAGTCCAAGAGAGACCGTTCTCCTTTGGGGGTTACCTTGAAGGAGGAAGGCTCTCGGGACTTTTCTTCCGCCGCCCAAACCTCCTCCGAAGCTCCCCCTCGTCCGGCTCTTAGTTAGAGGCCGCCGAGTGGGAGCGCAGGCCCTTGTTCTGTTTCCCGACCTTGGGGTGCAGGAGAGGGCGTCGCCTCCCATAGCGGGGCGGCTCCCCCTCCTCCTCTGGGGGAGGATTTTGATAATGTTGTTCCTGTGTATAATGATGATCTTTTTCAGCTTTGGGCTTCCTTGGGGCTTAAGGGCCTGCCCTCCAAGGAAGCCCTGTTTGACCTTATTCAGTTAGGGGCCGCTGTCAAGCAGTCGCCGGTGATAGCAGAGGTAGATCCTCTGTCTATCGTCGACGTCGTGGTGGCAGAGGCTTCCGACGAGTCTGGTCAAACCTCTGCGGCTCCTGATGTTGATAACGTTGCTGAAGGCTCTCCTCCCCCTTCTGTACATCCTTCGGAGGGGGAAGGGGGTCCCACGGTCTCTCCTGTGGTTAAGTCTCCCCCTCGGGGGAGCACTCTGACTGAGACTCCTCTTCGGAGGACTGATGATCCTGACGACCTCCCTCGTGGCCGCCTTCGCCGTAAGGCTCATCGTCCGCTTTGCCGTAAGGGCCTCCCGTCTCCCTATAAAGGTGTCAAGAGGCGCCTTTTCGAGTCTTCTCCTCCTCCGTCCTCCGATGGGGGGACTCCTCGCCGGGAGCAGATTGTAGCAGCCGCGTCCTTAGACCTCTCCGGGGATCGTTCACGTTCTCCCACGCCATCCAGACCTTCTACTTCCTGCGCAGATGGCAAGCAGTCTTCTGATCTCGTCAGCCGACGGGCACCGGTCCCTTTGGGGCAAAGGGATGTCGCCCACACCCTTGCGCGTTAGGGTTCCCCTGCGCGTCAGGGTTCCCCTGCGCGCCCTCCTGCGCGTTCACGCGTAGTAGCGCACCAGCGCTCTCCTGTTCGCCAGCGCTCTCCTGTTCGCCAGCGCTCTCCTGATGGTCAACGCCCCACTGCTCGCCAGCGCTCTCCCGTGGACAACAAACATCCTTCTGTTCCTGCTGCGCGCCCAGCGCGCCAACGGTCTCCTGAGCGCACTAGATCTCCTGCTCGTCAACGCGCACCTGCGCTTCCAGTTCCTGACACGCGGCCTGTGTGCCCACGCGCCCTAGAACTCCGGTTCAGGACATGGGCAAGAACTCAACTTCTCCTCGCCCTTGCGATCCTGCTCGTCAGCTTTCTCCTGCGCAGCAACGCGCGGTCTCCTGCGCAGCAACGCGCGGTCTCCTGTGCAGCAACGCGCGGTCTCCTGTGCAGCAACGCGCGGTCTCCTGTGAAGCAACGCGCGGTCTCCTGCGCAGCAACGCGCGGTCTCCTGCGCAGCAATGCGCGATCTCCTGCGCAGCAATGCGCGATCACCTGCGCAGCAACGCGCGGTCTCCTGCGCAGCAACGCGCGGTCTCCTGCGCAGCAATGCACAGTCTCCTGCGCGTACATCCAGAGTTCCTGCACGCCCACGCGCCTCCTCTTCCTGAGCCCTCTCGCGAGCGTTCGCCTTTGCGCGTCGTGCCGATAGCTCCTGCACAGTCTTCTACGCGTCTTCTTCCTGCTCGCCAGCGATCTGCGACCGTCAACGTTCTCCTGCTCGTCAGCGATCTCCTGCGCGTCAGCGATCTCCTGCGCGTCAACGATCACCAGCGCGCCAGCGCTCCCCTGAGCGCCGGCGATCTCCAGATCCCCACTCGTGATCCATTGCCTGCGCGCAAGCGCTCTCCTACACGTCAGCGCCCAGCAGATCCGGAGAAACATAGGTCTCCTGCGATCATCTCGCCAGCGTTCGCCAACGCGCCATCGATCGCCGACTCGCCATCGCTCGCCTACGCGTTACAGATCCCTGGCCTTCAGCGGTCTCCTGAGCGCTCTCGTTCGCCCACGCGCCAGCGCGTTCACTCGCCAACGCGCTCACTCGCCAGCTCGCCCATGCGCCCGCTCGTCCACACGCTCACTCGCTCGTTTGTTTCCGCGCGATTGCGCGCCCGCACTCCAACAGCCCCTCGTGCGCGACTCTTTTGTATCGCCTCCGCGTGAGCGTCAACACGACCCCCGTCCGCGTCGGGTTCCGCAGTTCGCGGCAGCAGCAGGGACGCATGTCGCCAGGTCGCAGTCGGGATCGCCTCCGCCTAAGCGCAGGTCTCATTTGCAGGACAAGGAAGGACCTTCGGAGAGGTCAAGGCAACTTTCTTCCCCTTCATTTTTGTAGGCAGGTCCACTGGTGTCCACTCCGAAGGATCGCCTGATCCCCTTCCCTCCAGCGGGAATTTTGGACTCTGTGTTCGTTTCTCGGCAGTCTTGGTTTGGTCCTCTGATGTGGGCGTTAGTGAAGGCAATGAAGCCGGCACTCGCCAATCTAGGACACAAACCAACGACGGCCTCGCCCCCGCTGAAGAGAAGGAGAGGAGTGGACTTCGTGGTGACTTCTCCCAGGGAGAAGTTGGTTCCTAAGAGGTCCGTCAGGAAGGCTCCGTCCCCTTCGCAGTCGTTGTCTTCTCCCGTAGACGAGGCCTTTCCGTCCTCAGGAGAGTCCAGTGAGGCGGCGGTCTCCCCCTCGGCACCAAGGGGGGAGTCATCTCCTCGTGGAGGAGAATCGTCTCACGCGCAAGGTGCCTACCAGACCCCTTTGCTGGAGTCTTGTATCCCGCCCAGGAGGGAACCCAAGGACTCCAAGACGATACAGAAGTCTTCTTCACGAATTCGTCAGGAACCAGCCAGACCCCGGGAGAACGTCCACGTGTCTCCACATGAAGAGCTTCCGGGGACAGGAGACTTAGCTGCCAGTCTGCAGGGAGGAGAGCAGCAGGAGTCTGAGCATGCCTTCTGGCAGGTCTTGGGCCTGATGAGACAGCTCAACGGGTTCATGGACCCTGTGATCGCTCCCCGTGAAGGCAAGGACACAGTCCTGGACCAGGTTTACGGAACTCAGAAGCCCCCAAAGGCCAGCGCGGCTCTGCCCTGGTCCCAGGGGCTGAAGAGTTCCAGAGCCAGGGCCAACGCTCAGCTCGCAGTTCTCGCTTCCTCCAGTCGTTCCTCTGCCGGGAACAAACTCCTCCCACCTCCTCGTCTCCAGCAGAGGAGGTATTTTGAGATCATGGGGGAGTCTAGCCTCGGTCTTCCCCTCCACCATTCGGTGGAAGAGCTTACTAGGGGAGTTCCTCTTGAGAAGCTCTCCACCCGGCAGGTGACGTTCTCGGCGTCGGAGATCCTGAGCCACGAGAAGGTCGCGAAGTGTGCCATGTAGGCCACTTCGTGGCTGGATGTCTGGCTAGGTTCTCTGGGCATCCTATTGCGCTCCGAGGATCTGTCTAAGGAGAGCAATAGGAAGGCCCTGGAGACCTTCCTCCTCTTGGGCACTCGCTCCATCGAGTTCCTGGCACATCAAGTTACCAACCTGTGGGCCAACTCGGTGCTGAAGCGTCGTGATGCAGTGACCGAGAAGATCCATCCGAAGGTCCCTGCCGTGGATGTCTGCAGGCTCAGACACACCTCCCTCCTTAGGGGGAATTTGTTTGAGCCCCAA
This sequence comes from Palaemon carinicauda, assembly GCF_036898095.1. NCBI lineage: Eukaryota > Metazoa > Arthropoda > Malacostraca > Decapoda > Palaemonidae > Palaemon > Palaemon carinicauda. Next base: position 82,302,115 of record NC_090750.1, read on the forward strand.
GATATGGAACGAACAGCTGAGAGGTGGAGGAAGTCTAGCCAGGACTCCCTCCTCCAAAGGGCCCTTGCATCTCGGCCCTACAAGCCTCCAGCTCCGCAGCAACATCAGCAGCAGCCTCGCAAGACACCGAAGCAGGCACCGGCAGCTAAGAAAGTGGTGCCTAAGCCCCAGCCCTTTCCTGCCAAGGACAAGAGGGGCGGTAAGTCCTCCAGGGGAGGCAAGACTCCTAGTGGGAGCGGCCGCGGCCGCAAACGCTAGGAGTGGCAGTCCCCCTGCGTGTCCACCTGTGGGGGGATGCCTTCGACGTTGCGTGCGCAGGTGGCAGCAACATGGGGACGATGCTTTGACGGTCTCCGTGATCGGCCAAGGGTATCGCGTTCCATTTACGACATCTCAACCTCCCGGCAGTGAATCCAGTGTCGTTGAGCTCCTATGCCATGGGATCGGCAAAGGGGCTAGCCCTTCGGGTGAAAGTCGAGACCATGCTCAAGAAGAATGCTCTCCAGGAGGTCGTCGACGGCTCCCCAGGCTTCTTCAGTCGACTCTTTCTTGTAAAGAAGGCGTCTGGAGGCTGGAGACCCGTCATCAACCTCTCAGCTCTGAACAAGTTTGTCAAGCAAACTCCCTTCTGCATGGAGACAGCGGACACGGTCAGACTTGCGGTGAGACCACAAGACTTCATGTGCACACTGGATCTGAAGGACGCGTACTTCCAGATCCCAATCCATCCATCTTCCAGGAAGTACTTGAGATTCAGCCTAGACAGCAAGACCTACCAGTTCAAGGTGCTGTGCTTCGGTCTCTCCACAGCACCTCAGGTGTTCATCAGAGTGTTTACCCTGATTTCGTCTTGGGCGCACAGGAACGGCATCCGTCTCCTCCGTTATCTGGACGACTGGCTGATCCTAGCTGACTCGGAGTCAACCCTTCTTTGATACCGAGACAGGCTTTTGGGACTTTGCCAGGATCTGGGGATCTTGGTAAATCTCGAGAAGTCCTCTCTGCAGCCGTTTATCTAGGCATGTTGTTAGACACCAATCTCCACAAAGCCTTTCCATCAGACGACAGGATAGCAAGGCTGAGGAGGGTGGAGGAACCCTTCCTCAGGCGGAAAGAGCTTCCTGCCCAATCGTGGTTGCGTCTCTTAGGTCACCTGGCCTCCTTGGGTCATCTGGTTCCAAACGGCCGTCTCAGGATGAGATCCCTGCAGTGGCGGCTCAAGTCCCGGTGGAATCAAGGATCCAATTCCCCAGACTTTCTGGTCCCGATAGGACCTTCGGAACAGGCGGACCTGCAGTGGTGGCTGGTCGACGAGAACCTACGAAAGGGAGTGGATCTTCACGTCCTTCCCCCGGAATTGACACTGTTTTCGGACGCGTCAAAAGAAGGGTGGGGGGCGCACATTCTGAACCAGAGGACCTCCGGCCTTTGGTCAGAATCAGAAAAGTACCTGCTAGAAATGAAGGCCGTTTTCCTGGCTCTTCAACAGTTCCAACGGATCCTGGCGGGTCACTCCATGGTGGTGATGAGCGACAACACCACGGTAGTGGCTTATATCAACAAGCAGGGAGATACTTTTTCGCATCAGCTATCCCATCTTGCAGTAGAGATTCTGAGGTGGACCTAAGTCCACTCGATAACACTATCAGCTCGCTGACAGTCTGAGCAGGGCTTCGCTGATAGTGAGTAACGTGTGGTCTTTGGATTCTCAGATAGCCAACAAAGTCCTGACTTTGTGGGGTTCCCCAACGGTGGATCTGTTCGCTACAGCTTTGAATTTCAAACTGCCCCTGTACTGCTCCCCAGTCCCGGAACCCAAGGCACTTTGGCAAGATGCTTTCCAACAACGGTGGGATAACATCGACGTGTACGCCTTCCCACCGTTCTGTCTGATGAGAAGGGTGCTCAACAGGACCAGACTATCGGTCAACTTGTCGATGACTCTGATAGCTCCGCTATGGCATCACGCGGAATGGTTCCCGGACCTTCTGCAGCTCCTGACGGAGCTCCCGAGAGAGCTCCCTCCACGAGACGAGCTACTCAGACAGCCACATTGCAACATCTTCCACAAAGCCGTAGCCTCGCTTCGGCTTCACGCCTGGAGACTGTCCAGCGTCTCCTCACGGAGAGAGGCTTTTCGTAACAGGTTGCAGAGAGAATGTCTCGGCACCTGCGAAAGTCCTCTGCGGGAGTCTACCAGGCGAAGTGGAGAGTCTTCTGTGGTTGGTGTCGTGGGAGGGGTATCTCTCCACTCGATGCCACTATTCCAGCAATAACGGAGTTTCTCGTTTTTTTGCGGGAGGAAATGCGCCTTTCGGTCGCAGCGGTGAAAGGCTATCGCTCAGCCTTGAGCTTGGCTTTTAGGCTGAAAAGAGTGGACATTTCTTCCTCGCTGGAGCACACTCTACTCATACGTAGCTATGAGCTTACCTGCCCTCAGTCGGAAGTGAGACCTCCTCCATGGAACGTGGTTCGGGTTCTCAGGGCTCTTAAGAGACCTCCCTTCGAACCATTACGCCAGGCCTCTGATCGCCACCTGTCTTGGAAGACGGCTTTCCTGCTCGCTTTGGCCTCTGCCAAACGAGTTAGTGAACTTCATGGTCTCTTTTACGACGTCGCCCATTCAAGGGGATGGGGGGAGGTAACATTCAGGTTCGTCCCTGAGTTTGTTGCCAAGACTCAGAACCCTGGAGTGCCGGACCCACAGTTCGACTCTTTCAGGGTCACGAGTCTCCGTTCTGTAACAAGCGACCCAGACCAGCTGCTATTATGTCCAGTGAGGAGTCTGAGGTGTTACTTGAAGAGAACAGCTGCAGTTCGTCCTCAGGTGCAAGCATTGTTTGTTAGCACAGGCAGGACCAAGAGGAGGGTCACCAAGAACACCATCTCGGCTTGGATTCGAAGGGTTATCCATCACGCCTTGAATCCGGACCCTCCTCCGTCACATCGCCCTAGGGCACACGACGTCAGGGGCATCGCTACGTCCCTGGCCTTCAAGAGGAACTTCTCTGTGACGCAGGTGCTTCAAGCTGGGGTCTGGAAGCGTCAGACGACCTTCACAGACCACTACCTGCAGGACGTGACCCACAGGAGCCTCGATACATTTTCTATCGGCCCTGTGGTGGCTGCACAACAGCTGGTCTAGCCTCAGGCTCCTTTATGGACAAGTAGCAGTAGGTTGAGGGCGTTGTTACCCGGTTTTAGTCTGCGTGAATGAAAGAGTATGTCTGGCCCTTACTTCTTTCTTCATCCTCCCCTCTCTTGGGGAAGCAGCATCCTGGTCTCCGCATAGCTGACCTCGACCTCTGCAGGTAAACCATGCTTCCTTGTGCTCCTAGTATTAAGCTTAATACTGTCGCGCCCCCCATACCCTGACGAGGTGGTATTGGGAAGGTCCTATCCTGGATTCCTATCTAAAGGTCTCAAGGTCAACTTCATTGGACGAGTCACGCTCTTTCCTCCACATACAACTTATGTAGGCCACACGTTCCTAGCGGAGCGAGGAACTTGTGAGGTGCAGGGACTCCTTTTCTCGAGTGCTACTCACTTGGAGTCGGAGTCCTTGGGTAAAGCCAAAGTCAGTAAGGCTGGAGACTTTCCACCCTTCCTAAGGGGTAAGTCACCCAATGTAAATAGCGTGGTTTGTATTTCGGTTATGGAACAAATGACAAATTCGGAGATAATTTGTATTTTTCCTAACCAGCTATTTACACATATTTGCCCGCCAGCCCTGTCCCACAAGTCAAGTCCTACCTCTAAGTAAAGTGAAGCAAATCACCAGTGTGTGGGGGGGGAGGGGTAGCAAGCTACCCCTTCCCCTACCCACGCTAACTAGCGCGGGGGTAGTCAACCCTCGTTAAAATCTATTGGCTCGTCAATTTCAGCTACGCTGAAAGTAAACCCAATGTAAATAGCTAAGGTTTGTATGGTTAGGAAAAATACAAATTATCTCCGAAATTGTCATATTTCTCATAATAATTTGTGTGGTAGGTTTGAAAACATGGCTTATACAAAGACTAACTTTCAAGATCAGTATATGATTCCTCAGAATCACTATCGCCATGGAAAATTGTCATTAATAGACTAAAATGATAAATACTGAAAAATAAAGTCAATAGACTAAAAATTTACATGGCAGCAATGTAATAAATTAGTAATATATCATATAAACAGTCTAAAACTATAAATAGAACAATCAAATCTGGCTAAAAGGTGTCAAAAAGGAATAAAAGATTCTCATGGTCACCACTGGAGAGATAGTAATGGTGATTATTCAAGGAAAAAAAAAATATACTAAAAAAATTGTCGAGACACATAAACGTAATACTTGTAAATCAGTAATACAGTATAACATACAATCTAAGACGACAAATGAAATCCAAACTTACCTAAAAATGGGCAAAAAAATTCGTAAAATAAACGAACGAACTCTTAAGATCGCCGGTTACTCGATGTATAACGAAATATTCCAAACACAACAGTAACATTATAAATCAATAATATAAATATAAACAATCTAAGATGACAAATAAAACAACTCAAGTTACCTAAAACCAGCCAAAAAGAAGAGAGCAAAACAAACTAGAAGCCAGTGTGACACTTGAAGTGTTACTAATGACGATTGGCCGCACAATGGAATGAGGTTAATCACAGCGCTGGCTGGGCCCAGCCACGTAAAATGAGTGTATTATTTTTCATTTCAAGTTTGTGTGACTGGAGAGTCATTTTATGTAAAATTTGTTACCTTATGGTCAATGATTTATAATGAGCTAAAATGTATTTCACTATATTTGATATTTTAAATTTATCATAAGATTTTATTTTGTTTTTATTTATTAAGGATAAAATTTCTTGGTATTATATTCTGCATATAATTAATGGTTAAAGGAAAATAATGTTGATATTTTTTTATTGAATTTTATTCTTTTTAGCTTATGCTGGTCTCCCAAGTGAAGAGAGCTCCCTTGCAACAACACCAGGAGATGTTACCTTTCCTGTATCAAGTGGGGAAGCTTTTAAAGCCCCTCCAGTATCTGAACCCATAGATGTTTCAGCAAGTGATGTCCCAGCGACATTAGAAATCAACAGAAAGAATGTCCACGATAGCCAGAGTGACACCGAATCATTTGTCGAGGTTTCGGAAAGTGACGTGAAAGAGGCGGAAGCTCTAGTGAAGAGCCCCTCTTTCATTTCTGAGCCGGGATCAGACACTTTAACTACAGTCTCTCTTACTTCAGAAGCATCTTCAGCTAAAAAAGGAAGTAACAGTCAAAAGTCGGAGGAGAAAGAAGAGCGTTCACGAAGATATGTTACCGAGTTTCTTGAGAAGTATGTTTTAGATTCTCGAACAGACAAACAGGTAATTTTCTTTGTATTATAAGTATATTTTAGTAATCCTGATATTCAAATTGTATACATTTACTATATTATCATCTGTAAGAAAATCAGAATGACACCAATTTTGTCAATGTTGGAAAATAGTTTTAATCTTCTGTTTAAGAATCTAATTTAAGAAGGATAGAGTCAGCTCAGAATCAACTTAGGCTTTATTAGGCTTTTTATTAGCAGACATTAATAACTTGTGCTACACTAGAGAATGAATTAGTTCACACTTTGAGTTTGCAGTACTGTATTACTTAGACTATGTACCAGAATTATATGAATTTTAACCTATTTTCTATATTATTCAACTATCTGTGCACATAAAATTTCATGCATTCACTGAAAGGGAACTCACAATTTTAACTTTAATATTAATTTAAAATCAAACATCATTATTGATTCTGCTCAATAGATACTGTACATCACTAGTTTCACTCAAATCAGAATGAAAACACCATGACAAAAACACAATTTAACAAGTAAATTCATATTATTCCTTACTAAGCTACAGCCCTTATTGGAAAAGCATATGCTATAAGGCCAAGGGCTCCAACAGGGAAAATAATCCAGTAAGGAAAGGAAATAAGGAAAGAGATAAAATAGTGTCTGAGTGTACCCTCAAGCAAAAGAATTCTAACCCAAGACAGTGGGAGACCTTGGTACAGAGGCTATGACACTACCTAAGACTAGATAGCAATGGTTTGATATTGGAGTGTCCTCCTAGAAGAACTGCTTACCCTAACTAAATAGTCTCTCTTCTACAAGTGGAAAGTAGCCATTGGCCTTTTTCTTAAATAAGGCATTAGCCTGATGATTCATTGGCCTCTTTTTCTTGAATAGGGTATTAATCTGATGACCCACTGACCTCTTTTTCTTAAATAGGCCATTGGCCTGCAGGGCCCATTGCTCTTTTCCCATTTAATTGTTATTCCAATATAATTTCTTATTCAGTTCTAGTATTGAATACATAGATTTAAGATGGTAAACATTTAATGAAGAAATTGTAGAATACAGTGCAGCTTATTGTACTTTAGTGAATGTTATTGAAAACCAATGTAACTATGAAAATTGATGACAGAAGATTTTTATCTTACTAAATATAAAAAATCTAAGTGGCCTGTATTACTTAGAATTGCAATTGTGGAAGACAGCAGGAAACTATTCATAATGATAGTGAAGTCAATCATTAACTTAATAAACTTTGGTAAAATAAGATTTTCATAACAAACATCAGTAAGTCCTAACATACTGGCAAAAAGTAAATGAGACATTTAAAGTAATTGTCATTTCAGGGCCGCAAAGTACCCATCCTTCGTACTGGAAGTGAGGAGAGTGAGCAGGAAGATGAGACGGTGCTGTTTGAAGCTCCAAGTGTGAGTGCAGGAATTACAGCAAAGCTAGGGAAAGCTAAAGATGCTGTTGTTAGTGGCATATCTGCTGGTCTCACATCAATTGGCTTCAAAAGAAAAGAAATGGATGCATCACCAACATCCCCAACTCAACCAGAACCTGAACAGCTAGTTAGAAAAAGGTATGAATTTTTGTGAAGAAGTTTTCATAAAGATTTACATGTTAGGTTCTTGATCAGTTGGCCTTCTTAAGGCTTAAGAGTTTTATAATTGTTTGTTCCGTACTTTTTCTTAGGGTTCTTTCCTGATATTAACGAATGCTTCACACTAAGCTAAGGTCAAAAGTGACAGGTTGGTGGGTCTTTCCCACACTGCTCGTCAGTGGTTATAAATAACTTGTTAACAATTTAATAGTCATTAATATTTTGCTAAAATCATACTCCTACCTAAAGGATCCAGATTTGTATAACTAGGAAACAGACAAACTATTTTAAGAATTTCATATTGGTATTTTATATCTATATGTATCAACCTAAATCTACAGTGAATTTAGATTTCTTAAGATTTAATTTTTACAGGCCATCCATGGCAGAGATTTTCTTGTCCCCATCAAATATGCGAAGAGGAAGTCGATGCAGCCTTAGTGAAGAATTTAGGGGTGTGAAGTTGATCAATGATCATTATCTAAGCCCTCTAAATGCTCCCAAGGAAGTCCTTGCTAAGTTCCCTCCATGTGCTCTTTTGGTTAGTATAACTCCAGATTTAAGTATCCAGTAGTTTCTATCTCTATCTTTTGTAACATCACCACTTACATTCCCATCCAGCATGAATACATGTTTCATCTAAGCCCCTTGCTCTTTGGGATACAGTATGTTTCTTCATTCACCATAAATAAAAACATACTACTGTAGTGCTAAGATTTAAAAAAAATGGAATAACTTAATACATGTAATTTTTATTGATAGGCATGGTTTTACAAATGTTTTGTTAAAAAAAATATTTGAAAGTAATAACTAATTTAGAATACCCATTTTTACACTAACTTAGTTTTTACACCATTTTTTAAACAAACTCCTAAAGCATTCCTAACACTAAATAAATTACTATTAAAATTAAACTTTATTCTCTCCCCAGCCCCAAATCCTTATAATTTAACTATTCAATTTAATTTCATTTCTTTTAATATATATAATTTATTTATACTGTATATAAGTTTTACTCTAGTGTTATTTATATACCCTCTCATTGCATGAAATTCGAACACATTAACCCTTTAATTATTTTCCTTACTTTCATCTAATTATTTTCATTTTATGATTTGATTACTTGTCAGCAACAGCAGCCCTCTCAGGCAGGAGTCTCAAGTACTTCAAGATATTTCCAGAGGAAGAAAAATGAGAAGCACACTGAGCAAGGTCAGGGCTCTGGCCCTTTTTGCAAAGGTAAAGGACCTCGACAATGAACGCCTTCAGGTCGAGGGTTGTGTCCATCTTTTTCAAGAACGATGGATTTTTTTCAGTGGGGCCAGACCATGGTATCAAATGGTTCTGGGCTAGTTGTGGAAATTCAAACACCCTCCAAGATGAATATATTTCGGGCCAAATCCTGGGGCTCAACTCCTTTGTCAGAAAAATGCAGACGAGAGGGTCAGAGCACGTAGATTTATAAAATTCCTGGACACTTTTCAGTATACCGAAGAAGGTCTGAACAGATGAAAGAGAATCCTTGACCTTTCGCCTCAACAGACATCAATTGTGATGCATTCAAAATGACGACCATAGCCGAAGTCCTCCAATTATTACACCAAGGGGCCTGAATCTGTAGGTTTTAAAGAAATATACTGGCACATCCCTATTGTTTACTGTCATATCTCTATTGTTTCTCAGATTCACCCCTGCGTACAGGTTTGGCTAGGAAGGAGCACTGACAGGTTTAGATTAAAGACACTCAGACTCTATATAACTTCATGCTTCCTAAGATACTAGCAAAGTCAGGGATAAAACTGCTGCAGTTTCAGAGAGTTCAGGTCATTGCGTACTTGGATGACTGGCAGATCCATGAAGAGATGAGAGAATTTTGCCTCACATACACAAAACTTGCCCCTAAAGTTCTTCAGGATCTAGGGTTTATGATCAACTTTTCAAAATCAATTCTAGTTATTCAAGTGGTTAGAGCTTTGCTAAAACAAGTCACCCCCCTCTGCCTTATGAAGGTGTCTTAGAGAAGATCCTTTAGTAGCTGACCCAGTTCTGAAAACCAGGATGAAAGACCTCGGTTGGATGTAAAGGACGGCTGCTTGAAAGGGACTCTAGGACACATGTTCCCAGTAACCGATTTTCTTTAAAAGGATTCTTAGATCATAGACATCACAAAATGTTCTTTCCAGTTTGTTCACGTTGGTTCCTCCCCCGACATCCATGATTCTAAATACAGATGCATCCACGTTTCGGGTATTCATACTAAGGAAACCTAGGTTTTAGGATATAGACTCAATATGCAGTATTTCACCCAAATGAGATGGAACTGATGGCAGTATTCCCTACATTGAAACAGCTCAGTTTAAGAAGGAACTTGCACATGACAATCTTCATCAAGACCTTGGAGTGTAGAAATCCTTCGAGGAGAGGGATTTGTTTCTCACCCTAGTCCACCTTTCAGGTGCTATCAGTGTTGTGGCAGACACCTTGTCGACATAAGATGGCAGTGAATACAGTGGATCTTAGACCAAAGATTCTCCTACTATAGCCTCAACATTGTCCTGGATCTCCAAGTGGAAATGTTTGCAACAACGGATGACCAAATACTTCTGCTCCAAGTATCTTCAATTGTGAATAAGATGTTGTCTTCTACCATAAAATTAAAATGTGGAATGCATGGATGGCCTTTCTTAGGGATAGGATCTCATGCTAGATAACCTCAGGCTTCCTGGCTTCCTTTCTTACCCACTTTGAAGATCTAAAGCTTAATCTCGAAAAAAAATTTTATACAACTCTGGCTTGACAGAACCTCTCAATAAAGCTTGTAAGGTCTATTTAGATTTTGACATGTTTCACAGAATTACTCAAGTCCTTTGCTTTGCAACAACCATCAATACCGTCTCCTTCGGTGTCCTAGTCACCTGATATTATGCTTGACTTTTTGGTCCAAAGATTTACTTCAAAAGGCTGTATTTTTAATAGCCTTAGCCTTATGAGCAGGAAATGAACTTGCAGCATTCTGCAATGAATAGAAGTTCCTCACTCCTTGCTGTCCCCTTCTCTTTTCAGCCAAAAAAGGGATTTTGACGAAGGAAAAATCTATGTATGGGCGAGGGACCTGTGTCGCCCAGTGAAATGCTCCTTAAAGCACAATTTCACAGGTATAAATACTGCTAAATATACCAGAGAAAAAAGTTGCATGGAATGCCAGGAATATACCCAGCTCGCTCACCCCTATAGGGTGTCGGTATTAAAACTGGGGCGAGTGATACCAAGCCTCTCTAGAGCTGGAACCCTCTTTATATCTCGGCTTTACAGCCTAAATTTGGTACCCACTATCCATTTTCTACCTTGCAATCATATTTGCGAGATCCTCATATGAAGGTAATGTAGTCTTTCAAATGCCCAGTTCAACAGGGTTTTTTTTTTAAAGTTCTTATGACCTCACTCATAAAAAAACCCTGATCCATTCTCCATTCTTAAAACCCACGATGTGAGAAAAATTGCCTCTTCATTAGCCTTTTATGCTGATGTTCAATTTCAGGATATCCAGAACTGTACAAGTTTTTCGGGTTATTGGGTGCATATAAGCACTACTTGAAAGAAATCCAAAGAGTTCAAGAAGTATGCATGGTACTCAGTTCAATTGTAGTACCTATGGGGGAAAACTGGATGAGATTTTCAATTGGTCCCATCAGCAGATTTGCCACTACAGTCACCCAGCTCTTCTTCAAAAGATGTGAGTGGGTTGACTTGTTAGCCATTTCCTTTCACTAATGTAGTAGTTTACAAATTTACCTTCTGAGGCTTTGGTACTAGACTGGAAACCGCCCAGCATCTAACCTCAGTAAAGGGGTTTTGACGAATGTTAAGCCTATATTTAGGGAGGTGCTGTGTTGTCCTTAAAACCCTCCCGTCTCCCTAGACTCGGGAAGGAAAGCGAGAGAAAACAGATATATAAGCGTTAATACGATGATTATAGGACAAAAGCAAACACCTGGATAAGCATTATCTTCTGCATTGGTAATGGTTCATTAATCAAATGAATTCAGCATTGGAGGTAATGTGTACAGATCAATAAAGCCTGAATCCATACACACAGTGAGTTTGTGCCCTGCTCCTTGATAACTAACTAACCCTAGGAAAGAGAAAGCAATATTTCTTCGGTATATCGGATCGCATTGGATTCCACACAAGGAAAAGGAAATGAATGAACTATATGAGAAGTAATGAGTGATAAGAAAAAATAAAGTTAAGATTAGTAACATTAAAATAGATCTGTCATATCTAAACTATAAAGAGAGACATATGGCACTTTGTTTGACAAAAACATTCCCAGTAAGTTTGAACTTCTGAAGTTCCAATGATTCAACTGCCCGATTAAAAAGTCAGTAGGTCAACAAGCCTATTATTTTTACGAAGAGTCCCTGCTTCCTGATCCCACTACTATGTCACAGTTACTAGACACATGTCAACTCTTCACACTTTTGTGCTCTGTTGATGGAGGATCTCTGGGTTTCTCTCATCATGCACAATTAGGCTCTGTGAAAGTAATGGTTTTTTTTTTATCGTAAAAGTCATTTTACTTCAACAACCTGCATCATAAATTTTTTATCAAACGTTGTATAATTATATGTCTGAACTAATTTTTCCTCTACATTATTATTACCTGGAAGATGTAACTATTAAAGATTTAATCACTCATTTTTTTTTTCAGACTGTTGAATATGACTTTTGTCTGGACGATGATGTAACTATGGCAAAGATATTGAGGGAATTGAACGTTCCCGTCACAATTGACATATTGAGCCGTCTCCCTCACGGTTTCTTGAGCTTGTCGATGGTGTCTCAGGAGGCGCATGTTGGTTGTAAGAGAGCAATTTATCGAATTCAAGAACTATTAGGCATAGATCAGGAACAAAGTGAAGTAGAAAACGCAGCAGAATAATTGCTTTTTATTTTTATTTTTTCTTTCATTGTTGTATCTTATCTAACTTCAGGTTTGTATGTTTGTAATGGTTTGTATTATACAGCATAATTAATTGGTACATAACTTTGGTAGACTTCCCATTAGAATTCTGGTTATTTTAAGAACTGTGGTTATTAAAAGGGCATTATTAAACTTTAGGTTGTATCCAGTCAACTTGTTTGAAAATATTAATCAGAAAATGAAGTCTTGACGTAAAAGGAAAGAATAGCCGTTTATTTTTGGAAAGGTTTTTAGCATAATATATAGTTCATGTATCAAATAATGACTTTAGCTTTTAGTTGTTCATACAGTGCTGAGAGATCTTGCCTACCTAGGTACTTTTACTATACTATACAATATGATGTTTGGATTCCCTGAAAGTACTGGAATTGCATAATATCCAAACAATCATCTTTAAAGATGGACAAATTTATGTAATAACAAAGTGAAGGGATTAGGAGGTTAACTATATTTTACTTGGAATCTTTTTTCCAACTGTTTTTTTCAGTGTATGGTCTACATATTCATACTTTGGATCATAATTATTTATTTGCAAATTTATTTCCTGTTTGCAGCTTTAGTTTTACAGGAATAATTTACTCTTTTATTTGTTTAGTTTGTTTGTAAATTAATATCGGCTACCCTAATCATACAGTGCTCGAATTTTTTTCCTGCTCTTTTGTTCAATACTCTCTTTATAGTCGAGATCTTTATGTTTTGTGCTATTTATTCGTGTAAGTTCTAAGTTAGAAGAAAGTTCTTTCATGTAGGAGACACAAGTTACTGATAATATAATTATTGACCTTTTTTTTTCTCACTTTGCAGTCAAGCCTCTTGAACTATGTATTTCAGTTTTCATTCCCATTCAAGAATCGTGAGTGACTGGTTATCTAGGTAAATTACTTTTCCTTTCTCCATGTCTTGTGTATATTTAGAGCAGAATTGTGTATGATGCTTTCTTTTCTGAGGACCTGCATTGCATAACAGGCTCATTTTGAGGATTTGCACCAGCATAGTAATATGATCGAACCGTTGTTCTTTTCTGTACTTGTGAGCCTCAAAGTTGTTTTATTCTATTTTAAGGGGTTTGCTTGTTAGGAAGTTGGCTCATTGGTCACAGCTCTCAGATGATATTGATATTTATCTCCGTGGAAATTGTGCCCAGATTATCAGTATTTCTTCTTATAGGTGCTAGAAAGTTAATACACCACATGCTGTTTAGAGACCGGAGATTCCACTAATTACAGTTATTCAATATTCATATCACATTGAAGGGATTTAGTACCTACAGTGATGGTGTTTATTAGTAAAAAGATCAACTAACAACTTTTTTCAGACAAAGTTGGCCATCTTTTTAAACGGTATCATTGCTCGATACCGTTTACCAAATACAACTTTTCTAGTTATATCTGTCAGTTTTTAGCTTCCTTTTTAGGAGGAGATTTAAAAATTTATGGAGATTAGCAAATATGGTTTACCATTTTTAAATTTGAGTTTTTGTTATTGATAGCAAATTTTATGAATTTGAAAGCATGGAGTAATGTAACTGTAGATAAACAATGGTAAAACTAATAATTAAATTTAGAGTTAATATTGTTTCATATCAACTTTGTTTGGCTCAAGCTTCCATCAAACAATTTTTGTGAAGTAAAAAATGGAAACGATTATTATAAATTTCAAGTATAGTGCAGGTTTCAGGAATGTCTATTTTTTCTTTATTTCTGTATCGTTACATTTTCATTTATGCAAATATTACTTTCTGAGCAAGATATGTGATTATAGTACAGTTGTAGTGTGTCTAAATTTTCAAACTTGGCTGTGATAAGTTTTTTTTTTCAGCCCTGGACATGTACTATAGAAAAGCATTTCTGTAACTGTACCAATTAAATTTAATTTGTTGAGTAATATATTTTGAATCTGTGTTATGCAACAGATAGGAAAAACTTGTCTTTGTCTCTCAATTAAGTTGTCGCTAACATTAAGGTTGTAACTGTGGTGCATGAATAACTAATGCCGTTACCTTTGAACTGAGGCGTCCTTATTTTTTGTATAATATGAAATAGAAAAGTTTGCGGGACCTGTTGTAATTGAAAGGTTGAAGATAAAATTATATAGATTGTCATTACAGTTTTTGCTACAGTAGTAGTTATATTGAATATGCTGGCTGTAAAGGATTACAGATTTTATTGGTAAAGCTGTAAAATTCTAGATATTGTAATTTAACGAATTTCACATGTGTTGGTACAGTAGTTGATTTCAAATTAAAAACAAGGATTGTAAAAGATTTTTAATAACTTTAGAGTGGTACAGTAGTTGATTTTGAATTTTTGAATGAAAGCAAGGGTTGTAAAAGATATTTTTTATCATTAATAACTCTAGAGCTCTAAAGTACTGTAGTCATAACTGAAGTGACTAGTATCTGAGTATTTTTTTCTTGGCAGAGATTATTGTGAATTTTTAGCCTCTGGGAGTATTTACAAACATAGTTAATATACATAAAGAAGGAGATACATTTTAGCATTTAAAAAGCCAATCTAAACTGGATGCACAAGCGCTAAGTACATTGAAATTCTGTTTAAAGAATATCTAACACATTCATTGAAGTAGGAAATTTCATGACTTTTGAGATGGAACTGAAGATTAGATGAACTTTTCTAACTAACAAAAACATGGGTTTTGGAAGGTTTTCTCTATTTTTGTTTATAGGAAACTTATAGATACCAAGTCCTGTATTACACTGTGCTCTTTAAGAATGAGGCTGGTTGTATCCAGTAGGTTTACTCTTAAATAATGTGCTCTTTAAGAATGAGGCTGGTTGTATCCAGTAGGTTTACTCTTAAATAATGAGTCTACTTGTATCCAATAAGTAATGTGACCTGCCATATTATGTTTACTTGTGCAATAGTGCAGTTACTCATGACGAATGTCAAACTTCTAGTCTGTTTATGTACATGTGTGATAAGAATAATCAATATTTGTTCCAACACGAAGTACTTACCTCGAACTACTTTCTTAGGAGGATCTGGGATCTCCTTAATCACCGACCAAGAGTTTTGCGTAGTTCCCCCTCTCTCCGTCACCTTGTCGGGGCGGAAGGATACTTACCCTGGGGCGACCCCGGGTCAGCGCGTGAGGCCACGCTTGTTAGCTCGTCAGTAAGCGTCTGGTCGTGGCGTAGATTACATCTCGCCGCTCCCTCTCACTTATCCCGTCCGATCACCTTGTGTACTATGTGTTCCTTTGTGTTCCTCATCCCTTGTCCCACGTGTTCCCTTGTGTTCCCGTTGTGTTCCCCACCTTTCCCTTGTGTTCTTGTGTCGCTTGCGTGTTAGCTTTTTGCCATGGATTCCCAGCGTCGCTGTCCCGGGCCCCATGCTGGTAAGTCTTGCGGAGCATGGCTCTCGAGGCCCGAGGTCGACCCACACACCTTGTGCTCTTCGTGTCAGGGGAAGAAGTGTTCCCTGACCTCCACGTGCCCTGAGTGCGAGTCTTGGCTGGAGCTGCAATGGACCTTGTTCGCTAAGAAGAAAAATTAAGGCGTCCAAGAGATCTCCGAAGAAGACGGGCCTTGCTTCGCCGCTTACGTCGCCCTCAGCCCAGTCAGAGAGAGGTTCTACTTCACCTTCCCCTACCCAGAGTAGGGGACGAGGTTAGTCCGTTTCGGGGAAATGGCCTATTGCCGTTCCCCATGAGTCTGATGTCGGGGAATCTGTGGATAAGGGGCCTTCGCAGACGAGTCGGGGTCTGCTAGTGTGGTGGAAGTGTGTTTAGTGGACGACGGTCTGGGCACGTCTTAGGTGAAGACCCGGTGTGGGGGAAGCCCGAATCAGTGCCTACCCCCACGCCCGAGCAGTGTTTTTCAGGTTCAACGGGTTCCAGGGGTGGTCGGTACAAAGAAAGGTGACCCACGTGCTCGTCGGACCCCGACTCCATCGTGTGGACAGCACTTGGGACTCCCTTCAGGTCCCCCATGAGGCAGGAGGAGGAATTCAACGGGTGGTTCGCCGCTCGCCCCGCCATCCACTCACCCCCGGCCCCATCAGCTACGCTTCCACCAGACTTCAAGGAGCCCTCGACCCCAATTTCCAGACCAAGGACCCCCAGGAGGCTTGTCATCGAAACAGACGACTCAGCAAGCTCATATTCTTCGGACGATTACTCTTCCTACAGCTCCTACTCGTCAAACAGTTCCAGTGGACGGGACTCCAGGAGGAAGAGGAAGCGTTCCAGGAGGAGGAGACCAAGCTCCCACGTCAGCCCGGCCAAGAGGAGGTTGAAGTCCTCGAGGAGGAGGCAGGAAGAAATCTTCATCAAGGAAGAGGTACATTACCGTAGTCTGACAGCGTCGGGAAGTTAGCAAGAAGGTTGCCGCTCCATTGCCTGCCTTGGTGGCTGCTGGAGCCGCTTCCGTACCCTTGCACAGTGTCTCTTCGGCTCCGCCCGCTCGTCGGGTGCAGCCGCTGGCACACTTTCAGTTGCCCCGACCTAGTAAGTCAGAGGCTCCATCCGTGTGTCGGGAACTCCTGCTGGTTAGACCCAGCGGCTCAACTCCAGGATCTTTCGTCGCAGCGGCCCTGGCCAAGTTTCGGGATACGCCGCTGCCGCGACCAGCGCCATCCGGATGGCCCGGGGAGGGGGTAGACCCATAACGGCTACCTCCGCTCTGGCAGCTCTACCCGTGACGGAGGCAGCCGCTCCATCACCCAACCAGGAGGGGAGTGATGCCTCCGCACCCACAGATCCCTCCGTGTTCGATGAAAATTCCGACGCGGAGGTGCAGATCGTGGACGAGCTTGTGGGTTGAGGCGAGTGCAAGCTGGACGAGGTCTCGTCTTATCGTAAGGTGTTAGCGCTCATCCGACGGCACCATAGGTTAGACGAGCCTCAGCCGACAGCCGAGCAAACTTGGCTCTCAGGTCTGGGCAGGATGGTGGACAATCCTGTCCAGCAGAAACCATCCCTGACCCTACCGTTAGCACCCGATGTTGCCCTGGGAATGGAGCATGTGAACCATTTCGTGTCAGGCCCGAAGAATTCGTTGAGGGCACAGGGTTCCTTCAAGCTCCTACAGGGTCTCAAGACCCAGAAGAAATTCTATGTGGCAGACGGTCGACACTCAGGGCCTCACACATTAGAAGCGGCCGCTACCCTGAACCAGGGCAACACGGACGAGCGCAGCCTAAGCGCACGGGTGGTTTTCTCGCAAGCGGAGGCCGCCATGATGGAGGACACCTCACAAGACATCGTTAACGTGACGTCACCTCTTTGCTGGACTGGTGGGCCTGTACGTTGGCAGGTTTTCAGCTCTCGCACGACCTGTCGGACCCTGACAACCAGGCTCTTCTGCAAGAATTAATCTGCTCAGGGGGTAAAACTGAAGTTTCTTACTTTTCAGTCCCTTACTCAGACGGCCAACTGGGTCCTGAGGAGAAGGGACACTGTACTGAATAGGTTATCCCGTAGGCTCCCCGAGCGAGAAGCAAAGTTCCTGAGGAACTCTCCCGTCTGGTATGAGACAGTGTTCCCCCTTCAAGAAGTGGCCGAGACAATGAAGAGGGTCAACAAAATGAAAAGTATGGCCGAGCCCAGACAGCAGTTACCTATGCGACCCCCTATGAGAAGACATTCTGCAGACGGGGGTTACCCGCCTACGCCTCCGGCTCTTCCTGGCACCAATCTCCTCGGCCCTCCAGGAGGAGTGGTGCCCAACCTCAAGCCACCTTTAGGCCCAAATTCTCAGGGTCAAGGAGAGGCCGTTCCAACCGTCTCCCTAGAAGGAGATAGGGAGAGAGGCCCCCTACACTTTCCCACACCTCAGGTGGGGGGATGCCTCAAACATTATTGGCAAGCATGGCGGGACAACGGGGCGGACCCGTGGATGGTGACAGTTCTCAGGGAGGGATACAGGATTCCCTTCCTGTCAGAGCCGCCCCGTTGATCCCGAACATTGGGCAGAGTGGCTGCTGCCCAAAGACTTGGAGAGGAAAGCAGCGCTACAAGCAGAAGTGGAGGCTATGCTGAGCAAAGGAGCCCTACAACCCATGCACGAGCTGTCACCGGGCTTCTACAGCAGACTTCCTGGTGGAGAAGGCGAGCGGGAGGTTGGAGGTCAGTCATCGACCTCTCAGGCTTGAACAAGTTCATCAAGAAGACCCCCTTCAAGATGGACACACCGAAGTCGGTCATGGCAGCCTTGAGAAAAGGGGATTTCATGATGTGCCTGGATTTCAAGGATGCCTACTTTCAGATTCGCGTTCACCCCTCCAGCAGGAAGTTCCTCAGAGTAAGGTGGGGCTCTCAGACCCTTCAGTTCAGGACCCTCTGCTTCGGCCAGTCGACGGCACCTCAAGTCTTCATGAGAGTCTTCGCCCTGGTGTCGGCCTGGGCACACAAGCAGGGCATCAGGCTGATCAGGTACCTCGACGACTGGTTGCTGCTTTCAGCCTCAGAGGCAGCCTTAAGGGAGCAAGGCTCACTCCTGTTGAATTTCTGCAAGGACCTCGGGATCACGATCAATCTCAAGAAGTCGCAGCTAGTCTCCACCACCGGGATGACGTACCTGGGGATGGTCCTAGACTCCCAGCTGACGAGAGCCTTCCCCTCCCAGAAGAGGCTGGACAACCTGGACCAGGTGATTCAACCGTTCCTAGCGGGCACTCCGGTGAGGGCCAAGGATTGGCAGAGGTTAATGGGTCACCTGGTCTCGTTAGAGAAGTTGGTTCCACAGGGCAGGCTCAAGCTCGGACCGATCCAATGGAACCTGAAGGACCTCTGGTCAGTGGAGGAGTCCCTGCAGAAGATAGTCCCGGTGTCCCCTTCCTCCAAGGACACACTCCTCTGGTGGTCCGACAGGAGACACACGTTGAAGGGAATCCCATTCGGCTCCCCTCCGCCGGAGATGCTGCTCTTCATGGACGCATCGAAGGAGGGGTGGGGAGCTCATCTCCTCGAGGAAACAGCGAAGGGGAAATGGTCAGTGGAGGAAAAGACCCGGCACATCAATCTTCTAGAGCTCATGGCAGTACAGAGAGCATTGGTAAAATTCGCCCGTCTCCTCCGAGGGAACTCGGTGGCACTCATGTGCGACAATGCCACAGTGGTGGCATACATCCTAAAGCAGGGAGGCTTAAGGTCGAGGGAGTTGTGCGATCTCACCACTCAGATTGTAGAATGGGCCGAAATGAACCACATTCCGCTAATGGCCAGGTTCATCCCCGGAAAAAGGAACGTCTTGGCAGACGGACTGAGCAGGGCAGGCCAAGTGGTAGGGTCAGAATGGTCCCTCAACCCCAAGTGGCACAGGAAGTACTCCGACGTTGGGGCTCCCCAGTGATAGACATGTTTGCCACAAGACTCAACGCAAAGCTCCCCGGTCCCAGACCCGACAGCAACCTTCGAGGACGCCTTCCAGTACCCATGGGACAACCTCGACGTCTACGCCTTTCCCCCCTTCGGGATTATCAGGCAGGTTCTCAACAGGCTAAGACAGTCCAAGTCCACAAAGATGGCTTTGGTAGCGCGCTGGTGGCCGGAGAGAGAGTGGTTCACGGATCTTCAGGACCTGGCCACTCTTCCTCCTTGGCCCAGAACGGCAAGAGAAGACCTGCTAAGTCAGCCTCACTTCCGAAGGGTACATGAAAACCCACAGGGGGTGAGGCTACACACATGGAGATTATCAAGCGCCTCTTAAGGAAGGAAGGCTTCTTGGACAAAACTGCGAACAGGATGTCGGGCTATCTGCGGAAGTCCTCATGCGTTGTGCACCAGGGGAAATGGGCAACATTTGTCAAATGGTGTGCCACTCAGAATCTGCGGCCCCTAGACGCTTCGGTCCACAATATCGCAGATTTCCTAGTGCACTTGAGGGACGACCTAGCAGTCTCCATCCCAGCCATCAAGGGAGTTCGGGCAGCACTGGGCCAGGTTTTCCAGCTCAAGGGCATCAACCTGGGGAACTCGTGCCACATCTCCATGCTCATCAGGAGTTTAGAGCAGTCTTGTGACCCCCCACTCCTCGAGGGTTTCCCAGTGGGATTTAGCCAAGGTACTCAGGGCCCTCTCGAGGCCCCCTTTCGAACCACACAAAGATATTCTGGACAGGGACCTCACCCTCAAAGCCGTCTTCTTGCTAGCGCTGGCCTCGGCTAAACGAGTGAGCGAGCTCCACGGACTATCCTTCGAGGTCTCCCACTCGAAAGGTTGGAAAGACATGACTTTTAAGTTCTTGCCAGAGTTCGTGGCGAAAACCCAGAACTCGGCAATTGCGGATCCTAGGTTTGAGGAATTCTCCATTTCAGCAATTCTGCGTTCGGACAACCCGGAAGACCTGCTCGTGCCCCGTAAGGACGATCAGGAAATACCTCAGCAGAACGGCCAAACTCGGACCAGCTGTTAAGAGTTTGTTTGCTTCCACAGGTCCAGTCAAGAAGGCAGTTTCCAAGAACACTATATCCTTCTGCTTGCGACAGGTTATAAAAAGGTCTTATGAGAGTGAGGGCTCTACGGTTCCTGGTACCCCGAGACCCCATGATATTAGAGGTCTTAGTACCTCCTTGGCCTTTGACACTAACATGGCAGTATGTCAGATCTTACGGGCCAGTGCTTGGGCTAGGCAGTCCACCTTCACAGCCCATTACCTCAAGGACTGTACAAGGAAGTCCCTGGATGCCCTCTCCATCGGACCAGTCATTTCGGCTATGCAGCAAGTTTAGTAGTTTGGGACCCGGGTAGCCCGTGGGAAGTAATCGTAAGCGACACAGGTTCCTCCTTACTATCCCCCTTTTCCCCCTATATCCTATCCTTTATCCCCCATCCCCCTTGTGAGAGTGGGACGCTGAGGCACATCATGTCTGGATTATAATTAAAGGCGAGTTGTACATAAGGTAGACTTTTGCGTGCTTTCCCCTACTCTCCTACCTCTCCCTGGGCAATCCAGACCTAGCCTCCTATCTAGGTCGTGTGCCTCAGGAAGTCTCGAAAATTCCGAACTGTAAGCCACTCCCTCATCCTAAAGTATAAGTCTCCCAAGAAAGTAGTTCAAGGTAAGTACTTCGTGTTGGAACAAATCACAAATATTAAGTAATTTGTATTTTTCCTAACATTACTTAACTCGAACTACTTTCGGGTTATGGCCCTCCCATCCTACCCCGAGTATCTTACAGGAGTTCGAGGAGGATTTAAACATACACTTACTGACGAGCTAACAAGCGCGGCCTCACGCGCTGACCCGGGGTCGCCCCAGGGCGAGTATCCTTCCGCCCCGGAGCGCCCCAACAAGGTGACGGAGAGAGGGGGAACTACGCAAAATTCTTGGTCGGTGATTAAGGAGATCCCAGATCCTCCCAAGAAAGTAGTTCGAGGTAAGTACTGTTAGGAAAAATACAAATTACTTGAAATTTGTGATTTTAGATGGTTGTAGTATGCGACAAACTTGACGTTGCCGTTCTAAAATTATTTTGCCCTAGTCTTTCGAGCAATTCTAGACTGTTGAAATACTTAAAGTACAATATTGCATTTCCAGTTGTAATGGTTAACATTATACTATAGTTACTGTGTTGTCCTATCAATTATGAATTACTTAGTAGCCTTAACAACTATACTAATTAAACGGGTATAATTAGTTCATATAAATAATATTCTGGTATCAACATGAACTATTGAAATCCTTATCTTATTCTAGTATTTTTTATGAAAACCTTCCAGGCCATGATAAATAGCTTAAGTTACCAGATCTGTCTGTAAGTTATAAATTGGTAACTCAATATCCAGATTTTGAATCAAACTACTTTTTTTTCAGTAGTAATTAACATAGAAATGAAATAAACGACAGTATACCCATGACGCGTGTGCTCTTTAAGAAGTTAGTTGAAGACCCAGTCATGCCTTTGGTCATTTTGTACACAATCCTTATTCATCTAGTCTTCATAGGCAGGTACCACATATATTGTCTTGCAACACACACTACACATAAGTACTAAAGGGGGTTATCTCTAGCTTGGCTTAAATTATCATCTTTTACTTTTCATTGATTACATTTTATCTCTTCCAACTGCCAAGTAAATGTCAAACTTTTTATATTATGCCATCTAAAAACAAATCCTTTGCGCGAAACCAAGAGTCTACGAATTCAACTTGGTTGTCCAAATCTTAATTATAGTACTTAGTGTACTTCTCATCCACTGTCCTATGATGTTTTGCATTTTTAATGTAAGCTTAATTTAGGAATGGAATGGAATACAGAATTTAGTCTTAATGATATCGAGACTACCTTAATATCATTAGAAGGATAACGGTTGTTGTTTCCATGACATTCATATTCTTCTAAATTAAGCAAATGATTACAATTTCTATAGGGTATCCTCTCAGATTATGGACAAAGGTTGGTATTAGTACCGTATCTCTATTTATTTTTCTTGTCTTCACTTGTATCAATTTCTTGAGGTAGCTGTTTCCGGTCAGCCCTTCCACACATATGGTCTCAATTTGAAAAACCCCTTGTTTAAAGACTTGAGTTGAAACATTCCTTGATGAAGATAAAGGTTTTAGGTTTAAAACATTCACTGTAATTTTTTTTGTTCTATTTTCCTTTACAGTTGCCCTTTTTATGGTGTTAATTTCTTGCTCTTTTCATTTTTCCCAAACTTCATTTGCCACGTTATTTTACCATCTGAATTTTTGCCTTTCCATTCTTGTTCTGTCCACCTTCTCTTTGCATAAACATGACCAAAACAACTATGCATTCATGTCAACCATCGATATGAGGCTTGTGAATATGAATATTGCTACACATAAATCTTACTAACAAGAATCCACAGTAGCCATAGAACAAAAGATTTTTAATTTTTTCCTTCGAATACATGGTCTTTGCAAACTTGTTTGCCTGAAAAAAAAAAAAGTGTACCCCTACAAATAACATTTATAATCTCAAACAAAAAGTCTTATGGGGGGGGGGGGGGGGAAATGGACTTGAAAGGCATGTTCATATTGAAGACTGTGGTATCATCAGTGATAATCTTTCTCTTTCTCAGTACTGAGGTTTCTACTTAATCCATTTTCCTGGGTTTACTTCCATTTTTGTGAAAATAACAGTTTTCTGTGAGGATAAAATGGGTTAGTTAATGATCTGAATATTTTTAAAACATGAACTTTTAGGAAGGGTGGAATATATTGAAGCGTACTTCAACATGTCTTAATATAAAACTAAGTAAAGGGAATACTGTATTGCATTTAATGTATGATTACATAGCATAATAAAATATGATTAGCTTTCAAGATTATTCCTGAACAGTTAGTAATCACGTAGCCTGTCACTTAGTGTAATTTTATAAAATAAGGATGGTGTACAGTACTGTAAAAATGCTGATATGAAATAGCATAATAATAATGTCATATAATCTATTTTGTAATTAATAATTTAATAACTTGTTTGAAAAATACCTGAATATTATTTGATTCTTTAGGTGGAATATAACTTGCAATCAGTGTAGGTGGAGGCCTTCCTGAAATGGTGTGACGGTTATCTCCGGGCAATAATGGATGCTGAAGTTATATCCTGTATGTGTTGATCCTCTTGATTTTGAAATGTTCGCGAAGCTTTTACCTGTGGATGATAAATGCATTACTTATTGGAAAGACAAATTCATGAAGATTTTATCTAATGATGAATACACTCAACTTACTGAATTGACAGATAATCATGTTAACCAATTAGTTTTAATCTTTAATAGAGTTAGTTCAAAGTCTTTATTAAAAGCGGTGCTTCAGTATCTTTCTTGTTATTGCATTCAAGGAACAGAACGCTGCGTTTTCCACAGCTATATTTATTAAAAAATCTAGTCTTAAGAATTAGTGCCATAACGTGAATAACAGTACTATGATTATTGAGCTCTTACCAGTAGAAAACATGTACTACAATAACTCCTGTTATCTACAGCTTTCCTGTTTACAACCTTGATCTTTTACTAAGGCTATGCCTTAGAAGATTTACATTTTACGATTTGTAAAATTTGAATATATTTTATATATTCATACGTCTTAGATGCTGTGGTCAGTGAGGCTAATCACTTCCAATAGGATAACCCCAAAGTAGGGCTGTGAAGCAAATGTCAGAAGACGTTGGACAGCAAGATAAAGAAAGAATTATTAAAAATTTTGTATTGAGCGCAGACTAAATTTGTTTAGTGAAATAATTTCCCTTAGAAACTTACTAGTTTTATCTATCAGCCATGGGACTTTCCCCAATTTTGGCAGGTAGTCGACACATAAAAAACTACAAAAGGGGATTTTTCTTATTTTCGTTCCTCCCGGCCTGACAAAGGATTCAGCCGAGTTTGGTTGGTACTGCTAGGGTACCGCAGCCCACCCTCCCCATTGTTCTAGGGTCTTAAAATAAGGGCCACTAATCTAGTCAGTACTTCTTTGCTTCTCTCTTGTCTGTATTACTGTAATAAGGAACATTCTTCCTATATTGTAATTGATAAGCCTGAGAATAAAAAAGCTTTTCCCATAAGAATAAGACTATTACGGTGCAGTTCTGTTTGATTTTTGCATAACCCATGCAGAGGTCTCACATGTTCCGAAATATGTCTGTGGACATAGTGCATATAGCCAAAACCCCTTAATCAGAATAACCTTTTTAAAGTTTGATACATATTCTTAACATATATGTATAGGTATATATGTATACTGTACACTAATATGCGTAGATAAAAAAAATAGTATCTATTTGTTTACAAAACTGTAATAATTTTTAAACTTTAAGCTTCATTGTAAATTTCTGTTTTGCATAATGAAGAATTTTCATAATAATCCAATTCCATCCAAAGAAAGCTAGAAACATAAAAAATCAATCTACTTAACTTTTGAACCTAAAGTAAGTTTCTTTTGACATATGTTAATTTAGTCTATGGCATTAGTCAGTAGGTATTTTTCTACAGGTGTTTTCATGAAATGTATGCCTTCGCAAATAGAGACAATCTTACTTTACATGTACCTTGAGCTGCTGGTTTACCAGAAAGTAAATCTTTCAAAATTAGTCAATGTAAATGCTTTGAATGATCTGTGCAGAGATTACTGGTGAAATGCAATGTCATTTCATATTTCCCTATTCATTAACTAATAATTTTAATTAGCATCTGTACTGATTAGGGATTTATTCCTTCTTGAGCTCTTTTAGATTGATTATAAGTGACTTTATGTAATTTTTATATTGATTTTGGTGTTTATAACTTTCCTGTGAAGCTTTGGTTTGAGTCTGCAACTTTAAGAAAAGAAGCTTTGCTTAGAGCTTTATATCAACATGTAAGACTGATAACCATCTCCCCTATAAAGAGCAAGTGATGCTATGTGACAGGGTGGTCCAAAAAGGTGGACAATAAATGATTAAATTTTTTTTTAGATTACATATACATACAATTATATTTACTAACATAATTATTGCATTGACAATTAAATGTTGTGAACAATAATACAAAAGCCCTTAAATTTCATTGTGAAGCGAAAGAAACTTTAAATAATACATCAAATACATAAACCTAATCCATATACTGTCCAACTGCTTTTGGACCACCCTGTATATAAATATATGCTGTATACTGAACTGTATACTATTTCTTTCCTGTCATGCTGAGCAGCATTGCTAAACGTATGACATGACTCCTTAGTCTCTCCGTGTCCAGAATGAGAAGGGTGGTACACTCTGAAACTGCGACCTCCCACAAATTGCCAAATCTGCCGTGTTGTAGTTATGAAAGGGGGAGGGGGTGGGAAGAGAAGAATTTGTGTGTATATCTATCTAAAAATTTTCGTAATTTTTAACAGGTTGCACATACTAGTGGATTTATAATATTGTAAAAGCAAAGGATACGGCATCCAAGTTATGGACAAGGTCATAATAGCAAATTGGAAATTTCACAAGCATTGCAATACACAATAAATGGAACAAGATTGCAACAGGCTATTCTATGTCTTAGAGCTTTTTGGGAGAAAAAGCAAAAAGAAAATCCCAGTTAGTCTGAAGAAGTGGGGAATTATAAAGGCGTTCGAGTTTAGCTAAAATCCGCTTAACAAACAACATTCGTGTTCATCAAACAATCGGACTAAAGTTTTGTCGCATCCTCTATGCACAATCACGTGTACAATATAATTAAACTTCTACCTAAGCTAATTCAGCCCATTTCCTTACAGTATTTAGCTTTAGCACAAGATAGGCAAATTCTCACTACCTACTTATGTTTAAGATCTGAAATTAGTTGTTTAAGTGGAATACCCATAGCCTCCATGCATTACCCATTTAATATTGGTTATAAAACACTTGTGGTAATGGACAGTGATATAAGAGCAATTTAAGGTACCAGTTTAAGGTATGTGTAAAGTTAGAGTTCTTGTTTTGTTTAATGTCTATTATATGTACAATTTACTTGAAAACTAATTATAGTTTGTGTTGAGAAAAATACTGTATTATTTATGTACAATTATATTGAATTTCATTCCTTTGGCTGAATCTTAATTTTTTTTAAATACATAAACAACCTTGCCACATTAATATGACATTTAGAATCTTGTAAGCGTAATAAAGTATCCATATAATATAAGATTAGTTGCCATATTAATACTATAAGATTTATTATGGTGATAACTGTTATCATCATCATTAGCATTATGTGCATTTTCACAAATTGTAAATTATCACCATTTTTAATATAAATTCAAAATTTTTCCCAAGTGGCTTAAGACTAAAATTTAAAAAACTTCTGTACTGTATGTACAGTATTCTATGTATAGGTTTTATTCAGTCTTAGCAATAAGAATTCCCCCATTAACATTAAAGTATTTATAATGGTTAAGTTTTTTTATATTTGCTGTCGTAAGAAATTCAGTGTATAACATATATACAGTTCATAAATTACATATCACTACTCTGTATATGGAAATTCATATACCTGTAATGTACTGAGAATATAAAGTATCTTGATGTTCGTTAAATATACGTATATATATGATACTGTACTTAGAAATAAGGTGGTGAAAATAATTACGTATGCATTTTTGTAAATATATTATATGTTTTATGACTTTTAAAAGTGTGTAACTTTAAATTCTGTATGCAATCATACATTTATACAAACGCTATAAAACATACGCTTATCGGAAATATATATTCATAACTTGTAATATTGTCCCCATTACTAACCATGATATTTTTGTGCAATAAGACTTTGAAATTTAAATGAATGAATTTATAATAATGACAACGAGTTCATACTCTACATGAGATACTACGAAAGACCCATTAGATTGAGTTTCTTTGTTGTAAGAGCTTTGTAAAAGGGAGTTTTAGTTTAAGACTGTTCTTGAAATTTTTATAATTGTTTGGCAATGTTCGTAGGGTATATTTTAGTCTTTGTTTCTCACACTAATTATGCCTTTAAGTTTCCACTATTCTGTCAGGCATATTTTGATTTTGAAATATCTTACATTAGTGCAAGAACTTGAAGACTGGAAGTGTAAAGGCTAAAGAAAGAAAACTATTCTTGCCTTTTGAGTGACATTTAATGTAAGCTGACAGGCAAATTTTGTTCTTGAACCAATGAATTTTCTTTCACGAGTAAATAATTAAAGTTTCACAGAAACTTCACCCTAAATTCATTCAATTTGTTTTGAAGGCTTATTGAACTAATTATTCACTGTACAGTACTCAGGATATGATTTGTTGTACTTTATGTTTTAGATACTCATAATGAATAAGTAACATTTTACTAAAGGCAAAATGGTTGCTTACAATTCGAAACCAAAGAAATTTAGTCTATCATGTCAAAAAAAATATTTGATTACTAATATTAAGGTCTTAATAGTCAATGAAAAAAAAAATCAACGTTGTATGAGATTTGAATTACTCACTCAATCGATGCTCCTCTACTTACAACAGTTTAATTTCAGATTCATCAACGTTACAAAAGTTTGATAGCAAGACGTTCACTTTCAATTTTTAATCGATTTGTTTTCATGCAGTGCACTCTTCCAATACAGTACTGTAGTAAGTAATACCCATTTGCATTCCTTCATATCTAATAAAAACCTATATGAAATACTATGTATTTTGTTTTATAGACCACATTGCAAGTTAACTTGTTAACAAAGTTTTCTTCCTACCGGCCCATTAATCATATACGGTACAGTATTCCCACCGACATGAAATTCCAAATTATGCCAACTTATATGGGGAAACCCCTAACACAAGCGGTACAACATACACTACAGTCCCTTTATGAGTGGAAATTTCCAAAAAACTCAAGTGCAATAAATAGAGGGGACACTAATACAGTACAGTATTATGATTGAATTGTTTCATCATAATCAGATATTGCCTAAAACTACATATAATAATTTGATACAGCGCAAATAAATAATTAGTGGAGGTTATGAAACCTATTAAAAACCAGAAAACCTCGAACTACAGCCAAAAAGTTTGATCTAATATGTTATATATTTCTGACATTAACATCTTTTGTAATTCAGATCACCTATTGTGTTATCTTCTTTTACATATGGTACAACGTTTAACATTATTTTAAAACAGGCTATGTATTAGACGATTGGAACATTATTTTAAAACATGTTTTGTATAAGACGATTGAAACATTATTTTAAAATGGGCTTTATATTAGATGATTGGAACATTATCTTAAAACAGGCTTTGTATTAGACAATTGCCCAACTGCAAGTTACAATTACTGTTCCGAGAACATTCAGGGTTGAGTGCTAGGCTGCAATGTGAAGGTATTTTTCTTAATTTTACTTTATTTTACCTTTTTAAAAGTGCTTGTAAGTAGAAGAGCATCTAATCATAGAAATATTTTGTTATATTGATAAGAAATGTAAATTTTACTTCATGACACTTTACTGTAATGATTTTAAGAAATTAAACATTTTCAGTACTAGATAAACACATTAGGATATTGGATTCGACACAGTACTGTATTGTATATGCAAAAGATGAATATTGCCACTTTATATCAACGATATGCAACTGTACAAAACCTTATTTTACATATGCCCTTATTTAGTCTGACTGGAATAAGGCTAGATATGAAATTAAAAATAGAAAGCAAACTAAATGATTAAACAATGGTGTATTGATAAGGAATATTGAACAGGTGTCTTGTAACCTTAATGTCATCAACATTTGGGTTTCAATGTCGATAAAATCTTTTCGCTTTGTTACACATCTGTGTAATCGAAGAATATCACAATCAGTATTTACTCCTGTTTTAAAAACATTTTTGATAGTTGACTATTACTACTATAGCAACTGTAACCTTAGTTAAAAACACTAATAATCCAAAGTTCAAAACATGGAAAGCACCCCCGTACACTAGCAGAAACTGAAAAGAAACTATTGAAGTAATGGCAAACAAATATGCTAAATAACATAATCCATGAAGTGAAGACTGCTCGACATAAACATTTGGTTGATAGGAATAAGACCTATAAAGTATTGTTAATTCCGAACCTCTCCGAATAAAACCTATGGAATAATGGCCCTGTAAGGAGGTACAGGGCAAG
This sequence comes from Palaemon carinicauda, assembly GCF_036898095.1. NCBI lineage: Eukaryota > Metazoa > Arthropoda > Malacostraca > Decapoda > Palaemonidae > Palaemon > Palaemon carinicauda. The sequence continues at coordinate 82,331,574 of NC_090750.1, forward strand.
TGCCGTCAGTGCAGCACACTGTAGGCTACTTATGCTCCTAGCTGCAATTGTTATTCTATTTTGAAACTTTAGCCCCCTACCTGCTGTCTTCTCTCACATAAAATTTAGTGTAACAGCATGATTTTCCACAAAAAATTCACTTGAGTGCTGAACAGCCACACAGACCTCGGTGCTTGGATATATAGCCCAAATTCATAAACTCATTTCTAGAGAATAATGGTTTTTTTCCCAGAAGTCAAAGTTCAGCAAAACACTGACTCCTACTTCTTACATTTAAGTATATCCTTCAAATGTTTCCCATTTCCTTTTGTGAGCGCACTTAGTTGAGCAGTTTAATATTTACAATATCTACCTGTTTAGCTTTCAATCAATAATTCTTCAACTTCAAGCCTTACTTCCAGTTAGCAGTCATGAATAAGGGCATATGTAAGACTACAGTTTTATATACTGTAATATGAACTAATGACATTCTTCATTAAAATTTATTGTAAATTTTTCTTCAAATTTTCAGGTGTGTTTTGAGGGATCAATAAAAAGTTGTAATTTGGAAACGCTTCTTAAACTGTTAACTTTTGCTATTAATTTTTTTTTTTGTATATTTTGCATTTATAAATGGTCTCTGCAATCTTGTCAAATATGTTGAAACTATATTCAATAGAAAATGTAATAAATTTAATGTATTTATTCATAACCTTAATCTTATATGAAGTCCAGCTTAGAACACAAAACTCAGCTATTTCACTTCAAGATTTATGCAGGTACACATTATTTGTTTACCATTACACTAATGCTTTCACAAATTTAACTTTATCAATGCAGATAGAAAATAGCAAGTAGCAAAGCAGGGGGCTAGAGTAAAATTCTGACAGCTCCAGTCTGAGAATTACCGAGTGTGGATGAAGTGCTTTTTCAGTCGCTACTTTTTCAATATTTAGAACGTTTTATTTTCATGATGCTCCCCTGATGTTCATACTGTATTGCTTCTCAATCAAAGACCAGTTTTATATGGAGGTATACCCTTAGGCCTCTAGTACAGCATTGAGATAATCTGGTTGGTAAAGGCAATAACCTTGGCTTGATAATAAAGTACTTCAGCCTTTTCATGTTTAAAAAAAATTTGTCAACCTCGTGTTGGATGTATCAATGTGTGACCCTTTCAGATTGGGTGATTTTTGCGATTTAAGTTACGGCACTAGTGATAACATATCTTCTGGAATTGCTAATAATTCTTGATAGCTCTGTGAAGACTAATCTACTTGATGATGGTAATTTTGATTTGTTTGTTGAATGTAAAAAGACCAAATAGTCTTTGAGCAAAGGCTGTGATACTAGCTTAGCCTACCCTGTTTAGAACCCTAGGTTAACTGCTAGAAGTTTTGCTAAGCAGTTCTAGTATATCATTCACAAAGGGTTCTGATGGTGCACAGTGTTGACAAAGTCAATTACCACTACAAGAGCCTCGCACTCTACAGCCCTCGCAATTCTGTGATTCAGTCTGCTCTTATGACCACAAAATTCTGATATTGAAGACTGATTTTGTAGACAATCCTAATATCCATACGATCACTGAAGTACTGTAGGAATCATGATCAACTACTTTCTTCCTATATCGATGGCATTAAATATCCTATGGTTCCTGTAGAACAAGAGAGAATTTTTAGAAAATTCTTTTAAAACTTCAGGGAAATCCGAAGAATTGAATAATTTTTTGGATGACAGTGGACCCGATCATGTGTAAGCTAGGCCACTAACACATCTCAAGTATTTTCTAATAGCATTAATGCAGGTGCTAGTACCTCTACTACTGAAACGAGACCCTTGCCTAGCACAGGCACAAAGGTACCATTAGAAGTAAATAAAAGGGAAAGCCTGTTGTTGAATTATACAGGATTTATCAGGCAGGGAAGACAAAAAATAGGGATAGCACAGAGGGAGACCAGTCATTTAGTCGGAGCAGTTAAGAATGAATTTGAGGAAGATCTTCCCAATGTCATCAACTATGGGAAAGCCTGCATCCCAAAATGTGGGTTCCGCAAGTGGGTAAGATGAATATCGAATCCCTGTTTCCCAATCCTCCCTTCTCCAAGGAACCGATACATTTGCCAAGTTATCTCAACAATTCAGGAAACGATTATATTTTGAAAATAGAGATGCAAGACTCTCAGGAAAGAATGTAATTGAAAAGGTCTTGGATCTTTATCTAAGGTTTTTACAATAGGTGTTTCCTAGTCCAAAATGAATTCGGTAGCTGGAGACCAACTCTAGATATTTACAGTTCTCACCAAATCTTTTTTAAGGAATCACCTTCAACAGTCCTAGGGGCAAAAAAGAAAAAGATTAAAGTTTTTGATAGACTTGACAGATCCGTACTTTTGCATTTCCCTTCAATAAATTTAATGGATATCCTTCGGTCAGTGAATGGTTCGAAAGTTTAGTCATTCAAATACCTGTTTTTCAGTCTCTAGACAGATCCTTAATCTTCAACAGGATAATAACTTCCAGCTCCAAATAGATAAGATTTCTGGGAATCAGAAACAACAGGCCATTTTCTATTGGTTCTATAGAGCAAATCAGGGTTCAACAAATGTTGGAACTTAGGTTGCTGGTTAATTTTGAACGAGTTCTTTTGATTCTAACTCTGAGGATTCTATATTTAGGAATGATAATAACCACAAAAATTATATTTTCATTAATAAATTAAATTTTTGAACATACTTACTCGGTAGTTATATACATAGCTTACGTCCCCGACGTCAACGGCAGAAAATTCGAAACTCTCGCCAACCGCCAGTTGGATAGCGAGGTGTACCACCACTGCACCCTAGCGAGGTACCTGGGAACCATTCCAGTGACCCTCATATATTCCATGCCTCTAGTCTCTAGAGGGGAGGAGGGTGGGACTAAAATTATATATAACTACCGGGTAAGTATGTTCAAAAATTTATTTTATTAATGAAAATATCATTTTTAAACACAAGACTTACCCGGTAGTTATATATATAGCTGATTAACACCTTTGGTGAAGGGTTAGAGACAGCTAGCATATCTGGAATTCTACTTAAGAGTTAATTAAAACAAAACTTAAGGGTTTGTACCTGATAAGGAAGCTAACTTCAATGATACTCTGCCTCATTATGTCTGCTAGCTTTATGAGATCCAGCGATCCTCCCAGGGGGCTGAAGATCTCGAAGGGACTGTCAAACTGGTGTCAAAACCTCATCATGACAGAACCTCCTCCAATAACCAATTCCGGGTGCTCTCAAGGCACAAACATGACCACCTGACAAAATCAATGATTGTGGAAGACTGACACAATCTCCACAAACAACCATAAAAACAATTAAAAGTACTAAGAGAAGAAAAGGTTATTGGGATTATGGGAACATAGTGGTGGATCCTTCACCCACTATATTGCACTCGCTGCTACGAATGGACCCAGAGTGAAACAGTCCTCATAACAAGTCCGAACACCTTTCAAATAATATGACGCGAACACGGATTTGCTCCTCCAGAAGGTCGTGTCCATTATGCTTTGTAGAGATCTGTTCTGCCTGAATGCTGCCGACGTTGCCACCGCTCTGACCTCATGAGACTTGACCTTTAAAAGTCCAAGGTCTGATTCATTACAATGAATATGAGCTTCCTTAATTAAAAGCCTGACAAAATATGACAAGGCATTTTTAGACATCTGTAAAGAGGGCTTCTTGACTGAACACCACAAAGATTCAGACTTGCCTCGTAAGTCTTTTGTTCTCTCCAAGTAGCATCTTAGAGCTCTAACTGGGCAAAAGACTCTTTCTACCTCATCTCCAACCAGATCCATAAGATTTGGAATCTCGGATGCTTAGGGCCAAGGTTGAGAAGGGCGTTCGTTTTTGGCAAGAAAGCCCAACTGCAAGGAACAGACAGCTTTACCATTACGAAATCCAACGTTTTTGCTAAACGCATGAATCTCGCTCACTCTTTTGGCTGTCACAAGACTGACCAAAAATAAAGTCTTCATAGTGAGGTCTTTCAAGGCAGTTGAACCCAGTGGCTCAAACCTGTCGCTCATGAGATACTTCGAAACAATATCCAGATTCCAGGCTAGAGAATCTTGGTTCCGTCATTTTGAAGTCTCGAAAGGCTTGAGAAGCTCTTGCAGATCCTTATTGCCAGAGAGGTCAAGGTTTCTATGCCTAAACACAATAGCTAACATACTCCTATAGCCTTTGATAGTAGAGGAGGAGAAATTGCACTTCCTTCGAAGATAAAGCAGGAAATCCGCAATTTGAGCTACAGGGGTACTGGATGAGGAAAGAGAGTTGACTCGACACCACTCTCTGAAAACCTTCCACTTAGAATGATAGACCTTGATGGTTGAAGTCCTTCTTGCCCTCGCAATAGCCTGAGCTGCCTCCTTCGAAAAGCCTCTAGATCTAACGAGCCTCTCGATAGTCTGAAGGCAGTCAGCTGAAGAGCGTGGAGATTTTGATGCAATCTTTCCAAGTGGGGTTGTCTGAGAAGATCTGCTCTTAAAGGAAGAATTCTTGGGGTGTCTATCACCCATTCCAGTACCTCTGTGAACCATTCTCTTGACAGCCAATAGGGAGCCACTAGGGTCATCCTGGTTCCTTTGGATGTCACAAATTTCTGTATTACTCTGTACAGGATCTTGTAAGGTGGGAAGGCGTAGAGATCTAGATTGGACCAGTCCAATAGAAAAGCGTCTATGTGGACTGCTTCTGGATCCGGAACAGGGGAGCAATACGCCTCTAGCCTCTTCGTCTTCGAGGTTGCGAAAAGGTCTATGCAAGGGCGACCCAAAAGACGCCACAGGCTCTTGCACACCTGAAGGTTGAGGGTCCACTCTGTTGGAAGGATCTGATTCCGTCTGCTGAGACTGTCCGCCATAACGTTTTTCTCCCCTTGAATGAATCGTGTGAGACTTATAACGTTCCTCTCTCTTGCCCACACCAGGAGATTCTTTGACGTCTCGTACAGAGATATCGAGTGTGTTCCCCCTTGCTTTGAGATGTATGCCAATGCTGTCGTGTTGTCCACATTGACCTGAACTACTTTGTTGGTGACTAAAGCCTCGAAACTTTTGAGGGCTAAAAGAACTGCCAATAACTCCTTGTGGTTGATATGCAAGGATTTCTGGGGCTCTGTCCAAAGACCCGAGACTTCTAACTTGTCTAGGGTTGCTCCCCATCCTGTGTCCGAGGTGTCGGAGCATAACACAAGGTCTGGGCTTTTCATTGACAAGTCGAGACCTTCCTGGAACTTGTCTGGTTCCTCCCACCACCGAAGGCAGACTTTGATGGGGTTCGTGATAGGAATGGACATCGATTCTAAGTCCCTCTCCTTGTCCCAATGGCTGTTGAGATGGAACTGGAGAGGACGAAGATTCAGCCTTCCCAGTGGGACGAATTGCTCCAAGGAGGAGAGGGTTCCTATCAGACTCATCCACTTCCTTGCTGAGCAAACTTTCTTGCTTTGAAACGATCTTAGTTTCAACTTGGCTTGCTCTATCCTTAAGGGAAACGGAAAAGCCCGAAAAATCTGACTCCGTATCGTCATCCCCAAATATAAAATCTCTTGAGATGGAACCAAGAGAGATTTTTCCTTGTTTACAAGGAGACCCAGTTCTTTCGCAAGGTCCAGGGTTGTCTGAAGATCCTTCAGGCAGTGATCGTAAGAGTGCGCTCTGAGAAGCCAGTCGTCGAGATACAGGGAGGCTCTTATGCCCCTTGAATGTAAGATCTTTGCTACATTCAGCATGAGCTTCGTAAAGATCTGAGGCGCTGTGCAAAGACCGAAGCATAGGGCTCTGAATTGGAAGTCGTCTCCCATGAAAACGAACCTGAGGTAGGGTCTGAAGCTCGGATGGATGGGGATGGGGATGTGGAAGTAGGCGTCCCGAAGGTCTAATGAGACCATCCAGTCGTCCCTCCTTACTGCTGCTAGCACTGACTTCGAAGTCTCCATGGTGAACTTCGTTTTGATGATGAACCTGTTCAGCGCACTCACGTCCAGAACTGAATGCCATTCCCCCGAGTTCTTGGGTACCAGGAATAGCCGATTGTAGAAACCAGGTGAACGGATATCCTGAACCTTCTCTATGGCCCCCTTTTCTAACATAAGAGACAATTGGTTCGAAAGAGCTTGTCTCTTTGCCTCCTCTCTGTATCTGGGAGAGAGATCCACGGGAACTGAGACCAAGGGAGGGCTCCCTAGAAAGGGGATCTTGTAACGCTCCCTCCAGATCTGAATAGACCATTGGTCAGCCCCTCTCTTCTCCCACGCTTGCCAGAATTTGAGTAGTCTGGCACCCACTGCCTGAAGGCGAAAGCAGACTCTGCTTCGCCCTGCCCTGAAACCTCTTCTCTTACTCCTTCTAGTATCAGGTCTGGAGCTACCCCTACTGGAAGATCTTCCCCGAAAGGACTGGGAAAACTTGGGAAAAGTATCTTCCTTAGGCTTGCGGCTGGTAAAAGAGGATGGCAAAGCCTTTCTAGCGGTCTTGGAGACAAGATCCTGAGTAGCCTTCTGAGCTAAAGCTGCAGAGATCTCCCTGATAAGTTCTTAAGGAAACAGTAATGGAGAAAGAGGAGCATATAAGAGTTCGGACTTCTGATAGGGAGTCACCCCCGGCGAAAGAAAAGAGCAAAGTTGATCTCTTTTCTTATGGATGCCTGCGGAAAAGAGAGCTGCAAGTTCATTAGAGCCATCCCTTAAGGCCTTGTCCATGCATGACATCAAATGGACCAGGGCAGAGATATCCTCCTCTTTAGAAGTCTCAACTTTTTTACCCAAGGCCCCCAGCGTCCAGTCTAGGAAGTTAAAAACTTCAAAGGCCCGAAAAATTCCTTTGAGAAGGTGGTCCATTTCTGAAGTGGACCAAAAAATTATGGTCTTTCTCATGGCCGACCGACGAGGAGCATCTACGAGGCTTGAGAAATCTCCCTGGGCAGAGGCAGGAATCCCCAAGCCGAGAACTTCTCCTGTCTCGTACCAGATGCTCGACCTCGAAGCCAGTCTAGCTGGAGGAAAGGAAAAAGATGTCTTTCCTAAGGCCTTCTTAGACTGTAACCAGTCACCCATTCATTTAAGAGCTCTCTTGGACGAACGCGACAGTACCATCTTAGTAAACCGGGCTTTCTTAGAGGCTTTGCCTAGAGTAAACTCAGACGGGGAGAGCGCGGAACTATAGGCACAAAAAAGTCGGAAAACTCTTCCGTAAAAACTCTCATAAGTTTTTTAAGATCAGCAGAATGACGGAAAGAAACAGAGTCCTCGTCTTCTGAAACGTCATCAAACTCCAAAGGAGAAAGCTGGGCTTCTACTTCCTTCTCTAGCGATGTTCCTCCGGGACAGTAGGGTTAAGAGCGCTATCAATATCAGAAAAATCCTGAGTGCCAACCGCAATAGAAATAGGCTCATTGCGAACAGTAACAGGCGGCAGAGTCGACTGCGGCTCATCCGAACGCTCGCGATCAGCTCGATCGGAGACGAGAAGATCCTGTACATGAACCGCATCGATGTCTTGAAAAGGATAAGCCTCCTCATCGTAATCCAAACTTAACATCTGAAATATGACCAGGGATAGGACGTTCAGGATCATACGTATTCAGAAACACGCTTGCCGTCAACTGCTGACAAGCAATCGGTACTACGAACCGCTCGTTGTTCAGTGACTCGTTCAACTGTAATCATCCCGGAAACGCGACCTGAAGGACGCTCACTAAAATAATTGGCGGAGAGAGAAACTTCCTGAATGATAAGACGTTTGGCAGCCTGTTTAAAAGGACGTTCGGTAGCCTGTTTGCAAGGACGTTTGGCAGTCTGAACCGGAGGAGGATCGGCAGCCTGTTCAGTAGGAAGTTCAGGAGCCTGAGTCGAACGGCGTTCAATAACCTGTTTAACAGGACGTCTGACGTCTTTCTTAGAAGAACGCACAGGCACACAGTCTCGATCGCGTTCAATAAAAGAACCGTGGACTGCAGACTTAGGAGAACAATCACGATCACTTCCTAAAGGCCGTTCGTATCGGCTAGCAGGAAGTTTCGATCCCCGATTACGAGGGCGCTCGGAAACACGTCCTGGTTCGCTGCTCCGATCACAACCGCTGATATGAGATTTGTCGCTGCGCTGGTATGATTGCATAAAGGATGAGAGAGTCCTTTGCATGTCTTGAAGAATTACAAATTTAGGATCCGAACGTTGTGAAAACGGTGACGAGGTCATAAAGTTCTCCTCACCACTAAACGGAACAGAGCGCCTAGAAGGCGAAATCCAGTCTGAACGCTGCTTGAGAGTTTGGAATGAGGTAAAGCCTGGTCCAAGAGTGCACAGGAGGATCCTTGGAAACGTCCAGTGTTCTAAAAGGACGTTTGGTCAGGGGCCTTTCAAAAGGCTCTGGAGAATCCCAGTGACTGCATCCAGGTTTTGAACTAGCAGGACGTCGATAGGTCGTATCATAGGACCTCTTAAGAGGCCTGGAAGCGAGCTTCCAGCCTCTTTTAGGCAAGGGGGTCATCCGAAGACGACAAAAAACACTTAATGTCACCTTTCCGATGGTGAGGGCGAACGTCCTGGGAGGCGCCCATAGGAACGATCGAGGGGACGTCTGCTCATTTGATAAAGCCTCTCATCTCCTTTCGCCTTTCGACATTCCTTCTCCAAGGGGTTGGGGAGCTTGGAAGAGATCTAGGACTAGGAGGACGACAGACACGAGCAGGCGCACCCTCCACTGCACTTAACTTCACTGCACTTGCGCTTGCACCTTCACCTTTCAAAAGACGCACATCGGACATCAACTGTGTCCTGTCCGCAGCCAAAGATTCAGCTTAAGCGCAGAGAGCTTGAATCGCCACTAACATATCTTTTAGTGAAGGTTCATTAGCAATTGCAATAGTGGGATCAGGATCTACCACTACAGGTGAAGGAATAGGATTAATGAATGGGAGGAGGAAATATCTCTAGAAGAGCGAGAAGAACTACGCCTCAATCTATCCCTTTTGAGTTTACCCCTGTATTTATCAAAATCAATCCATTCATCCTCTGACAGCAAAACACATTCGTCACAGCAATCACCTAAATCACACTCTTTACCCCTACATGCAACACAGAGAGAATGGGGGTCAAGAGAGGCTTTAGCCATACGGGTCTTACACCCACTAGTCACACATAACCTAAAAGTTATAGGGGGGGTGGCCATTTTGAAAAATTTAAGAGAATTCAGACAAGCAAAGGTCAAAAATCATCTAATCCAAACAAAATCAAGAAATATCCAAAGCGAGATCAAAAACAAGCGGGAGTCAATAACCAAAGATTTGTACTTCACCAAAAAAGAAAAACGATCAGTAATGACGGAGTAGAATTCACGTGTCGCCGCTAGCAACGGCAGGGAATATATGAGGGTCACTGGAATGGTTCCCAGGTACCTCGCTAGGGTGCAGGGGTGGTACACCTGGCTATCCAACTGGCGGTTGGCGCGAGTTTCGAATTTTCTGCCGTTGACGTCGGGGACATAAGCTATATATATAACTACCGGGTAAGTCTTGTGTTTAAAAAGCTAATATCGATTGCTGAATTGTCGATCGTCGGTTATCACCGTGAATGTCCTTAGAAGTCAGGGTTCCCAATACTGTACAGGATATCTCTTTCCATAAGATCTTCACAAGAATGATGGGAGGCAACTCTAGATTATCTCCACCTATAGCTCAAGGGCAATCAATTCTTTATATCAAATTGCCTGGAACTTTTAGCAGTGCTCAAAGTCAGGCTCAGGAGTCGCTGGTAATGAACAAGTGGGTGAAAGTTTTCAGAAAACATGACAAAATTTCTTGCACAGTGGATTTTATCAAGGAAGAATGTTTATTTCAAGGAGTTTGAATGTCTTATGAGGTTCAGTTGAGAAATAGATTCTTTCAAATTAATTTCTTCCAAACGAAAGGTCTTTGGATTCATTAAAGTCTACAAATTTGGCATTGGTGGGGAAGACCAATCACAGACATGTTTGTGATACCGCTGACCAATAGATATTTCTTGTCATCTTTGAGGAGCAATCTGCACTGGGACAAAAGGTTGTCATAGGGTTTACCAGTTGATTAACAAAGTGGACAAATTCTCTTTTCGGTGCTGGTGAAAGACTTATAGTCTGTTTAGTGTACTCATGACTCATTGTCTCTGCTCCTGATACAGTATTGTCCATCATCAGATCAATGGCTTGAGAAATCTCAGGTTTGATTGTTGCAAGGGTTCTGCCTCTCAATTCTGTGGTATACCTTTGTTTAACTTCTTTGGGAAGGCTAGGATCAATCTGATATAGCCCGTAGTACAATCATGTTCTAGTGTGATGGGCTCATTTCCTCTTCTTCTGGTGTTTCATATAAGTCCTTGAAACATCTCATATCTCTTACCATCTCCCAGTTTTATGTCTACGAAGTTTAAACACCTTTATCCTGTGACTTGTATGTTATAATGCAAATGGATAGTTTGCCAAATGTCATTGAGTGATGTGCTTGATTGATACAAAAGTGACCATGTATTAATATGTAAAATTTTCATTAGATTATAAGCCACATGAATAAGCTCATATTTTAATGAAAATCTTGGAGGGAAGACGTAAGATTATACATGCAAGTATGATATGCTGTATGTAGGGGACTCCCCATTCATTCTATCAGTCTGTAACTGGCTCTTCTATGTGACGGATCACCATGCATTATACTTGTCATTGGACATTCAGGGTTTCATTTCAATCCTACGCATTTAGACATCATACAGTAGGTTACTGTATGTTATGGAAGTCCAAGCTACAATGGACACTTGTAATTGGCAAGTACTTCTAATAATTTAATTTATAAGTAACAAGGAATCATTAACATGTCTGATATATTCCCTTAGGTAATGAAAAAAAAAAAAAATCCCTGAAGAAACTGCATCAAACAACCATTTTATATGGCACACACTGTTAACAGGAAATCTAAAGTATCCCACCTAACCTAAGAACCAAGTCGGGTTCTACCTCGCCTCAAAGACCTAATTTTAACTATAAAGGGGGCACCTGCAGTCAACCATATTTCATAGTTCATTGATAAAATACACTATGCGTTTCAGTACGCCATGCCGAGCGTGTTGTTGACATATTCCTTAAATTTAAATAAGGTACTGTAACATCTGTTGTAACATTTTTTACCTTTGAGAATAAAGCATTGAGAAGGATTTTGGGAAGGAAAGGCCAAAAGCATATAATAAATGCAGCAATTCAAGAGGCGGCATGGGTAGCTGATGTGAATAATATAGTTAGATTATCAAGATGAAGTGATGGGGCATATATTAAAAATGGGAGACGTTAGTCCAAGACGTACCTGAGTGGAAGCCGCTGGGCAGGAGAGAACATGGTAGACCAGGAGAAATGCAGCTCATGACAAGCGCAGGGAGGTTGAATCTGAGAATCGGGTTGTGCTCAGATGGTACAGAAAAGAGATATATAGCATGAATTCATTGAGGGCCTATGCATTCGTTGTTGCCAGAGAATTATGCTAGTAGAAGCCATGTTCATTCAACTGTATATTTACCCAAAACTTCCTATCAATCTGAAAAAAAAAAAAAGTTTAAAGTAAACTAGGCGTCTCATACATTTAACGAGTGGTTCCCCACTGGAACCCTCTCGTTGTAATAGCCTACATTGGGGCATAAGGAAAATAATGTTTTTTTTTCCTACATTAATTGGACAGAAATATTCATAAAACCTTATGTGCGTAGGCAAAAAAATATATACTGTATACTGCATGGTCGATGCATCGAACAAAATATTAAAGTAGCATATATTCACCCAGAGCTTTTGCAATTGGTTGGGGCGGCCTGGGTGTAAAATATGATGGAAAAACAGCATTTTAAGAGGGAAACAAAGGAACACCACCTAACATAACCTAAGGGCTGTATTCTTACCTACTTAGATACAAAGTAGCATCTGCGAAACCCCACCACCCTTAGATAGCCTAACTACCCTTTGCTAACCCTAAGTCTGAACAAGAAATAATATACTATCAATTTGATCAAGTTATACAATATCCTATGTGTTACTTTTAAAGGCACCATTTTACATATGCAAAGCTTTCGTTTTTCCTAAAAGTGAATGTACAGAATGGAGGCATTATAATTCTATATATTTTCATGATTTAATGAAAAAAATCGGCCAACAATGAGAAAAGTAGAATAAATTTATCTGCGAAAATAACAATTTGTGAAATTTGGCTAAAGTACGAGCTTTCAGAGGTAAGTTTCCTTACCATTGGGGATCATAAAGATATAATCATTATATCTCTGGGTTGATTACCTAAAAATTTGCCTTTATCTCAAATTCAAAATATACCGATATCCCAATAATCCCACACATGATTTATATAATAAAGTAACAAATGGAGACACATGCGCGAGACTGGCTAACTTACCCATTCGCGTCTGTCAATTTTCATGGACAAATTTAACGCTTTTGACATATTTACTTATCGTATCTGACACTTTATACACCTTTCTGTATAATCATAATATAAAAATTGAAAATATATAAACAAGTAGACAAGGAAATAAGAACTTAGTACTTACGTCATGGACAACTGAGTCCTGACACAACTGTTTGTTTACAAATCATATGGCAAGAAAATCATAGAAAATGGTAAACACTTTGTGTGGGAAACTAAAATAAATAGATTTCCATGGATATTTTTTTTAAGAGAAGGTAACTGAATACTGAATTAGCATCCTTGTCAGTAAAATCCAACTTATATCAGCTTACCTGCACTATATATAATTAATAATTTTAATACGATGTGGTAACCCACAGAACATAAGTAAGTTTATCATCCTTGATTTAATACTCTATGTTTTACTTAAAAAAAAAAAAGTGTGAACTTGTGTACACTCTTGCTTTATCAATCCACATTAATATGAAAAATAAGATAACTAAAGTTACTCTACCATCATTTTCATTGGCGAAAAGGAGCACATTATTGAAAATACCAGCCCTTCAGCTCTTTCTCTAATGGTTTGAAGAGTTTACATACCTGACTACAATTGAAATAACTTAAGGGGAAGGGGCGAGGTTAAGGTTTTGATGAGGTGTCTCTTGCTAGAAAGGCTTCTAAGCTTTGATCTTGCGGGATTATAAATATAATGCTTACTTATTAAAGCAGGGGCAACTTTGGCATTACTTTATACAGCATTAAAAACATTGTTTTGATATTTGAAATATAGAGAATGCTTTTTCAATAAAAATTCTAAATTGTTAAAATCTTTACCACAGGTATTTTAAGCAATGTTACTACCAAGCAGATGTCTGAATGCTTTTTTTTTTTTTTTTCTGAATGAGATAATCTTCCTTCCCTGAACCAAGTCCATACATATGAACCTTGACTGTATCAAATGGTATTCAAACTACATTTGTAATACTAATAACTAATTGCACTATATATATTATAAGATGTTATTTGCGATAGAATGAAATATCAAAATGTTACGGCTTATACAAAGCAATATTACTGAGGCATCATATAAGGAGTAGGGTGAATTCTAATGATCAACATTCATTGTTTAAAAAATCTATAATTTGATGGAGGGGAGTAATGCATCTCTGTTAAAATTAAGGTAATCAACTCATCAAATTTCAAACAAAATTATATAAGACTGACACCCAAAGTAACCCAACTGTCTGGTTTTTGACAGATGCCTTTGTCATACGATACTAAATAACGAATTTTAAATCCTATTTATCAATAAACCTCACCTGTGTCTAATGTTAGATGATTTTACAAATCACCTAAGACTTTTTTGCGGATTTTTCTATTCAGGGGTCGTCATAACGAATCATCCGTCTCTATGTACTGAAGAACAAGACCGACTCCTATAGCAAACTGCCATCACGTCTGAATCCACAAATACACAAAATGAAGCCGTTGTACGAATTATTGTAGTGTCGCATGTATCTTCTTTATATAAAATGGCATATATTCTTATATTATGCTAATTATGATAGAAAATAAGTAAAATATAATAGATAAGATATTTTTTTCGTATTGAGATGGCTGTAAGTAAAATAAAATACGGTAAACCGAGATACAATACAAAAAAAAAAAAATAAATAAAATAAGTGGCTGGGTTGCAAATTATCAGCAAGACTTATAACCTGAATTAAGAAGCAAAAAGTTCTCGAGTAACTAAATCATACTATTCTATATATTACAGAATTTACTTCACAATTTAATCGACCGATTAAAACGAGAAAAATGCCCAACTACCCAGCACTCACCCACTTCTTAAAGCGAATTCCATTTTCGCTAGTAATTTAAGTATCATTTAATACCTAATAATCATTTGATTCCTAAATGATAACAGCAATCAATCTTCAATTTCTAATAAATATGATAAATAATAATGATGATAATAATATGCTCCACTGCCGATGTTACATTAATAGGATTGTTTCGAAGGATAAATACAAAGCTTTTACTTTTATATTTTTATTTATCGAAACAACAATTTTGCCATAATGAAAATAATGCTTTCATTTGATGCTAGATAATATAGTATCTTAACATGTATTTATAACATACAGCAAATGTACAACAGAATTATACAGTGCTAGTAGATGAATATATAAAACTATACTTTCTACAGATAAATTCAAAGCCTGTGTATTTATAAGTTCTGTACAAAACGAAACCTTAAACTTGCGCAAACGTAATAACTTGTACTTGATTTTACTTACATTTCTTGACGTTTTTACAACTTCTCAGTTGCTAACAACGGGAAAGGGGCTCCTAAAGATTCAAGGATCCTAAGTCTTAGTAACTGCCAAGGATGAAAGAGAAATGCAATATGGCGGAAACATTGGCAAGCCTGGCAAGATGCGTTCAGTGGTATAAGACCACATTTTTACTTGTAAAGCATTGATAATCAATGTTGGCGAAGAGTTTAAAATGAAGTAGGGATTCATTAAAGTTTAATTGCATATCAGCATTATAAATATAGGCCTCGTTGTATTTGACACCGTTGGATTTACCTCGGCCGTTTATTATTATTATTATTTTGTTCTTAAACGAAACGAACCTCACCCCGCAGGTAATTGCATACCAACCTCGAAAAGTTGAAATTATCTAATAGGAGAAATACAGATTATGTAAAGAGATTTATGGATAAAAAAGAATTTAAAAGTTTTGGCTACCCTATGTGCGATCATATTTGTTATTGCTTTGGTTGCCAATCAAATCGATATATGTTGCATAGATTTTTACTCAACTATTGGGAGAGGAAAATGCCGTTCATCCAAAAATAGGAAACAAAAGAGGACTTAATAAGTGTAAAATTAATGACTGTAACCCCCGTACATTTGTTAATCTGGCTTTTATGATTGTTTATTTTATCTACATTATTAAAAAAAAAATATTAGTCGTTCCACGAGTAAATGTTAAATGGGCAAGTTTCATTGTTTGTTAATCGAAGTGGACAAGTAATGTTCTCACCTTTTGTTCTTGATAATTGACGTGATTCGGCGTTTGTTATTCAATTATGAACAACGCATTGTTCTCGTCGCTTTATCTACTGTTCAAGTTGAAGATCGTATTCTAGAAAATTGAAATGAAGTCAGGATTACGAAACATCTTACTTAAGAAACAACTCTCATGTTTTATGTTTATTTTTCGTTGTGCTGTCATTAGTAATCATATTTAGGACTAGCTCTGAATCGAGAGCTTTTTTGGCTCGGCTCAGGAAGACATTTAGGCCTACATGGAGTGTTGAAAAGCCTTCTAGAGTTATTTTCACTCGCATCTAGGCAACCAGATAAACCTACCTGATCTATTTAAGGACTAAGCAGAATTGGGGGTTGAAAATTACTCTCATTCTTTGGTGCTAAGCTTAGAAATAACTGTTGGTAATACTGGCTATGGAAGCTATGTATCAACAAGGTCATATTGCATTTCGTCGTCGATAATCTGTAAAATGCATATACACTTTAGATGATATTCACCTTAGGTAACTGTTTAAAGATTGCTCGTGAATAGCAGAGGCAAGGGACGGTAACATTGCCCTAGAGACTGACCATACATAATTTATATATGATCAGCGGCCAAGCACCCTCTCCACTCAAGCTAGGACCAATGAGTGCCAGGCATTGGCTGCTGATGACTCAGCAGATAGACCTACAGGCTCCCCCAAAGCACCCCCATCCCTATCTCACAAGGATGGTGAGGTTGCAGACATTTTAAGAAACTGTCGAGCTTGAGCGGGAATCGAACTCCTCTCCAGCAGATCGCCAGACAGGGGCGTTTCCGATAGGCTACCAATCTTTCAGTTAATAAAAGAAGCTTCTTCCCGTCTATCTGCTGCTGCTAAAGAGCAAGTATACTGAAATATAAAGTGCAGCTTCTATCACTATCATCGCTACTTCTAGTATCCCTACCAACGCTACCAATACCGCTAAAAAAAATCCGATTTGGAAATTGAAAAGTAGGCTAATGGTCCAAATTGATGGAAATATTAAATGTAAATCAATTGCACTTATCAACGAGCAGTTCCTTCAGTATTAGAAGCCAAAACAAAACTGTTTAAGTTCGTGTCACAAATTTATATCTATTGGAACGAGAACAGCATCCCGAAGTGTCGATTTGAGAACACCATTAACCAGCATCATGATGGTGATGCATGTGGCATCAACTCATTTCATCAACTCTTCATCCACGGATACAACTTGTACACTTTTTCCCCAGCAGGTTTTGCGTTAACATCTCTCTTTTCAGTTCCCGCTCTTATCGAATTTTCCGCTCTGGCGCTCCTGGCGATCGCCGGGAAAACTTTCCGTTTGCCGGACCCGTCATTAACGGCTTTCGAAATTTTGGAGTTTCTGGATATATTGGAGACCTTCGGCGTGACGTCTCTGGTTTCTTGTTCTTCTTCGGCGTTGTTTTGCGGTGAATTCAGAGGGTCTTCGATTTCGACGTGATAGTTGTAGAGGTGTGTTGGGAGAGGAGACCAACCGCGTTGTACCAAGGCGTCGTTTACTTCCCCGATGTGTTTTTCCACGGAGGCGTGGAGTTCCGGCGTGAATGGGTCCCTGCGTTTGGGTGAGATGAAAGAGGTGAGTTAGAATATAAAAATGGATTTTTTTTGCAAGGTTAGAAGTTTACTGAGGAGTTTGTATTCATATAGCTATATGGCACTAAAATCGGACCACACTATTCTATCTAATTTCTCTTCGTTTAATTTTGTTTAAGTTTTTATAGTTTATATGGGAATTATTTATTCTAATCTTGTTACTGCTCTTAAAATTTTGTTTTCCTTGTTTCCTTTCCTCACCGGGCTATTTTCTCTGTTGGGGCCCCTGGGGTTATAGCATCTTGCTTTTCCCACTAGGGTTGTAGCTTAGCAAATAATAATAATAATAATAATAATAATAATAAATTATATAGCATAACTTTTGCTAATTTATTAGTATATGTATGAATAGGGAATGGCACTAAGAGAATGAAAAAGAGCAACAAGGATACGACAGCAAACTAATGTAGAGGTTATTCTAATAACATGTAAAAAAAAAAAAGAAAAAAAAAGAAAAAAAAAATTAGAAAAAATGGACACGGACAGGACATACAATAAGAATGACAGACAATAGATGGACATTAAGAATAAAGGAATGGGTCCACAGAGCTTGCAAAAGAAGCAGGGGAAGGAAGAGAAGACGCTGGATTGACGGACTAATTAAGTTAGTGGGTGTGGACTAGCCTAGGAAGACCATAAACAGACGCAAGTGGAAGGGGTGTCTGAGGCCTCTGTTCTGCATATGGCTAGATGAATATAAGTTGAATTACAAAGAAAAATTCATCAAATTAGTATTTAACAACTGTTTAGTATTTGAAATGTAGATTCTGCCATTCTGTTTGACATCATAAGCAGTGAATAATATCGAAAGTTAATACCGAAGCAGATTAATATAAGATCTGACTTCCAAATAAAACAATTCTATTATCATTATTATTATTACTAGCCAAGCTATAACCCTATAGCTTGGCTAGTAATAATCAGATAAGATCCATGATCCAAGAAAGTAGACTGAGGTGGTGTGGTCATGTCATGAGAAGAGATGAACAGTATATTGGGAGGAGGGTGATGGAAATGGAGGTACAGGGAACGATAAGAATAGGGAGACCAAAGCGAAGGTGGATGGACTGTCTCAAGGATGACCTTCGATCAAAGGGATAACCGGTGATGAAGTGTGGGACGGAGGTGGAAGGAGAAAGCTGGCCAGAAACATCGACCCCGCATAAAAGTGGGAGAAGAAGAAGAAGAAGAAGCCAAGCTATAATCCTATTTGAAAATGAAATGTTTCAAGCCGAAGGGCCCCAACAGTGAAACGAGACTAAATCAAATTGTTTATAAAAAAAATAAAAAATGCAACAAGTTTAAACTTTGTAAGTTCCACAGATTCAACCGACAGATTATTCCATAATCTAGTCAAACCTAGAATAAAACTTCTAAATTGGTGTAGTAATAAGCTTTACGATGGAAAAGCCAGGATGGTTAGAACAAAATGCATGCCTGGCATTATATTGTCACTGTTTTTAAAATATTATAATTTTGATTATTCATTACTTCCCTTGAATTTTATTTCCTTTCCCACTAGGCTATTTTTTTCCTTATTGGAGCCCCTGGGCTTATAGCAACCTGCATGATCAGGATTTAAACTTGTGCTTGTGGCCATTACCTTAAATGTTGCTTTTTACCTTAAATTACCTTAAAACTTTTCCAAATTCCTTAAATTTGAAGCTAGTCAAACCAAAATTACCTTAGAATTACCGTAAAATTACCTTGAAACCATGAAAATTACCTCAACCTAAAGTAATTTACCTTAAAAATTTAAACCCTGGTCAAGATAGAAGTCAATTTGTTCGGTTACTCGACTTGAAAGTTATCTTTGATAACAAATAATAATCCCATCAATTACTTTTTCCTGTAGAAGGTGTTTTCCGGTGTGATTCTCCTGAAGGAGCCATTCAGATTAGCCAAGACACATTTCAGACGATGAGGGTCCACTCTCAAGTGAAGGAACTGCAT
>NC_090750.1:82355665-82388165 GCF_036898095.1 Palaemon carinicauda
TTTTAATGAGACCTCGGATAGAATCATTATTAAAACATACGTCACGTTTCATTAGGAAATTTGTATAACAAATATATTCTAAAACAAATATTTGAGTATTCAGAAAAATGGTGAATATGGACGAATGTTGGAAAAAAAAGGACTTAACAATTATTATGGCCACTAATTTAATATATTTTTCACGACGTTTAATAGGACATATGGTAGAATCATTATATAAACATACCTTTTATTTCATTAAGTAATTTGTATAAGATATATGTGAATACTAAGAAAAATGGTTAATATGGATGAATGTTTGAAAACAAGGACTTGGGAAGAGTACGAATTATTATGGGCCCTAATTTATTTCTAATCTTCCTCCCTAATGTTATTTCCTCACATTTCTCACCTCATTGCTTTATTACGCAAATATTTGCACCGATTTTCCAGTTACTTTTCCTTCCTGTTCAACATATTAGAGAGAGAGAGAGAGAGAGAGAGAGAGAGAGAGAGAGAGAGAGAGAGAGAGAGAGAGAGAGAGAGAGAGAGAGAGAGAGAGAGTATTAGTTTAATGAAAGGGATGACATTTATGGAGGAAATCTCTGTATCTTATAGTACAAACCAGTTCTGGAATGAGAGTAAGAGACACATTCCAGGTCTGAAATGGAAGACACATTCCAGTTCTGAATGGAAGACACACACAAACCAGTTCTGGAATGAGAGTAAGAGACACATTCCAGGTCTGAAATGGAAGACACATTCCAGTTCTGGAATGAAAGACACACATTCCAGTTCTGGAATGGAAGACACACACAAACCAGTTCTGGAATGAGAGTAAGAGACACATTCCAGTTCTGGAATGGAAGCACACATCCCAGTTCTGAAATGGAAGTAAGACACATTCCAGCTCTCGAATGGAAGACACACAAACCAGTTCTGAAATGGAAGTAAGACACATTCCAGATCTGGAATGGAAGTCTCACAATCCAGTTCTGAAATGGAAGTAAGACACATTCCAGTTCTGGAATGGAAGTCACACAATCCAGTTCTGAAATGGAAGTAAGACACATTCCAGTTCTGGAATGGACACACAAACCAGTTCTCGAATGAGAGTAAAACACACATTCCAGTTCTGGAATGAAGGTAAGAAAGTCAGGTGAAATCTAGGACATTTATATTCGGTTGAAACCTAGGACTATCAGTCGGATGAAATCTAGGACTATTATAGGATGAAATCTAGGATTATCAGTCAGATGAAATCTAGGACTATCAGTCGGATGAAATCTAGGATTATCAGTCAGATGAAATCTAGGACTATCAGTCGGATGAAATCTAGGACTATTATAATCGGATGAAATCTAGGACTATCAGTGGGATGAAATCAAGAGTCCGCGCGGAAGAAACAGGAATTCGTTACGTCAAGGAGCCAAAATAATCTTCATTTGAATATAGTAAATAGAAAAGAAAAGAATGAAATAACCGAGCTTCAAAAAACCATACGAAGACCTAAAGAAAATAATAGGATATTTCTTATCCAGTGACAGAAATTTAGAAAAGAAAAAAAATATTAAACATTAAACCTGATGTGGAGAAAAAGACAGATAAAGAAAGATAATGTTTTAGATCGCTTCAACTCTGAACTTGGAAAACTATCCGAACGAATTCTTCCTTGGGTCTTCAGAGTCGGCGCGGAAGAAACTGCGGGATTCGTTGAGTCTTCAGAATGCTCTCCGGAGCCAGACTGCATTAGTTTCCAACCAACTTTTTTCTTCTATTTTCAAGGTTGATGTGTGATGTCATGTTCAGCAAATAAAAGAAAAGTATGGATACCGTTGTGATTATTTTGTATTTACTAATGGCCGGTGGAAAGCTGTTTTCTTTGACAGGAATTGTTAAAGTTGCAATTTTATTAATATGTTATAAACATCTTCATAAACTGGCTGACGGGACGGGAAGCAAAAATAAAACTCCGGAGGAGCTCAGCCAGGCCAGGAAGGACATTGAATTTCGGAAAGAGGAAGTCAAGATAGAACGGAATCATTTAAGAGAAGATAATAAGATTTATAAAAACGATGCGCTTTGTGCTCAAGAGGAACCGATTTTGGCTAACAATGTCCTATCCTCTTTGGAACGATGGTTCGCCGAATTGCAAGAGGCGAGGGCTGCAAAACGCTCTGAACAGGAAAGGAATGCAATGAAGGATTCAAAGCTGCTGGAAACCCAACAGTACGTCGTAAGTCTGGAAGAAAAACTTGCCGAGAAAAATTCTCAGATATCTCTGCAAAATGCTTTGATCAAGGAATACGAAGAGGAATTGCACCGTTTATGCCGCCATAATGACGAGGACTGTCAATTCGTTAGAGAGCTTCATGATTACCTTAAATACAAAGACAAACAAATATCTTATCTCGAAAAGGAATTAGAAAAAAAGTGGAATGAAGCAGCTAAATTGAATCATCTTGTAGGAAAAATATCTGAAGAATTCAGGAAAAAAAATACTGAATTGTTGATGGAAGTTGTCAATCTAAAAAATGAAATTGAACTTCAACAACAACAGAAAGACGGTGAATTGGAAGCTCTTCGGAGAGACCTTCAACGGGAAAAAGAAACTAATGATTGCCTGAGAGAGCTCAATGCGCGGCGTAAGACTCAAATAGACACTTTGGTATCCACGGGAAAAATCGAGAATACCAGGCCTAAGTTTGGTTCTTCACATAAAGTAGAAAGATTCGACCAATTTAGCACCAGTCCACGAAAAGAGGAGGCACTTTTAGAATTAAAAGAGCGAGAAGAAGACGATGTGAAATTGGAAAGCGTCGAAGAAATTGCAATTCAAGAACAAATTCCAAGATATGAAGAGAAATTGGAAAGAGTCGAAGAAGTTGAATTTCAAGAAGAATCTCTAAGAAACGAAGAGAGATGGGAAAGAGTCGCCGAAAATTCAGAAGCTGAGGAAAAGAATTACAAATTACCTGAATGGTTGGAGTTTGACAGTCACCTTTGGTTAATTAAAAAGTGGAGACTTTTCTTCGTAGCTTGGGCGTTAGAAGCGGAAGCTGGGGGGATTACATCGCCCCGTGACCTGGTCAAAGAATCCCCAGCTATAGTTACAGAGATAGATGAAAAAGTGTTGCCTGAAGGTAGTGTTAAATATGGAGAAATCCTTGGTGAAGGGGACTATGGCGTAGTCAGGAGGTGTCAAATCATGAATGATGATGGTCAATGGGAGGAAGGCGCTGTAAAGACACTGAAATCGGATGATCCTAAAACTAGGAAAGACTTCGACAGAGAAGCTAATATCCTACAGCAAATCAGTGGTACTGAAGGAGTTCCAACGTACTATGGCAGGTACGGAGAAAATGCAGACATAGTAATGTCTTTCCATGGTGGTAAGACATTATATAAGTTTCTTTCTGACAGGAAAAACTGTAAAGTTCTAAATATTATTAAAATTTTTAAGAAATTAGCTAAGACTTTACATAACGTCCACAAGAGAGGTTATGGCCATAATGATTTCTGTCAGATAAACATTGTCATAGACGATAAAATGAATCCTACACTAGTGGATTTTGGTTTTGCATTGCTATTTGGAAGCCAAATAAGTAGTAAAATTCATGAAGTAACTCTTAACCACCCAAAATATATCAATGACCCTCTCCAGGTCTACTGTGGCCAGCCAACATGTCCTGAAAACGACATCTACAGTTATGCCACAGAGCTAGAAAGCTTAATAACAAAGTGTGGATACGAAAACCAAAGGTGTGTGGAGTTTGAAGTCCTAATTTCCAGGGCCTTGAGCCCATTCAAGGAAATAAGACCGACACCAATGGATTTTTATAGATGCCTTGAAAAAATGGAACACAGTATTAACGGTAAAATTACAAAAAGAGTGGAAGAAGTTGCAATTCAAGAACAATCTATAAGAGACGAAGAGAAACTGGAAAGAGTCGAAGAAATTGTAATTCAAGAACAATCTCTAAGAGATGAAGAGAAATTGGAAAGAGTCGAAGAAGTTGTAATTCAAGAACAATCTCTAAGAGATGAAGAGAAATTAGGAAGAGCAGAAGTTATAATTCAAGAACAATCTCTAAGAGATGAAGAGAAATTGGAAAGAGTTGAAGTTGTAATTCAAGAACAATCTCTAATAGACGAAGACAAATGGGATAGAGTCGAAGAAGTTGGAATTCAAGAACAATTTCTAAGAGATGAAGAGAAATTGGAAAGAGTAGAAGTTGTAATTCAAAAACAATCTCTAAGAGATGAAGAGAAATTGGAAAGAGTCGAAGTTGTAATTCAAGAACAATCTCTAAGAGATGAAGAGAAATTGGAAAGAGTAGAAGTTGTAATTCAAGAACAATCTCTAAGAGACAAAGAAAAATTGGAAAGAGTTGAAGAAGTTGTAATTCAAGAAATATCTCTAAGAGATGAAGAGAAATTGGAAAGAATCGACTTCTTCTTCTTCTTCTTCTTCTTTGTCTACATCTTTGTAATTCAAGAACAATCTCTAAGAGATGAAGAGAAATTGGAAATAGTAGAAGTTGTAATTCAAGAACAATCTCTAAGAGATAAAGAGAAATTGGAAAGAGTCGAAGTTGTAATTCAAGAACAATCTCTAAGAGATGATGAGAAATTAGGAAGAGTCGAAGAAGTTGGAATTCAAGAACAATCTCTAAGAGATGAAGAGAAATTAGAAAGAGTCGAAGAAGTTGGAATTCAAGAACAATCTCTAAGAGCTGAAGAGAAATTGGAAAGAGTGGAATTTGAAATTCAAGAACAATCTCTAAGAGAAGAGAAATTGGAAGGAGTAGAAGAAAATTTTGAAGTTGAAAAGAATTCCAAATTACCTGAATGGTTGGAGTTTGACAGGGAACTTTGGCTAATTAAAAAGTGGAGACTTTTCTTCATAGCTTGGGCGTTAGAAGTGGAAGCTGGGGGGATCACAGATCCCAGTGACCTGGTCAAAGAATCCCCAGCTATAGTTACAGAGATAGATGAAAAAGTGTTGCCTGAAGGTAGTGTTAAATATGGAGAAATCCTTGGTGAAGGGGACTATGGCGTAGTCAGGAGGTGTCAAATCATGAATGATGATGGTCAATGGGAGGATGGCGCTGTAAAGACACTGAAATCGGATGATCCTAATATCAGGAAAAACTTCGACAGAGAAGGTAATATCCTACAGCAAATCAGTGGTACTAAAGGAGTTCCTAGGTACTATGGCAGGTACGGAGAAAATGCAGACATAGTGATGTCTTTCCATGGTGGTAAGACATTATATAGGTTTATTGTTGAGAGAGAAAACTGTAAAGTTCTAAATATTATTACAATTTTTAAGAAATTAGCCAAGACTTTACATAACGTCCACAAGAGAGGTTATGGCCACAATGATTTTTGTCAGGACAACATTGTCATAGACGATAAAATGAATCCTACACTAGTGGATTTTGGTTTTGCTTTGCTATTTGGAAGCCAACTACAAAATAAATTCAATGAAGTAACTCTTAACCACCCAAAATATATCAATGACCCTCTCCAGGTCTACTGTGGCCAGCCAACATGTCCTGAAAACGACATCTATAGTTATGCCGCAGAACTACAACACTTAATAACATTGTGTGGGTATGGAAAACAAAGATGTGTGGAGTTTGAAGTCCTAATTTCCAGGGCCTTGAGCCCATTCAAGGAAATAAGACCGACACCAATGGATTTTTATAGATGCCTTGAAAAAATGGAACACGACAGTATTAAAGGTAATATTACGGAAAGAGTCGAAGAAGTTGTAATTCAAGAACAATCTATAAGAGACAAGGAGAAATTGGAAAGAGTCGAAGAAGTTGTAATTCAAGAACAATCTCTAAGAGACAAGGAGAAATTGGAAAGAGTCGAAGAAGTTGCAATTCAAGAACAATCTCTAAGAGACGAAGAGGAATTAGAAAGAGTCGAAGAAGTTTTAATTCACGATCAATCTCTAAGAGACAAAGAAAAATTGGAAAGAGTCGAAAAAGTTGTAATTCAAGAACTATCTCTCAGAGATAAAGAGAAATTGGAAAGAATCTTCTTCTTCTTCTTCTTTATCTACATCTTTGTAATTCTAGAACAATCTCTAAAACACGAAGAGAAAATGGAAAGAGCCGAAGAAGTTGTAATTCAAGAACAATCTCTAAGAGACAAGGAGAAATTGGAAAGAGTCGAAGAAGTTGCAATTCAAGAACAATCTCTAAGAGACGAAGAGGAATTAGAAAGAGTCGAAGAAGTTTTAATTCACGATCAATCTCTAAGAGACAAAGAAATATTGGAAAGAGTCGAAGAAGTTGTAATTCAAGAACTATCTCTCAGATATAAAGAGAAATTGGAAAGAATCTTCTTCTTTTTCTTCTTTGTCTACATCTTTGTAATTCTAGAACAATCTCTAAAACACGAAGAGAAAATGGAAAGAGTCGAAGAAGTTGTAATTCAAGAACAATCTCTAAGAGACAAAGAAAAATTGGAAAGAGTCGAAGTTGTAATTCAAGAACTATCTCTAAGAGATGAAGAGAAATTGGAAAGAGCCGAAGAAGTTGTAATTCAAGAACAATCTCTAAGAGTTAAGAGAAATTAGAAAGAGTCAAAAAAGTTGTAATTCAATAACAATCTCTGAGATGAAGAGAAATTGAAAAGAGTTGGAGACGTTGTGATTAAAGAACATTCTCCAAGAGATGAAAAGACAAAACCAAGAGCAGCAAAAGCAGCAGCAGCAGTTATCTATTCTTGATACCTAGGGGATCTCCTCAATTGGACTCAGCAGAGGGAAGAAGTCTGACTTGTTCTGGTATGCTTTGTTCCTTGATGAAGATTCACCTGTACTGTTTCTTTGTCAGGTGGACAACTGCAGAACAAACAGGTCTGACTTATTCTAGTATGCTGTTCCATCCCATCCGCCGGAGGAGAAGGGAAGACGCAGAACCAAAAGCAACAGTAGCAGCAGCAGCAGCAGCAGCAACGACAGCAGTTATCTATTCTGGATAACTAGGGGATCTCCTCAATTGGACTCAGCAGAGGGAAGAAGTCTGACTTGTTCTAGTATGCTTCGTTCCTTGATGAAGATTCACCTGTACTGTTTCTTTGTCAGGTGGACAACTGCAGAACAAACAGGTCTGACTTATTCTAGTATGCTGTTCCATCCCATCCGCCGGAGGAGAAGGGAAGACGCAGAACCAAAAGCAGCAGCAGCAGCAGCAGCAGCAGCAACGACAGCAGTTATCTATTCTGGATAACTAGGGGATTTCCTCAATTGGACTCAGCAGAGGGAAGAAGTCTGACTTGTTCTAGTATGCTTTGTTCCTTGATGAAGATTCACCTGTACTGTTTCTTTGTCAGGTGGACAACTGCAGAACAAATAGGTCTGACTTATTCTAGTATGCTGTTCCATCCCATCCGCCGGAGGAGAAGGGAAGACGCAGAACCAAAAGCAACAGCAGCAGCAGCAGCAGCAACGACAGCAGTTATCTATTCTGGATAGCTAGGGGATCTCCTCAATTGGACTCAGCAGAGGGAAGAAGTCTGACTTGTTCTGGTATGCTTTGTTCCTTGATGAAGATTCACCTGTACTGTTTCTTTGTCAGGTGGACAACTGCAGAACAAACAGGTCTGACTTATTCTAGTATGCTGTTCCATCCCATCCGCGGAGGAGAAGGGAAGACGCAGAACCAAAAGCAACAGCAGCAGCAGCAGCAACAACGACAGCAGTTATCTATTCTGGATAACTAGGGGATCTCCTCAATTGGACTCAGCAGAGAGAAGAAGTCTGACTTGTTCTGGTATGCCTTGTTCCTTGATGAAGATTCACCTGTACTGTTTCTTTGTCAGGTGGACAACTGCAGAACAAACAGGTCTGACTTATTCTAGTATGCTGTTCCATCCCATCCGCCGGAGGAGAAGGGAAGACGCAGAACCAAAAGCAACAGCAGCAGCAGCAGCAGCAGCAGCAGCAGCAACGACAGCAGTTATCTATTCTGGATAACTAGGGGATCTCCTCAATTGGACTCAGCAGAGAGAAGAAGTCTGACTTGTTCTGGTATGCCTTGTTCCTTGATGAAGATTCACCTGTACTGTTTCTTTGTCAGGTGGACAACTGCAGAACAAACAGATCTGACTAATTCTAGTATGCTGTTCCATCCCATCCGCCGGAGGAGAAGGGAAGACGCAGAACCAAAAGCAACAGCAGCAGCAGCAGCAGCAATGACAGCAGTTATCTATTCTGGATAACTAGGGGATCTCCTTAATTGGACTCAGCAGAGAGAATAAGTCTGACTTGTTCTGGTATGCCTTGTTCCTTGATGAAAATTCACATGTACTGTTTCTTTTTCAGGTGGACAACTGCAGAACAAACAGGTCTGACTTATTCTAGTATGCTGTTCCATCCCATCCGTCGGAGGAGAAGGGAAGACGCAGAACCAAAAGCAGCAGCAGCAGCAGCAGCAACAGCAGCAGCAGTTATCTATTCTGGATAACTAGGGGATGTCCTCAATTGGACTCAGCAGAGAGAAGAAGTCTGAATTGTTCTGGTATGCTTTGTTCCTTGATGAAGATTCACTTGTACTGTTTCTTTGACAGGTGGACAAATGTAAAAAAAAAAAGTCTGACTTATTCTAGTGTGCTGTTCAACCCCAACAGCCGGAGGAGAAGAGAAAATGCAAAACAAAAAGCAGGAGCAGCAGCAACACCAGTTTTCTATTCTGGATTTGTAAGGGATCACCTCAAATGGACACAGCAGAAGGAATCAGTCTGACTTGCTCTGGTATGTTTTGTTCCTTGATGAAGATTCACTTGTACTGTTTCTTGGTCAGGTCGACAAATACAGAAGGAAAAGGTCTGACTTATTCTAGTATGCTGTTCAACCCCAACAGCCGCAGGAGAAGAGAAGAAGCAAAACATAAAGCAGCAGCAGCAGCAGCAACAGCAGTTTTCTATTCTGGATTCGTAAGGGATCACCTCAAAAGGACACAGCGGAAGGAATCAGTCTGACTTGCTCTGGTATGTTTTGTTCCTTGATGAAGATTCACTTGTACTGTTTCTTGGTCAGGTGGACAAATACAGAAGGAAAAAGTCTGACTTATTCTAGTATGCTGTTCAACCTCAACAGCCGGAGGAGAAGAGAAGAAACAAAACAAAAAGCAGCAGCAGCAGCAACAGCAGTTTTCTAGTCTGGATTTGTAAGGGATCACCTCAAATGGACAGAGCAGAGGGAATCAGTCTGACTTGCTCTGGTATGTTTTGTTCCTTGATGAAGATTCACTTGTACTGTTTCTTGGTCAGGTCGACAAATACAGAAGGAAAAAGTCTGACTTATTCTAGTATGCTGTTCAACCCCAACAGCCGCAGGAGAAGAGAAGGACCAGAACCTAAGGCAGCAGCAGCAGCAACAGCAGTTTTCTATTCTGGATTTGTAAGGGATCACCTCAAATGGACACAGCAGAAGGAATCAGTCTTGACTTGCTCTGGTATGTTTTGTTCCTTGATGAAGATTCACTTGTACTGTTTCTTGGTCAGGTGGACAAATACAGAAGGAAAAAGTCTGACTTATTCTAGTATGCTGTTCAACCCCAACAGCCGCAGGAGAAGAGAAGAAGCAAAACATAAAGCAGCAGCAGCAGCAGCAACAGCAGTTTTCTATTCTGGATTCGTAAGGGATCACTTCAAATGGACACAGCGGAAGGAATCAGTCTGACTTGCTCTGGTATGTTTTGTTCCTTGATGAAGATTCACTTGTACTGTTTCTTGGTCAGGTGGACAACTGCAGAACAAACAGGTCTGACTTATCTTAGTATGCTGTTCAACCCCAAAAGCCGCAGGAGAAGAGAAGAAGCAAAACAAAAAGCAGCAGCAGCAGCAACAGCAGTTTTCTATTCTGGATTCGTAAGGGATCACTTCAAATGGACACACCGGAAGGAATCAGTCTGACTTGCTCTGGTATGTTTTGTTCCTTGATGAAGATTCACTTGTACTGTTTCTTGGTCAGGTGGACAAATACAGAAGGAAAAAGTCTGACTTATTCTAGTATGCTATTCAACCCCAACAGCCGCAGGAGAAGAGAAGAAGCAAAACAAAAAGCAGCAACAGCAGCAACTGCAGTTTTCTATTCTGGATTTGTAAGGGATCACCTCAAATGGACACAGCAGAAGGAATCAGTCTGACTTGCTCTGGTATGCTTTGTTCCTTGATGAAGATTCACTTGTACTGTTTCTTTGTCAGGTGGACAAATACAGAAGGAAAAAGTCTGACTTATTCTAGTATGCTGTTCAACTCCAACAGCCGGAGGAGAAGAGAAGAAGCAAAACAAAAAGCAGCAGCAGCAGCAGCAACAGCAGTTTTCTATTCTGGATTCGTAAGGGATCACTTCAAATGGACAGAGCGGAAGGAATCAGTCTGACTTGCTCTGGTATGTTTTGTTCCTTGATGAAGATTCACTTGTACTGTTTCTTGGTCAGGTGGACAAATACAGAAGGAAAAAGTCTGACTTATTCTAGTATGCTGTTCAACCCCAACAGCCGGAGGAGAAGAGAAGAAGCAAAACAAAAAGCAGGAGCAGCAGCACCAGCAGTTCTCTATTCTGGATTTGTGAGGAATCACCTCAAATGGATACAGCAGAAGGAATCAGTCTGACTTGCTCTGGTATGTTTTGTTCCTTGATGAAGATTCACTTGAACTGTTTCTTTGTCAGGTGGACAAATACAGAAGGAAAAAGTCTGACTTATTCTAGTATGCTGTTCAACCCCAACAGCCGCAGGAGAAGAGAAGAAGCAAAACAAAAAGCAGCAACAGCAGTTTTCTATTCTGGATTTGTAAGGGATCACCTCAAATGGACACAACAGAAAGAATCAGTCTGACTTGCTCTGGTATGTTTTGTTCCTTGATGAAGATTCACTTGTACTGTTTCTTGGTCAGGTGGACAAATACAGAAGGAAAAAGTCTGACTTATTCTAATATGCTGTTCAACCCCAACAGCCGCAGGAGAAGAGAAGAAGAAAAACAAAAAGCAGCAGCAGCAGCAGCAACAGCAGTTTTCTATTCTGGATTTGTAAGGGATCACCTCAAATGGACACAGCAGAAGGAATCAGTCTGACTTGCTCTGGTATGTTTTGTTCCTTGATGAAGATTCACTTGTACTGTTTCTTGGTCAGGTGGACAAATAGAGAAGGAAAAAGTCTGACTTATTCTAGTATGCTGTTCAACCCCAACAGCCGGAGGAGAAGAGAAGAAGCAAAACA
Organism: Palaemon carinicauda; assembly: GCF_036898095.1. Classification (NCBI taxonomy): domain Eukaryota; kingdom Metazoa; phylum Arthropoda; class Malacostraca; order Decapoda; family Palaemonidae; genus Palaemon; species Palaemon carinicauda. The sequence continues at coordinate 82,366,891 of NC_090750.1, forward strand.
AAAAGCAGGAGCAGCAGCAACCAGCAGTTCTCTATTCTGGATTTGTGAGGAATCACCTCAAATGGATACAGCAGAAGGAATCAGTCTGACTTGCTCTGGTATGTTTTGTTCCTTGATGAAGATTCACTTGAACTGTTTCTTTGTCAGGTGGACAAATACAGAAGGAAAAAGTCTGACTTATTCTAGTATGCTGTTCAACCCCAACAGCCGGAGGAGAAGAGAAGAAGCAAAATAAAAAGCAGCAGCAGCAGCAACAGCGGTTTTCTATTCTGGATTTGTAAGGGATCACCTCAAATGGACACAGCAGAAGGAATCAGTCTGACTTGCTCTGGTATGTTTTGTTCCTTGATGAAGATTCACTTGTACTGTTTCTTGGTCAGGTGGACAAATAGAGAAGGAAAAAGTCTGACTTATTTTAGTATGCTGTTCAACCCCAAAAGCCGCAGGAGAAAAGAAGAAGCAAAACAAAAAGCAGCAGCAGCAGCAACAGCAGTTTTCTATTCTGGATTCGTAAGGGATCACTTCAAATGAACACAGCGGAAGGAATCAGTCTGACTTGCTCTGGTATGTTTTGTTCCTTGATGAAGATTCACTTGTACTGTTTCTTTGTCAGGTGGAAAAATACAGAAGGAAAAAGTCTGACTTATTCTAGTATGCTGTTCAACCCCAAAAGCCGGAGGAGAAGAGAAGAAGCAAAACATAAAGCAGCAGCAGCAGCAGCAACAGCAGTTTTCTATTCTGGATTCGTAAGGGATCGCCTCAAATGGACACAGCGGAAGGAATCAGTCTGACTTGCTCTGGTATGTTTTGTTCCTTGATGAAGATTCACTTGTACTGTTTCTTGGTCAGGTGGACAAATACAGAAGGAAAAAGTCTGACTTATTCAAGTATGCTGTTCAACCCCAAAAGCCGCAGGAGAAGAGAAGAAGCAAAACAAAAAGCAGCAGCAGCAGCAGCAACAGCAGTTTTCTATTCTGGATTTGTAAGGAATCACCTCAAATTTATACAGAAGAAGGAATCAGTCTGACTTGCTCTGGTATGTTTTGTTCCTTGATGAAGATTCACTTGTACTGTTTCTTGGTCAGGTGGACAAATACAGAAGGAAAAAGTCTGACTTATTCTAGTATGCTGTTCAACCCCAACAGCCGGAGGAGAAGAGAAGAAGCAAAACAAAAAGCACCAGCAGCAGCAACAGCAGTTTTCTATTCTGGATTTGTAAGGGATCACCTCAAATGGACACAGCAGAAGGAATCAGTCTGACTTGCTCTGGTATGTTTTGTTCCTTGATGAAGATTCACTTGAACTGTTTCTTTGTCAGGTGGACAAATACAGAAGGAAAAAGTCTGACTTATTCTAGTATGCTGTTCAACCCCAACAGCCGGAGGAGAAGATAAGAAGCAAAACAAAAAAGCATTAGCAGCAGCAACAGCGGTTTTCTATTCTGGATTTGTAAGGGATCACCTCAAATGGACACAGCAGAAGGAATCAGTCTGACTTGCTCTGGTATGTTTTGTTCCTTGATGAAGATTCACTTGTACTGTTTCTTGGTCAGGTGGACAAATACAGAAGGAAAAAGTCTGACTTATTCTAGTATGCTGTTCAACCCCAAAAGCCGCAGGAGAAGAGAAGAAGCAAAACAAAAAGCAGGAGCAGCAGCAACAGCAGTTTTCTATTCTGGATTCGTAAGGGATCACCTCAAATGGATACAGCAGAAGGAATCAGTCTGACTTGCTCTGGTATGTTTTGTTCCTTGATGAAGATTCACTTGTACTGTTTCTTTGTCAGGTGGACAAATACAGAAGGAAAAGTCTGACTTATTCTAGTATGCTGTTCAACCCCAACAGCCGGAGGAGAAGAGAAGAAGCAAAACAAAAAGCAGCAGCAGCAGCAACAGCAGTTTTCTATTCTGGATTTGTAAGGGATCACCTCAAATGGACACAGCAGAAGGAATCAGTCTGACTTGCTCTGGTATGTTTTGTTCCTTGATGAAGATTCACTTGTACTGTTTCTTGGTCAGGTGGACAAATACAGAAGGAAAAAGTCTGACTTATTCTAGTATGCTGTTCAACCCCAACAGCCGGAGGAGAAGAGAAGAAGCAAAATAAAAAGCAGCAGCAGCAGCAACAGCAGTTTTCTATTCTGGATTTGTAAGGGATCACCTCAAATGGACACAGCAGAAGGAATCAGTCTGACTTGCTCTGGTATGTTTTGTTCCTTGATGAAGATTCACTTGTACTGTTTCTTTGTCAGGTGGACAAATACAGAAGGAAAAAGTCTGACTTATTCTAGTATGCTGTTCAACCCCAAAAGCCGCAGGAGAAGAGAAGAAGCAAAACAAAAAGCAGCAGCAGCAGCAACAGCAGTTTTCTATTCTGGATTCGTAAGGGATCACCTCAAATGGACACAGCGGAAGGAATCAGTCTGACTTGCTCTGGTATGTTTTGTTCCTTGATGAAGATTCACTTGTACTGTTTCTTGGTCAGGTGGACAAATACAGAAGGAAAAAGTCTGACTTATTATAGTATGCTGTTCAACCCCAACAGCCGCAGGAGAAAAGAAGAAGCAAAACAAAAAGCAGCAGCAGCAGCAACAGCAGTTTTCTATTCTGGATTCGTAAGGGATCACTTCAAATGAACACAGCGGAAGGAATCAGTCTGACTTGCTCTGGTATGTTTTGTTCCTTGATGAAGATTCACTTGTACTGTTTCTTTGTCAGGTGGACAAATACAGAAGGAAAAAGTCTGACTTATTCTAGTATGCTGTTCAACCCCAACAGCCGCAGGAGAAGAGAAGAAGCAAAACATAAAGCAGCAGCAGCAGCAGCTACAGCAGTTTTCTATTTTGAAAAAGTCTGACTTATTCTAGTATGCTGTTCAACCCCAACAGCCGCAGGAGAAGAGAAGAAGCAAAACATAAAGCAGCAGCAGCAGCAGCTACAGCAGTTTTCTATTCTGGATTCGTAAGGGATCACCTCAAATGGACACAGCGGAAGGAATCAGTCTGACTTGCTCTGGTATGTTTTGTTCCTTGATGAAGATTCACTTGTACTGTTTCTTTGTCAGGTGGACAAATACAGAAGGAAGTCTGACTTATTCTAGTATGCTGTTCAACCCCAACAGCCGCAGGAGAAGAGAAGAAGCAAAACAAAAAGCAGCAGCAGCAGCAACAACAGCAGTTTTCTATTCTGGATTCGTAAGGGATCACTTCAAATGGACACAGCGGAAGGAATCAGTCTGACTTGCTCTGGTATGTTTTGTTCCTTGATGAAGATTCACTTGTACTGTTTCTTGGTCAGGTGGACAAATACAGAAGGAAAAAGTCTGACTTATTCTAGTATGCTGTTCAACCTCAACAGCCGGAGGAGAAGAGAAGAAGCAAAACAAAAAGCAGCAGCAGCAGCGACAGCAGTTTTCTAGTCTGGATTTGTAAGGGATCACCTCAAATGGACACAGCAGAAGGAATCAGTCTGACTTGCTCTGGTATGTTTTGTTCCTTGATGAGGATTCACTTGTACTGTTTCTTGGTCAGGTGGACAAATACAGAAGGAAAAAATCTGACTTATTCTAGTATGCTGTTCAACTCCAACAGCCGGAGGAGAAGAGAAGAAGCAAAACAAAAAGCAGCAGCAGCAGCAACAGCAGTTTTCTATTCTGGATTTGTAAGGGATCACCTCAAATGGATACAGAAGAAGGAATCAGTCTGACTTGCTCTGGTATGTTTTGTTCCTTGATGAAGATTCACTTGTACTGTTTCTTGGTCAGGTGGACAAATACAGAAGGAAAAGGTCTGACTTATTCTAGTATGCTGTTCAACCCCAACAGCCGGAGGAGAAGAGAAGGACCAGATCCTAAAGCAGAAGCAGCAGCAACAGCAGTTTTCTATTCTGGATTTGTAAGGGATCACCTCAAATGGACACAGCAGACTAATCAGTCTGACTTGCTCTGGTATGTTTTGTTCCTTGATGAAGATTCACTTGTACTGTTTCTTGGTCAGGTGGACAAATACAGAAGGAAAAAGTCTGACTTATTCTAGTATGCTGTTCAAACCCAAGAGCCAGAAGAGAAGAGAAGGACCAGAACCTAAAGCAGCAGCAGCAGCAACAGCAGTTTTCTATTCTGGATTTGTAAGGGATCACCTCAAATGGACACAGCAAAAGGAATCTGTCTGACTTGCTCTGGTATGTTTTGTTCCTTGATGAAGATTCACTTGTACTGTTTCTTTGTCAGGTGGACAAATACAGAAGGAAAAAGTCTGACTTATTATAGTATGCCGTTCAACCCCAACAGCCGGAGGAGAAGAGAAGAAGCAAAACAAAAAGCAGGAGCAGCAGCAACAGCAGTTTTCTATTCTGGATTTGTAAGGGATCACCTCAAATGGATACAGAAGAAGGAATCAGTCTGACTTGCTCTGGTATGTTTTGTTCCTTGATGAAGATTCAATTGTACTGTTTCTTGGTCAGGTGGACAAATACAGAAGGAAAAAGTCTGACTTATTCTAGTATGCTGTTCAACCCCAACAGCCGCAGGAGAAGAAAAGAATTAAAACAAAAAGCAGCAGCAGCAGCAGCAACAGCAGTTTTCTATTCTGGATTTGTAAGGGATCACCTCAAATGGACACAGCAGAAGGAATCAGTCTGACTTGCTCTGGTATGTTTTATTCCTTGATGAAGATTCACTTGTACTGTTTCTTGGTCAGGTGGACAAATACAGAAGGAAAAAGTCTGACTTATTCTAGTATGCTGTTCAACCCCAACAGCCGCAAGAGAAGAGAAGAAGCAAAACAAAAAGCAGCAGCAGCAGCAGCAACAGCAGTTTTTTATTCTGGATTTGTAAGGGATCACCTCAAATGGACACAGCATAAGGAACCAGTCTGACTTGCTCTGGTATGTTTTGTTCCTTGATGAAGATTCACTTGTACTGTTTCTTGGTCAGGTGGATAAATACAGAAGGAAAAAGTCTGACTTATTCTAGTATGCTGTTCAACCTCAACAGCCGGAGGAGAAGAGAAGAAGCAAAACAAAAAGCAGGAGCAGCAGCAACAGCAGTTTTCTATTCTGGATTTGTAAGGGATCACCTCAAATGGATACAGAAGAAGGAATCAGTCTGACTTTCTCTGGTATGTTTTGTTCCTTGATGAAGATTCACTTGTACTGTTTCTTGGTCAGGTGGACAAATACAGAAGGAAAAGGTCTGACTTATTCTAGTATGCTGTTCAACCCCAACAGCCGCAGGAGAAGAGAAGGACCAGAACCTAAAGCAGCAGCAGCAGCAACAGCAGCAACAGCAGTTTTCTATTCTGGATTTGTAAGGGATCACCTCAAATGGACACAGCAGAAGGAATCAGTCTGACTTGCTCTGGTATGTTTTGTTCCTTGATGAAGATTCACTTGTACTGTTTCTTGGTCAGGTGGACAAATACAGAAGGAAAAAGTCTGACTTATTCTAGTATGCTGTTCAAACCCAAGAGCCAGAAGAGAAGAGAAAGACCAGAACCTAAAGCAGCAGGAGCAGCAACAGCAGTTTTCTATTCTGGATTTGTAAGGGATCACCTCAAATGGACACAGCAGAAGGAATCAGTCTGACTTGCTCTGGTATGTTTTGTTCCTTGATGAAGATTCACTTGTACTGTTTCTTGGTCAGGTGGACAAATACAGAAGGAAAAAGTCTGACTTATTCTAGTATGCTGTTCAACCCCAACAGCCGGAGGAGAAGAGAAGAAGCAAAACATAAAGCAGCAGCAGCAGCAGCAACAGCAGTTTTCTATTCTGGATTTGTAAGGGATCACCTCAAATGGACACAGAAGAAGGAATCAGTCTGACTTGCTCTGGTATGTTTTGTTCCTTGATGAAGATTCACTTGTACTGTTTCTTGGTCAGGTGGACAAATACAGAAGGAAAAAGTCTGACTTATTCTAGTATGCTGTTCAACCTCAACAGCCGGAGGAGAAGAGAAGAAGCAAAACATAAAGCAGCAGCAGCAGCAGCAACAGCAGTTTTCTATTCTGGATTCGTAAGGGATCACCTCAAATGGACACAGCAGAAGGAATCAGTCTGACTTGCTCTGATATGTTTTGTTCCTTGATGAAGATTCACTTGTACTGTTTCTTGGTCAGGTCGACAAATACAGAAGGAAAAATTCTGACTTATTCTAGTATGCTGTTCAACCCCAACAGCCGGAGGAGAAGAGAAGAAGCAAAACATAAAGCAGCAGCAGCAGCTGCAACAGCAGTTTTCTATTCTGGATTCGTAAGGGATCACCTCAAATGGACACAGCAGAAGGAATCAGTCTGACTTGCTCTGGTATGTTTTGTTCCTTGATGAAGATTCACTTGTACTGTTTCTTGGTCAGGTCGACAAATACAGAAGGAAAAAGTCTGACTTATTCTAGTATGCTGTTCAACCCCAACAGCCGGAGGAGAAGAGAAGAAGCAAAACCTAAGCAGCAGCAGCAGCAACAGCAGTTTTCTATTCTGGATTTGTAAGGGATCACCTCAAATGGACACAGCAGAAGGAATCAGTCTTGACTTGCTCTGGTATGTTTTGTTCCTTGATGAAGATTCACTTGTACTGTTTCTTGGTCAGGTGGACAAATACAGAAGGAAAAAGTCTGACTTATTCTAGTATGCTGTTCAACCCCAACAGCCGCAGGAGAAGAGAAGAAGCAAAACATAAAGCAGCAGCAGCAGCAGCAACAGCAGTTTTCTATTCTGGATTCGTAAGGGATCACTTCAAATGGACACACCGGAAGGAATCAGTCTGACTTGCTCTGGTATGTTTTGTTCCTTGATGAAGATTCATTTGTACTGTTTCTTTGTCAGGTGGACAAATAGAAAAGGAAAAAGTCTGACTTATTTTAGTATGCTGTTCAACCCCAAAAGCCGCAGGAAAAGAGAAGAAGCAAAACAAAAAGCAGCAGCAGCAGCAACAGCAGTTTTCTATTCTGGATTCGTAAGGGATCACTTCAAATGGACACAGCGGAAGGAATCAGTCTGACTTGCTCTGGTATGTTTTGTTCCTTGATGAAGATTCACTTGTACTGTTTCTTGGTCAGGTGGACAAATACAGAAGGAAAAAGTCTGACTTATTCTAGTATGCTATTCAACCCCAACAGCCGCAGGAGAAGAGAAGAAGCAAAACAAAAAGCAGCAACAGCAGCAACTGCAGTTTTCTATTCTGGATTTGTAAGGGATCACCTCAAATGGACACAGCAGAAGGAATCAGTCTGACTTGCTCTGGTATGCTTTGTTCCTTGATGAAGATTCACTTATACTGTTTCTTTGTCAGGTGGACAAATACAGAAGGAAAAAGTCTGACTTATTCTAGTATGCTGTTCAACTCCAACAGCCGGAGGAGAAGAGAAGAAGCAAAACAAAAAGCACCAGCAGCAGCAGCAACAGCAGTTTTCTATTCTGGATTTGTAAGGGATCACTTCAAATGGACCGAGCGGAAGGAATCAGTCTGACTTGCTCTGGTATGTTTTGTTCCTTGATGAAGATTCACTTGTACTGTTTCTTGGTCAGGTGGATAAATACAGAAGGAAACAGTCTGACTTATTCTAGTATGCTGTTCAACCCCAAAAGCCGGAGGAGAAGAGAAGAAGCAAAACAAAAAGCAGCAACAGCAGTTTTCTATTCTGGATTTGTAAGGGATCACCTCAAATGGACACAGCAGAAAGAATCAGTCTGACTTGCTCTGGTATGTTTTGTTCCTTGATGAAGATTCACTTGTACTGTTTCTTGGTCAGGTGGACAAATACAGAAGGAAAAAGTCTGACTTATTCTAGTATGCTGTTCAACCCCAACAGCCGCAGGAAAAGAGAAGAAGCAAAACAAAAAGCAGCAGCAGCAGCAGCAACAGCAGTTTTCTATTCTGGATTTGTAAGGGATCACCTCAAATGGACACAGCAGAAGGAATCAGTCTGACTTGCTCTGGTATGTTTTGTTCCTTGATGAAGATTCACTTGTCCTGTTTCTTGGTCAGGTGGACAAATACAGAAGGAAAAAGTCTGACTTATTCTAGTATGCTGTTCAACCCCAACAGCCGGAGGAGAAGAGAAGAAGCAAAACAAAAAGCAGGAGCAGCAGCACCAGCAGTTTTCTATTCTGGATTTGTAAGGAATCACCTCAAATGGATACAGAAGAAGGAATCAGTCTGACTTGCTCTGGTATGTTTTGTTCCTTGATGAAGATTCACTTGTACTGTTTCTTGGTCAGGTGGACAAATACATAAGGGAAAAGTCTGACTTATTCTAGTATGCTGTTCAACCTCAACAGCCGGAGGAGAAGAGAAGAAGCAAAACAAAAAGCACCAGCAGCAGCAACAGCAGTTTTCTATTCTGGATTTGTAAGGGATCACCTCAAATGGACACAGCAGAAGGAATCAGTCTGACTTGCTCTGGTATGTTTTGTTCCTTGATGAAGATTCACTTGTACTGTTTCTTGGTCAGGTGGACAAATACAGAAGGAAAAAGTCTGACTTATTATAGTTTGCTGTTCAACCCCAAAAGCCGCAGGAGAAGAGAAGAAGCAAAACAAAAAGCAGCAGCAGCAGCAACAGCAGTTTTCTATTCTGGATTCGTAAGGGATCACTTCAAATGAACACAGCAGAAGGAATCAGTCTGACTTGCTCTGGTATGTTTTGTTCCTTGATGAAGATTCACTTGTACTGTTTCTTTGTCAGGTGGACAAATACAGAAGGAAAAAGTCTGACTTATTATAGTATGCTGTTCAATCCCAACAGCCGCAGGAGAAAAGAAGAAGAAGCAAAACATAAAGCAGCAGCAGCAGCAGCAACAGCAGTTTTCTATTCTGGATTCGTAAGGGATCACCTCAAATGGACACAGCGGAAGGAATCAGTCTGACTTGCTCTGGTATGTTTTGTTCCTTGATGAAGATTCACTTGTACTGTTTCTTTGTCAGGTGGACAAATACAGAAGGAAAAAGTCTGACTTATTCTAGTATGCTGTTCAATCCCAAAATCCGCAGGAGAAGAGAAGAAGCAAAAAAAAAGCAGCAGCAGCAGCAACAGCAGTTTCTATTCTGGATTTGTAAGGGATCACCTCAAATGGACACAGCAGAAGGAATCAGTCTGACTTGCTCTGGTATGCTTTGTTCCTTGATGAAGATTCACATGTACTGTTTCTTTGTCAGGTGGACAACTGCAGAACAAACAGGTCTGACTTATTCTAGTATGCTGTTCAACCCCAACAGCCGCAGGAGAAGAGAAGAAGCAAAACAAAAAGCAGCAGCAGCAGCAGCAACAGCAGTTTTCTATTCTGGATTCGTAATGGATCACTTCAAATGGACACAGCGGAAGGAATCAGTCTGACTTGCTCTGGTATGTTTTATTCCTTGATGAAGATTCACTTGTACTGTTTCTTGGTCAGGTGGACAAATACAGAAGGAAAAAGTCTGACTTATTCTAGTATGCTGTTCAACCTCAACAGCCGCAGGAGAAGAGAAGAAGCAAAACAAAAAGCACCAGCAGCAGCGACAGCAGTTTTCTATTCTGGATTCGTAAGGGATCACCTCAAATGGACACAGCAGAAGGAATCAGTCTGACTTGCTCTGGTATGTTTTGTTCCTTGATGAAGATTCACTTGTACTGTTTCTTGGTCAGGTGGACAAATACAGAAGGAAAAAGTCTGACTTATTCTAGTATGCTGTTCAACTCCAACAGCCGGAGGAGAAGAGAAGAAGCAAAACAAAAAGCAGGAGCAGCAGCAACAGCAGTTTTCTATTCTGGATTTGTAAGGGATCACCTCAAATAGATACAGAAGAAGGAATCAGTCTGACTTGCTCTGGTATGTTTTGTTCCTTGATGAAGATTCACTTGTACTGTTTCTTGGTCAGGTGGACAAATACAGAAGGAAAAGGTCTGACTTATTCTAGTATGCTGTTCAACCCCAACAGCCGCAGGAGAAGAGAAGGACCAGAACCTAAAGCAGCAGCAGCAGCAACAGCAGTTTTCTATTCTGGATTTGTAAGGGATCACCTCAAATGGACACAGCAGAAGGAATCTGTCTGACTTGCTCTGGTATGTTTTGTTCCTTGATGAAGATTCACTTGTACTGTTTCTTGGTCAGGTGGACAAATACAGAAGGAAAAAGTCTGACTTATTCTAGTATGCTGTTCAACCCCAACAGCCGCAGTAGAAGAGAAGAATTAAAACAAAAAGCAGCAGCAGCAGCAGCAACAGCAGTTTTCTATTCTGGATTCGTAAGGGATCACCTCAAATGGATACAGCAGAAGGAATCAGTCTGACTTGCTCTGGTATGTTTTGTTCCTTGATGAAGATTCACTTGTACTGTTTCTTGGTCAGGTGGACAAATACAGAAGGAAAAAGTCTGACTTATTCTAGTATGCTGTTCAACCCCAACAGCCGCAGGAGAAGAGAGGAAGCAAAACAAAAAGCAGCAGCAGCAGCAGCTACAGCAGTTTTCTATTCTGGATTTGTAAGGGATCACCTCAAATGGACACAGCATAAGGAATTAGTCTGACTTGCTCTGGTATGTTTTGTTCCTTGATGAAGATTCACTTGTACTGTTTCTTGGTCAGGTGGACAAATACAGAAGGAAAAAGTCTGACTTATTCTAGTATGCTGTTCAACCCCAACAGCCGGAGGAGAAGAGAAGAAGCAAAACAAAAAGCAGGAGCAGCAGCAACAGCAGTTTTTTTATTCTGGATTTGTAAGGAATCACCTCAAATGGATACAGAAGAAGGAATCAGTCTGACTTTTTCTGGTATGTTTTGTTCCTTGATGAAGATTCACTTGTACTGTTTCTTGGTCAGGTGGACAAATACAGAAGGAAAAGGTCTGACTTATTCTAGTATGCTGTTCAACTCCAACAGCCGCAGGAGAAGAGAAGGACCAGAACCTAAAGCAGCAGCAGCAGCAACAGCAGTTTTCTATTCTGGATTTGTAAGGGATCACCTCAAATGGACACAGCAGAAGGAATCAGTCTGACTTGCTCTGGTATGTTTTGTTCCTTGATGAAGATTCACTTGTACTGTTTCTTGGTCAGGTGGACAAATACAGAAGGAAAAAGTCTGACTTATTCTAGTATGCTGTTCAAACCCAAGAGCCAGAAGAGAGGAGAAGGACCAGAACCTAAAGCACCAGCAGCAGCAACAGCAGTTTTCTATTCTGGATTTGTAAGGGATCACCTCAAATGGACACAGCAGAAGGAATCAGTCTGACTTGCTCTGGTATGTTTTGTTCCTTGATGAAGATTCACTTGTACTGTTTCTTGGTCAGGTGGACAAATACAGAAGGAAAAATTCTGACTTATTCTAGTATGCTGTTCAACCCCAACAGCCGGAGGAGAAGAGAAGAAGCAAAACAAAAAGCAGCAGCAGCAGCAACTGCAGTTTTCTATTCTGGATTTGTAAGGGATCACCTCAAATGGACACAGCAGAAGGAATCAGTCTGACTTGCTCTGGTATGCTTTGTTCCTTGATGAAGATTCACTTGTACTGTTTCTTTGTCAGGTGGACAAATACAGAAGGAAAAAGTCTGACTTATTCTAGTATGCTGTTCAACCCCAACAGCCGGAGGAGAAGAGAAGAAGCAAAACAAAAAGCAGCAGCAGCAGCAGCAACAGCAGTTTTCTATTCTGGATTCGTAAGGGATCACTTCAAATGGACACAGCAGAAGGAATCAGTCTGACTTGCTCTGGTATGTTTTGTTCCTTGATGAAGATTCACTTGTACTGTTTCTTGGTCAGGTGGACAAATACAGAAGGAAAAAGTCTGACTTATTCTAGTATGCTGTTCAACCCCAACAGATGGAGGAGAAGAGAAGAAGCAAAGCAAAAAGCAGCAACAGCAGTTTTCTATTCTGGATTTGTAAGGGATCACCTCAAATGGACACAGCAGAAGGAATCAGTCTGACTTGCTCTGGTATGTTTTGTTCCTTGATGAAGATTCACTTGTACTGTTTCTTGGTCAGGTGGACAAATACAGAAGGAAAAAGTCTGACTTATTCTAGTATGCTGTTCAACCCCAACAGCCGGAGGAGAAGAGAAGCAAAACAAAAATCAGCAGCAGCAGCAGCAACAGCAGTTTTCTATTCTGGATTCGTAAGGGATCACTTCAAATGGACAGAGTGGAAGGAATCAGTCTGACTTGCTCTGGTATGTTTTGTTCCTTGATGAAGATTCACTTGTACTGTTTCTTGGTCAGGTGGACAAATACAAAAGGAAAAAGTCTGACTTATTTTAGTATGCTGTTCAACCCCAACAGCCGCAGGAGAAGAGAAGAAGCAAAACAAAAATCAGCAGCAGCAGCAGCAACAGCAGTTTTCTATTCTGGATTTGTAAGGGATCACCTCAAATGGACACAGCAGAAGGAATCAGTCTGACTTGCTCTGGTATGTTTTGTTCCTTGATGAAGATTCACTTGAACTGTTTCTTTGTCAGGTGGACAAATACAGAAGGAAAAAGTCTGACTTATTCTAGTATGCTGTTCAACCCCAACAGCCGGAGGAGAAGAGAAGAAGCAAAACAAAAAGCAGCAGCAGCAGCAGCAGCAACAGCAGTTTTCTATTCTGGATTTGTAAGGGATCACCTCAAATGGACACAGCAGAAGGAATCAGTCTGACTTGCTCTGGTATGTTTTGTTCCTTGATGAAGATTCAATTGTACTGTTTCTTGGTCAGGTGGACAAATACAGAAGGAAAAAGTCTGACTTATTCTAGTATGCTGTTCAACCCCAACAGCCGGAGGAGAAGAGAAGAAGCAAAACAAAAAGCAGCAGCAGCAGCAGCAACAGCAGTTTTCTATTCTGGATTCGTAAGGGATCACTTCAAATGGACACAGCGGAAGGAATCAGTCTGACTTGCTGTGGTATGTTTTGTTCCTTGATGAAGATTCACTTGTACTGTTTCTTGGTCAGGTGGACAAATAAAGACGGAAAAAGTCTGACTTATTCTAGTATGCTGTTCAACCCCAACAGCCGGAGGAGAAGAGAAGAAGCAAAACAAAAAGCAGCAGCAGCAGCAACAGCAGTTTTCTATTCTGGATTTGTAAGGGATCACCTCAAATGGACACAGCAGAAGGAATCAGTCTGACTTGCTCTGGTATGTTTTGTTCCTTGATGAAGATTCACTTGTACTGTTTCTTGGTCAGGTGGACAAATACAGAAGGAAAAAGTCTGACTTATTCTAGTATGCTGTTCAACTCCAACAGTCGGAGGAAAAGAGGAGAAGCAAAACAAAAAGCAGCAGCACCAGCAACAGCAGTTTTCTATTCTGGATTTGTAAGGGATCACCTCAAATGGACACAGCAGAAGGAATCTGTCTGACTTGCTCTGGTATGTTTTGTTCCTTGATGAAGATTCACTTGTACTGTTTCTTGGTCAGGTGGACAAATACAGAAGGAAAAAGTCTGACTTATTTTAGTATGCTGTTCAACCCCAACAGCCGCAGGAGAAGAGAAGAAGCAAAACAAAAAGCAGCAGCACCAGCAACAGCAGTTTTCTATTCTGGATTTGTAAGGGATCACCTCAAATGGACACAGCAGAAGGAATCAGTCTGACTGGCTCTGGTATGTTTTGTTCCTTGATGAAGATTCACTTGTACTGTTTCTTGGTCAGGTGGACAAATACAGAAGGAAAAAGTCTGACTAATTCTAGTATGCTGTTCAACCCCAACAGCCGGAGGAGAAGAGAAGAAGCAAAACAAAAAGCAGCAGCAGCAGCAGCAACAGCAGTTTTCTATTCTGGATTCGTAAGGGATCACTTCAAATGGACACAGCGGAAGGAATCAGTCTGACTTGTTCTGGTATGTTTTGTTCCTTGATGAAGATTCACTTGTACTGTTTCTTGGTCAGGTGGACAAATAAAGAAGGAAAAAGTCTGACTTATTCTAGTATGCTGTTCAACCCCAACAGCCGGAGGAGAAGAGAAGAAGCAAAACAAAAAGCAGCAGCAGCAGCAACAGCAGTTTTCTATTCTGGATTTGTAAGGGATCACCTCAAATGGACACAGCAGAAGGAATCAGTCTGACTTGCTCTGGTATGTTTTGTTCCTTGATGAAGATTCACTTGTACTGTTTCTTGGTCAGGTGGACAAATACAGAAGGAAAAAGTCTGACTTATTCTAGTATGCTGTTCAACCCCAACAGTCGGAGGAAAAGAGGAGAAGCAAAACAAAAAGCAGCAGCACCAGCAACAGCAGTTTTCTATTCTGGATTTGTAAGGGATCACCTCAAATGGACACAGCAGAAGGAATCAGTCTGAATTGCTCTGGTATGTTTTGTTCCTTGATGAAGATTCACTTGTACTGTTTCTTGGTCAGGTGGGCAAATACAGAAGGAAAAATTCTGACTTATTCTAGTATGCTGTTCAACCCCAACAGCCGGAGAAGAAGAGAAGAAGCAAAACAAAAAGCAGCAGCAGCAGCAACAGCAGTTTTCTATTCTGGATTTGTAAGGGATCTCGTCAAATGGATTCGTCAGAAGGAAGAAGTCTGACTTTCTCTATTATGCTTTGTTCCTTGGTAAAGATTCACTTATACTGTTTCTTGGTCAGGTGGACAAATACAGAAGGAAAAAGTCTGACTTATTCTAGTATATTGTTCCACCCCATCAGCCGAAGGAGAGGAGAAGACACAGAATGAAAAGCAGTAGTAGCAGCTTCAGCAGCAACAGCATTTATCTATTCTGGATTCCTAAAAGATCTCTTCAAATAGACTAGGCGTAAGGAAGAAGTCTGACTTCCTCTAGTATGCTTTGTTCCTTAATGAAGATTCACTTGTACTGTTTCTTGGTCAGGTGGACAAATACAGAAGGAAGAAGTCTGACTTCTTCTAGTATGCTGTTCCATCCCATCAGCCGGAGGAGAAGGGATGATGCAGAACAAAGAAGCAGCAGCAGCAACAGCAACAGTAACAGCAGCAACAGCAGTTATCTATTCTGGATACCTAAGGGATCTCTTCAAATGGACTCAGCGGAAGGAAGAAGTCTGACTTGCTCTGGTATGTTTTGTTCCTTAATGAAGATTCACTTGTACTGTTTCTTGGTCAGGTGGACAAATACAGAAGGAAGAAGTCTGACTTCTTCTAGTATGCTGTTCCATCCCATCAGCCCCGAGGAAAAGGGAAGACGCAGAACCAAAGCAGCAGCAGCAACATCAACAGTAACAGCAGCAACAGCAGTTATCTATTCTGGGTACCTAAGGGATCTCTTCAAATGGACTCAGCGGAAGGAAGAAATCAGACTTGCCCTAGTATGCTTTGTTCTTTGATGAAGATTCACTTGTACTGTTTCTTTGATATGTGGACTAATGCAGAAGAAACAAGTCTGACTTATTCTAGTATGCTGTTCCATCCCATCAGCCAGAGAAGAGAAAAAGCAGTACCAAAAGCAGTAACAGCAGCAGCAACAGCAGTTACCTATTCTGGATACCTAAGGGATCTCCTCAAATGGATTCAGCAGAAGGAAGAAGTCTGATTTGCTCTAGTATGCTTGTTCCTTGATAAAGATTCACTTGTACTGTTTCTTTGTCAAGTGGACAAATGCAGAATAAACAAGTCTGACTTCTTCTAGTATGCTGTGAACCCCCTATCAGCTGGAGCACAAGAGAAGAAGCAGAACCATAAGCAGCAGCAGCAGCAGCAGCAGCAATTATCTATTCTGGATACCTAAGGGATCTCCTCAAATGGACTCCAGAAAGAAGAAATCTGACTTGCTCTAGTATGCTTTGTTCCAACTTGTACTGTATCTTTATCAAGTAGACAAATGCAGAATAAACAAGTCTGACTTCTAGCATTCTGTGAACCCCCTATCAGCCGGAGGAGGAGAGGAGAAGCAGAACCCAAAGCAGCAGTAGCAGGAGAAGGAGCAGCAGCAGCAGCAGCAACAAGAACAGCAGTTACCTATTCTGGGAACCTAAGAGATCTCTCCAAATAGACTCAGCAGAAGGAAAAAGTCTGACTTGCTCTAGTATGCTTTGTTCCTTGACGAAGATTCACTTGTACTGTTTCTTCGTCAGGTGGACAAATGCAGAAGAAATAAGTCTGACTTATTCTCGGATGCTGTTCCACCCCATTGTGAATAAGAAAAATGACAGAATTATGAGTTTAAAACTGGAACTTCTTCTTCTTCTTCTTTGTCTACATCTTTTCCCACTTCAATGTGGGGTTGATGTTCCTGGTCAGCTTTCTCCATCTACCTCTGTCCCACACTTCATCACCGGTTAATCCCTTTGATCGAAGGTCATCCTTGATACAGTCCATCCACCTTCGCTTTGGTCTCCCTCTCCTTCTCGTTTCCTGTACCTCCATTTCCATTACTCTCCTCCCAATATACTGTTCATCTCTTCTCATGACATGACCATACCACCTCAGTCTACTTTCTTGGATCTTATCTCATAGTTTTCTAACTCCTGTGGTACCCCTAATTACTTCATTCCGTATCTTATATCTTCTTGTCACCCCATACATCCATCTCTACATTCTCATCTCTGCCACATCCATCTTCTTCTCTTCTGTCTTCTTTATTGCCCACGTCTTCACTCCATACATCATTGCCGGTCTCACAACTGTCCTGTGTACTTTACCTTTCAACTTAAGAGCAGGACAAGAGCAGGATAAAGAAAACTATAAACAGGCAAAGAAAGAAGCAAGAAGAGCAGTAGCAAAGGCAAAGGCAAAGACATTAAATGAAGTCTATACAGAGATGGAAACACCAGAAAGCGAGAAGAAAATATTACGAACTGCTAAGGCCCGAGATGCTGCATCTATAGACCTGACACAGATAAGGCAAATGAAAGATAACAATGGTATAGTTCTAGCAGAAGAGAATGAAATTAAAAGAAGGTGGCAAACTTATTTTGAAGGACTATTGAATGAGGAGAACCGAAGAGCACTATTTGAAGATGGACTCCCAAACGAGGCAGTTGCCATAGGAGTGACTAGAGGAGAAGTAAAACAAACAGTAAAGAAGATGAAAAATAGTAAAGCTGCAGGACCGGATAATATACCAGTAGAGGTATGGAAGAGTCATGTAGAGGAAGGCATAGATATCTTGTGGGACCTGACACAGAAAATCTTCAATCAGGAAAAGATGCCAGAGGAATGGAGAAGAAGCTTAATCATTCCCATCTATAAGGGGAAGGGAGACATCCAGGAATGTGGCAACTACAGAGGCCTAAAGTTGATAAGCCATACAATGAAAATATGGGAGAAGATCATTGAGAAGAGACTCAAGAGATGAAGCAACAATTGGCGAGGAACAATTTGGATTCATGCCTGGAAGAGGGACTGTAGAAGCAATATTTGCTTTGAGGCAGATGATAGAAAAACATCGGGAGAAACAGAAAGGATTACATATGGTCTTTATTGACACGGAGAAGGCATACGATTGAGTACCCCGTCAGGAGCTGTGGAGATGTATGAGAGAAAAGGGAGCCCCTGAGAAATACGTAAGAATCACCCAAGATATGTATGAAAGGGCAGAAGCAAATGTCAGAAAGTTTCCCAGTCAATGTAGGGCTACATCAGGGGTCTGCATTGAGCCCTTACCTATTTGATCTGGTCATGGATGTAGTAACACAAGGTATTAGAGATCAGTCTCCTTGGTGTATGCTTTTTGCTGATGATGTTATACTGTGTAGCACTAGGCAAGAGGTAGAAGAGAAACTGGAGGAGTGGAGAAGAAAAATGGAAAATAGAGGATTGAAGATCAGCAGGTAAAATACAGAGTATTTGAGAATGAAAAATGGCGAGAATGGGGAAGTTAGTTTACACGAAGAGAGATTGAAAAAGAGTTGAAAATTTCAGGTATTTAGGATCAACAGTTGCAGAGGATAGTGATCTGGGGGCAGAAATAAACCACAGAATACAAGCAAGATGCAAGAATTGGAAAAAAGTGCGTGGAGTACTATGTGACAAGAAGATAGGGGTTAAGTTGAAAGGTGAAGTACACAGGAGCGTTGTGAGCCTGGCAATGATGTATGGAGCGGAGATGTGGGCAATAAAGAAGACAGAAGAGAAGAAACTGGATGTGGCAGAGATGAGAATGTTGAGATGGATGTGTGGGGTGACAAGAAGAGATAAGATACGGAATGAAGTAATTAGGGGTACCCCAGGAGTTACAAGACTATCAGATAAGATCCAAGAAAGTAGACTGAGGTGGTATGGTCATGTCAGGAGAAGCGATGAACAGTATATTGGGAGGAGAGTGATGGAAATGGAGGTACAGGAAACGAGAAGGAGAGGGAGACCAAAGCGAAGGTGGATGGACTGTATCAAGGATGACCTTCGATCAAAGGGATTAACCGGTGATGAAGTGTGGGGACAGAGGTAGATGGAGAGAGGTGGTCAGAAACATCGACCCCACATAAAATTGGGAAAAAATGCAGACAAAGAAGAAGACTGTAAGAGATATAAAACTGATTTATTAAACTCACCTTGACTTCGGTACAACACCAAGCGTGTAGCCATGTGTCTTGACGACTATCGTACACCCACACTCCAACGGATCGCTCTCTCCATAAAATCCTGAAAAAAAAAAAAAAAATAAAAGAATGAACGAGACTTGAGATTAAATCTGTTTAAAGGTTTAAAGGCCGCTCATGAATGGCACAGGTAAGGGTCAGTGACATTGTCCTAGCGAGCAGTACAATGACCTAGAGACTGACCATATATAATTATGATCAGCAACCAAGCCCCCTCTCCACTCAAGCTAGGACCAAGGAGGGCCAAGCAATGGCTGCTGATGTCTCAACAGATAGACCTATAGGCTCCCCAAAAACCCGCCCGCCTCCCCATCCTAAGCTCATAAGGATGGTGAGGTTATAGCGACGAAAGAAACTGGCGTGTTTGAGCGGGACTCGAACCCCAGTCTGGTGTTCACCAGTTAGGGACATTACCACATCGCCCCCCCCCCCCCTCCACAGGTTTAAACTTGAGCATGTGGTCATTTCCTTAGATGCTGCTGCTTTTATCCTTGAAACTGAAGACAGTATACCGTAATTACCTTAAATTTTACCTTGAAACTATGTAAATTACCCTCAAACTAAGGTAATTACCTTAAAAGTTTATACTCTGAAATCGACGAGCATCTTGGGAAAAGTATTGCTATAAATATTATCATCACTGAATACTCCCAGTAAATCTTCTAAAATATTCGAGCCATTTGATTATTATTATTATTATTATTATTATTATTATTATTATTATTATTGTTATTATTACTATTATTATTATTATTATTATTATTATTATTACATTTTTATTATTATTATTATTATTATTATTATATTTTTATTATTATTATTATTATTATTATTATTATTATTATTATATTTTTTATTATTATTATTATTATTATTATTATTATTATTATTATTATTATTATTATTATTATTATTATTATTATTATTATTATATTTTTATTATTATTATATTTTTATTATTATTATTATTATTATTATTATTATTATTATTATTATTATTATTATTATTATTATTATTATTATTATCATATTTTTATTATTACTATTATTATTATCATTATTATTATCATTATTATTATCATTATTATTACTATTATTATTATTTTGCAAGCAGAATAAAAATTCGTGGTTGGAAATACTGATCATTCCTTCTCAGGCCCGGAAAAAAAAGAAAAAAAGTCTATGATGTACGTTATCCAGAGGCCCTCATAACCTCTCAGCTTCGTGTTCATACTAGGATATGATTAAGCACTTTTAATTGTGGCGTGATGCCGCACATTATAGACTTATGGAAGCGGGGATTAACGTCCACTTAACCTTACCTTTCTTGGCTAACTGGCGATCGTTGTAAATTGAGCCCGTGAAGAGACCGGAAGTGCTCTGGATTAAGTACCTGGGGATGAAGAGAGGGAAAATCATTTCGTGTTAAAAATTAAGGGAAACTTTTTACTTTACTATTGTATAGCTTTATCTTAATACAAAATGAAATATATTATTATTATTATTATTATTATTATTATTATTATTATTATTATTATTATTATTATTATTATTACTAGATAAAATACAACCCTGTAGATTTAAGAACAAATCCCTCAGAAGAATTTTGGGAGTTAAATGGCAGGACAGGATTAGATATGAAATTAAATATATTATTATTATTATTATTATTATTATTATTATTATTATTATTATTATTATTACTGGCTAAGCTACAACCCTGTAGATTTGAGAACAAAACCCTCCGAAGAATATTGGGACTTAAATGGCAGGACAGGATTAGATATGAAACTACAAGAGAGATTACTCGAGTGCCATATCAAGATTTAGATCATGGTGAGGGGTAGATGGAGATGGTTTGGGCATGTTCTTCGCACTCTCCAAGAGATTTTAGTTTGCCAAACGTTCAGCTGGGCTCCACAAGGTACTAGAAGAGTTGGAAACCCCAGGCCTACATGGCTGAGGACTATGAAGCTCAAGATAGGGACGATTGATGAAATGTAACCGAGACCCTTTGCTTAATAGGCGTAGGAGATGGTGACGATGCACCTACTCCCCTGGTTAGAAAAGCAGGACGCTATAAGCCCAAGGGCTCCAACAGGGAAAAATTACCCAGGGACGAAAGGAAATCAAGGAATCAATAAACTGTATGAGAAGTTATGAATAAAGAATATGAAATATCTTGACATCAGTCTTGCTATGAATATGGAATAATCTTTGTGATATTTGTTATAAAGTGCTTTTAACGTTATGCCAAGAAATCAGATAAATAAAAGAATATATTGAAAATATTTTCTTGATCCATGTTACGTAGGAATATTCAATTATTATTATTATTATTATTATTATTATTGCTTACCAAGCTACAACCCTAGTTGGAAAATCAGGATGCTATAAGCCCAGGGCCTCCAACAGGGAAAATCGCCCAGTGAGGAAAGGAAACAAGGAAAAATTGAATTTAAAAGAAGAGTAACATTAAAATAAATATCTCCGATATAAACTATAAAAACTTAAACAAAACTAAAGGAAGAGAAACCAGACAGAACAGCGTACCCAAGTTTACCCTCAAGCAAGAGAACTCTGACCTAAGACAGTGGAAGACCATGGTAAAGAGGCTATTGTCAATTTAACAAATCATACCTGTATAGAATTCGATCTAACACCTCAGCCACTGAGGGGAGGGGGGGGCGGCAAGCCAGCCTCAACTTGGTGCCGGCCCCAAGCCCTGGTAAATGGGGAGGGTTGGCGGCAGGAAAGGCATCCGGCCATGAAAAATTTGCCAAAATCAATATGGCCAGTAAAAATTGTGAAAAAGTAGACCGA
>NC_090750.1:82393165-82398165 GCF_036898095.1 Palaemon carinicauda
AGTTTTTATAGTTCATATAGGAGATATGTATTTTAATGTTACTGTTCTCAAAATATTTAATTTTTCCTTGCTTCCTTTCCTCACTGGGCTATTTTCCCTGTTGGAGCCCTCTGGCTTATAGAATCCTGCTTTTCCAACTAGGGTTCTAGCTTAGCAAGTAATAATACTTGTTTACTTGTTTTGGGTTTAAATCCAACCCTCCACTGAAGTCGAGTGAACTACTTCTCGGGCGGGTCCATATTAATCATCTAACGAAACATTTTCATTATAACTTATACAATTCTTTGATTGTAGCATCTTCCAAATCATATGATCTTGTGAAAAGTAATGTCTTTAGTTTCTTCTTAAATTCAATTGCTCCCTTTAGGTCCTTCATTTCAGTTGGCAGTTTATTATAGTGTCTAGGCGCACAGTAGCATTCTTTTAGATATTTTGGATCAGTATCTTAAACGTTAGTAAGAGTAGCTTGTATTCAATTCTCGCTTTTACCGGTAGCCAGTGTAATTTAATTAGTGCAGGGATAATTCTTTCCTTATTGTGTAGCCCTTTTATTAATCTAGCGGCTCTGTTTTGTACTCTCTGAATTTTCTTCAGCTGATAATTTGGTAAGCCATAGAACAGTGAGTTGCAGTAATCAATTCTTGAAAATATGTGGTGATTAATGAGTATGGCCATAGATTTTTCATCTAAGTATTTACTAATAAATGCTATGTTTCTAATATGATAGTTACAATTTCTTACCATGTGTATTTTTATATGTTCGTTCATTGTCAGTCTATCATCCATGATTACTCCAAGATTCCTGACAGATTTCTTTAGGTCAATGATCGATTGACCTATTTCAATTCTTTGGAAGCATTCGATTCTTTTTATATCTTTTTCATTTCCAAAAATAATACATTCACTTTTGTCTTCATTGAGCTTGAGCTTTTTTGTTAACATCCAAGCCTTAATGTCATTCATTATTTCATGTATCTTTCTTTTAGCTTCATCAACTGATTCTATTGGGAAATAGAATTGTGTATCATCAGTGGATGATTTTTAAACTTAACTCTGTGAGTTTCAAGTATATTTGCCAGTTCAATCGTGTAAATTTCAAACAGGAGAGGACCTAGTACACTGCCTTGAGGCACCCCCTTTGGTTAGTTTTCTTGTCTCAGATTCAACATTTGATATTACTTCTTTAACTTTGCGCTTTTCAAGATAACTCACAAACCAGTCATGTGCTCGTTCTACGATGCCCACAGCTTTAAGGTCTTCCATCAGATATGTATGTTCTACATTATCAAATGCTGCACTTAGATCAAGCATTACAAGAATGTAACACTTGCCATTTGTTATAATTAGTAATAATATATGCTCAGAAGTTTTGCACCTACTATGCAATAAAGTGCTTGCAAACCTATTATGCGGAGTGAGCAGTTACGAACTCAGAACCAGGAACAATTAATTTATTCTTCCCTCTGTAAATTATTTTTTCAAAAATCGTACTTTATTACTATTGTTATTATTATTATTATCACTTGCTAAGTTACAGGGAAAATAGCCCAGTGAAGAAAGTAATACAGTAAAATAGAATATTTTAAGAAGAGTAACAACATTAAAATAAATATCACTTATTTAAAACTATCAAAACTTTAACAAAACAAGAGGAAGAGAAATAAGATAGAATAGTGTGCTTGAGTGTACCCTCAAGCAAGAGAACTCTAACCCAAGATAGTGGAAGACCATGGTACAGAGGCTATGGCACTACCCAAGACCCTGGTGAGGAAAGGAAAAAAAATATAAACTACGAGATAAGTAATGAATAATCTTAATATAATATTCTAAGAACAGTAACAAAAGGAATTTATAAGGATAAACACAAGCCATGGTTTATAATCTGAACACACACACGAGATAAAACGCGCTTATCTGAAATCTCAAACTAGAAAAACACTCTGAAAGTGCAGACCTCCGCCTCGGCAGTTTATTTTGCGAGGTGAAGGTTAATTCGATTCGACCATTTGCTCGACATTGACCTTGGCCTCTGACCTAGGACTTTCATAACTGAATCACTTCCACGTCTCTACATGAGAATTAATCTATGTAAGTTTAACTATTCTATGAGTAAAATTGTGGGTAGGAAATTGTTCAAAAACAAACGAACAAACGGACCAAACAGGGGGTGAAAACATAACCTCCTCCCAACTTCATTGGACGGAGGTAATGAATACTAAAAGACGAACGCTTACCACAACCACCGGGCGTCTTCTATCAGCGATGTGTTTACCACACGGTCGTCTTTCATTCGCACGGAACAGCTTATTGATTTGACGTCGTAGCTTTCTTATTCAAAGCACACACCCCCCACCCACCCACTCTCAAACCCCCACCCCCCGTCCCCGCATCGTGAGACGTGTTAGTCTGGCTTTGTTTAGTGATTTGTTATCCTATCACTGGGGGGGGAAAGGGGGGGGGGGGGGGCAAAATCACGTGGGACAGGTCGCAATGGTCCCGGGTCACGTAAATCGGCTATGAATTGGAGCATGGCGTGGTTATTCTGATGAGATGGCTTTTTTCATTCTGTTTGACTATTACTGTCATTACTGTTATTACTGATACTTTCATTACTACTATTGCTACTTTCATTACTGTTATTACTACTATTTTCATCACTGCTCTTACTATTATCATTATTATTACTTCTATTTTCCTACTATCACTACTACTTTTCATTAGTTATTACTACTATTTTCCTATTATTACTACTACTTTTACTAATATTTTTTATATTACTACTACTTTTCATTAGTTATTACTATTTCCATAATATTACTATTACTTTCATCACTGTTATTACTGCTATTTTTCATAATCATTACTACTACTTTCATCACTGTTATTACTAATATTTTCATATTATTACTACTACTTTCATTACTGTTATTACTACTACTTTCATCACTGTTACTACTGTTATTTTCCTAATATTACTACCACTTTCATCACTTTTATTACTACTACTGCTCTGCCACCATTATTATTATTATTATTATTATTATTTGCTAAGCTACAACCCTAGTTGGAAAAGCAGGATGCTATAAGCCCAGGGGCTCCAACAGGGAAAATAGCTCAGCGAGGAAAGGAAACAAGGAAAAATAGAATATTTTAAGAACAATAACATTAAAATAAATATGTCCTAAATAAACTATAAAAAAAACTTTAACAAAACAGGAGCAAGAGAAACTAGATAGTTATGACCGAGTGTACCCTCAAGCTATTAAGCAGTTTAAAGTTAATTTAGAGGAAAATTAACATCATTCACTTCTCCCTTCATCTTCGAAACTACCGAAACATGATCCTCTGCACTTTATACAATTATGCAGCAGCATTATAATAATAATAATAATAATAATAATAATAATAATAATAATAATAATAATAATTATCTTTGTAAGCTAAGAAACTGTATATTTTGAAAACGAAATAATTCATTTTTAATTTCTAGAATAGTCTTCTTATTTCAATGAAATATAAACTCAAAATAATTAATCATAATCTTTGTAGAATTTCGTATATAAAATGAATTGTAAAATCAAGCCATTGTTCTCTAATCTTGGATAGTGCCATAGCCTCTGTACCATGGTCTTCCACTGAATTTTGGGTTAGAGTTCTCTTGCTTGAGGGTACACTCAAGCACACTATTTTATCTTATTTTCTTCCTCTTGTTTTGTTGAAGTTTTATAGTTAGATGTTTATTTTAATCTTGTTGCTCTTCTTAAAATATCTTTTTTTTCATTGTCTTCCTTTCCTCACTGAGATATTTTCCCTGTTGGGAGCCCCTGGGCTTATAGCATCCCGCTTTTCCAACTAGGGTTGTAGCTTAGCAAGTAATAATAATAATAATAATAATAATAATAATAATAATAATAATAATCATCAATAAAAGCTTGATAAAGTCTACGGGCGCTACCTGCCACACTTCAGTATACGCTAAACACGACACCTCTTTGGTCCCGGAATAGTTTTCTGTTCTTGTAGGGGAGGCTCTCTCGGGAGAACAATGAAAATACGCTTCAATATAGAGGTAGCACAATTGAAATGCATTGTTGTCGTTATTGTTGCGTTTTTTTAAATCACAAAACAATATCTCTGTTATGAAAAGAATTAACGAGTCTGAGGTTTTTGTCCTGCAGTGGACTAGAAACAGCTGCATTTGTTGTTATTGATGTTGAGTTTTTTATTTTAATTAATAAAACAATTTCTCTTATCAAACAAATAACAAGTCTGAAGCCTTTGTCCTGCAGTGGATTAGAAACAGCTCCATTTGTTGTTATTGAAGTTGTTTTTGTATGTTAAATAACAAAACAATTCCTGTTATCAAATGAATAACAAGTCTGAGGCCTTTGTCTTGGAGTGAACTAGAAAATGCTGCATTTATTGTTGTTGACGTTGAGTTTTTTTTTCAATAACAAAACAATTTCTGTTATCAAACGAATAACAAGTCTGAAGCCTTTGTCCTGCAGTGGACTAGAGACAGCTGAATTTGTTGTTATTGAAGTTGTTTTTGTATCTTAAATAACAAAACAATTCCTGTTATCAAATGAATAACAAGTCTGAGGCCTTTGTCTTGGAGTGAATTAGAAAATGCTGCATTTATTGTTATTGACGTTGAGTTTTTTTCCAATAACAAACAATTTCTGTTATCAAACGAATAACATGTCTGAGGCCTTTATCCTGCAGTGGACTGTAAACAGCTGCATTTTTTGTTATTGATGTTGAGTTTCTTTAAATAACAAAACAATTTGTTATCAAACAAATAAAAAGTCTGAGGCCTTCGTCTTGCAGTGAACTAGAAAATGCAGCATTTGTTGTTGCTGTTATTATTGCGTTTTTTAAATCACAAAATAATATCTCTGTTATGAAATGAATTAACAAGTCTGAGGGATTTGTCCTGCAACGGACTAGAAACAGCTGTAATTTTTGTTCCAGATTATTTAATCACAATTCAATTTCTC
>NC_090750.1:82408165-82410665 GCF_036898095.1 Palaemon carinicauda
AAAACGAAGGAAGTGAAAAAAGTTATATCAAATTATGCCACGATGAGCCGCTTGCTGTTGGCAGCGACGAGCAGTTTCCAGAATGCTGACGAAGCCAAAAAAAATAAAATCTTTTCTTCTCTCTATTGATTAGTTGACTCTCCGTTGAATAATAATCTTCTTCTTCCGGTGTGTTACCTTGGTTTTATTGACGATTCTATTATATTTGAAAGGGAAGCTCTTGGCTACTACCTCCTTATTTCAGATTAGTGTACACTACCCGTCAATAATTACAGTTAAATTAATAAATAGATTTGCACGCACACGTGGACACACAGGTTCAACCCTTCCAACGCCCTCCATCTATCCAAACTACCACACGGCATTTTGGGCAATTTGTGGGCGATTTTCGTTTCCGAGTATTTGCCGCTCTGCGTGAAAAGATATATATATATATATATATATATATATATATATATATATATATATATATATGTGTGTGTGTGTGTGTATATATATATATATATATATATATATATATCTTTATTCATTAACATATATTATTATTATTATTATTGCTATTATCATTAATGATATTTATTTATATACATACTGTATATATATATATATATATATATATATATATATATATATATATATATATATATATATATATATATATATATATATATATATATATATATCTTTATTCATTAATATATATTATTATTATTATTGCTATTATCATTAATGATATTTATTTATATACATACTGTATATACAGTATATATATATATATATATATATATATATATATATATATATATATATATATATATATATATATATATATATATATACTGTATATACACTATGTATATAAATATCATTAATAATAATAGCAATAATAATAATAATATATATTAATGAATAAAGATACACACACACACACACACACACACACACACACACACACACACACACACACATATATATATATATATATATATATATATATACACAAAGATACAAATGTTTATTTATTTTCTTAGAAACATAATCACGTGCGTGATATTTGTACATGAATCTACGTTCAGCATTATTATCATTATTATTATTATTATTATCATTATTATTATTATTATCATTATTATTATTATTATTATTATTAATAGCCAAGCTATAACCCTACTTGCAAAAGCAGGATACTGTAACACCAAATACTCCAACAGGGAAAAATAGCCCAGTGAGGAAAGGAAATAAGGTAACAAATAAACTACAAAAATAATAAACAGTTAAAACGAAATATTCTAAGAACAGTAATAACATTAAAATAGATCTTTCATATATAAACTATAAAGATATTGATAAATGTCAGAATTGTTTTCTTTTTCCACCGCGACAAAGTTGAAGTCATAAACTGTCATTCTTTGATGCATTGCACCAAACTGCAGCAGTCATTACTTCTCGAAATACAGCTTTTGTATCAGCTTTAAGGTAACCATATGCATTTTGCCATAACCTCTGTACTAAGGTTTTCCACTGTCTTGCGTTAGAGTTCTCTGGGTTGAGGGTACACTCAGGCACACTATTCCATAAGTTTCCTTATTTTCTTTCCTCACTGGGCTATTTTCCCTGCTGGGGGTCTTGGGCTTATACTAACCTACTTTTCTGTCTAGGGTTAGAGCTTAGCCATCGCGTCTGTACCATGGTCTTTCACAATCTTGCGTTAGAGTTCTCTTGCTTGAGGGTACATTCAGGCACACTACATTATTTCCTTATTTCCTTTCCTCACTGGGCCATTTTCCCTGCTGGAGGTCTTGGGCTTATACCAATCTACTTTTCCTTCTAGGGTTGTAGTTTAGCCATAGCCTCTGTACCATGGTCTTCCACTGTCTTGTTTTAGAGTTCTCTGGGTTGAGGGTACACTCAGGCACACTATTCCATAAGTTTCCTTATTTTCTTTCCTCACTGGGCTATTTTCCCTGCTGGGGGTCTTGGGCTTATACTAACCTACTTTTCTGTCCAGGGTTGTAGGTTAGCCATCGCGTCTGTACCATGGTCTTTCACTACCTTGCGTTAGAGTTCTTTTGCTTGAAGGTACACTCAGGCACAGACTATTCTATTTCTTTACTTCCTTTCCTCACTGGGCTATTTTCCCTGCTGGGGGTCTTGGGCTAATACTAACCTACTTTTCTGTCTAGGGTTGTAGCTTAGCCATCGCGTCTGTACCATGGTCTTTCACTATCTTGCGTTAGAGTTCTTTTGCTTGAAGGTACACTCAGGCACAGACTATTCTATTTCTTTACTTCCTTTCCTCACTGGGCTATTTTCCCTGCTGGGGGTCTTGGGCTAATACTAACCTACTTTTCTGTCTAGGGTTGTAGCTTAGCCATCGCGTCTGTACCATGGTCTTTCACTATCTTGCGTTAGAGTTCTTTTGCTTGAAGGTACACTCAGGCACAGACTATTCTATTTCTTTACTTCCTTTCCTCACTGGGCTATTTTCCCTGCTGGGGGT
>NC_090750.1:82415665-82420665 GCF_036898095.1 Palaemon carinicauda
CGAGTAGGCCTAAGGTAATCTAGAGAAGGAAACCTATAGTAGCTATGGGCAACGAGTAGGCCTAAGGTCATCTAGAGAAGGAAACTTAGAGTAGCTATGGGCAACGAGTAGGCCTAAGGTCATCTAGAGAAGGAAACTTAGAGTCGCTATGGGCAACGGATAGGCCTAAGGTAATCTAGAGAAGGAAACTTATAGTAGCTATGAATAATATACAATGAACAAGATATTAAATCTTGTTAAAGAAATGCCCGCCATTTCTTTGACACGAGCAGCTACTGGCATAAAAGGTAGTAAATAAAATATCGGTACCTCTGTACTAGTATAGTGGTAATGTGTTCGCCTAGTATTCACATGGCAGCAGATCGATCCCAGCTCAGGACCATGAGTTTCAGCTGTTTGCTGGGGAGTTATTCATTTACTTATTTCCTTTCCTCACTGGGGTATTTTCCCTGCTGGAACCCATGGGCTTATAACATCACACTTTTCCAACTAGGGTTGTAGCTTGGCAAGTAATAATAATAATAATAATAACAACAACAACAACAACAACAATAATAATGATAATAATAACAATAATAATAATAATGATAACAACAACAACAACAACAAAAACAACAACAATAATAATAATTCTTTTGAATTCAGATTGAACTTGAATCGAAATCCACCGATTACTTAATTTGCAACACCTGATTATCTAAGAAATTTCTGCAACAAACACTTATTACTTTCATATACTGAGCAACAAATAGTTTTTATCACATCAATTTGACCCCACCTCAAGGAATGATATGGACAAAAAGGGGATTTAATATCCACCAAATGTGGAATGAATTCGATATCGAAAATTATTTGTGGTTAAATATTTGAATGCATACGCAGTCATTATATGTATGTATATATGCATACACACACACACACACACACATATATATATATATATATATATATATATATATATATATATATATATGTACACATACACATGTTTGTAGGTGTATGAATGAGTATGGCAGTATACATATACAAGCACGCAGCTATTCACACACACACATATATATACTGTGTATATATTTATATATATGCATATATATATATATATATATATATATATATATATATATATGTATGTATATATATATATATATATATATGTATATATATATATATATATATATATATGTATATATATATAAATATATATATATATATATATATATATATATATATACTGTATATATGTAAATATATATATATATATATATATATATATATATATATACATATATATACATACTGTATATATATATATATATACATATATATATATATATATATATATATATATATATATATATATATACATATATATATATATATATATAATATGCATGTATCTGTACGTATCCTGCGCATGAACAAAAGTGAGAGTACATACACACATGCATGTTAAAACCAAGTATCTGATTGCGTTCAATAGTTGTCAAGGAAAGATCTTATCAACTTCAGACATAATTTAACCAGTCTGAAGCATACGAATGCTCATAGATTACAGTGTCACATATATATATAATTATAAAGCAGTTAAAGACAGTGGTAAGTCATATCCCCTAAAAATAGCTTATTAGTCCCCCACCCCCACCCAACACAAAAAAAAGGAAGACAAAATAAATATGATACTTTTTACTTTGTACCCTGAAGAAGTGTAGGTAATACACGAAAGCGCTTGGTACCTCGTCTTTCACTTTACTGTTTCCTTTGGATTTTATAAGAAAAGCTATACACTCAAAACAGGGCGAGGTAAAGTGCCTGGTTGCAGTTCCAGTATCATCATAATAGATGCTCACCAGAACGTCGGCCGGGCAAGCCCAACACCAAATTGTGGTCATCAATCACAACAGTATCCTCTACAGTAAACAGGTTAAACTCACGGTCCCGGGCTGGATGCTCACCAGAACGTCGGCCGGGCAAGCCCAACACCAAATTGTGGTCCTCAATCACAACAGTATCCTCTACAGTAAACAGGTTAAACTCACGGTCCCGGGCTGGATGCTCACCAGAACGTCGGCCGGGCAAGCCCAACACCAAATTGTGGTCCTCAATCACAACAGTATCCTCTACAGTAAACAGGTTAAACTCACGGTCCCGGGCTGGATGCTCACCAGAACGTCGGCCGGGCTAGCCCAACACCAAATTGTGGTCCTCAATCACAACAGTATCCTCTACAGTAAACAGGTTAAACTCACGGTCCCGGGCTGGATGCTCACCAGAACGTCGGCCGGGCAAGCCCAACACCAAATTGTGGTCCTCAATCACAACAGTATCCTCTACAGTAAACAGGTTAAACTCACGGTCCCGGGCTGGATGCTCACCAGAACGTCGGCCGGGCTAGCCCAACACCAAATTGTGGTCCTCAATCACAACAGTATCCTCTACAGTAAACAGGTTAAACTCACGGTCCCGGGCTGGATGCTCACCAGAACGTCGGCCGGGCAAGCCCAACACCAAATTGTGGTCCTCAATCACAACAGTATCCTCTACAGTAAACAGGTTAAACTCACGGTCCCGGGCTGGATGCTCACCAGAACGTCGGCCGGGCAAGCCCAACACCAAATTGTGGTCCTCAATCACAACAGTATCCTCTACAGTAAACAGGTTAAACTCACGGTCCCGGGCTGGATGCTCACCAGAACGTCGGCCGGGCAAGCCCAACACCAAATTGTGGTCCTCAATCACAACAGTATCCTCTACAGTAAACAGGTTAAACTCACGGTCCCGGGCTGGATGCTCACCAGAACGTCGGCCGGGCTAGCCCAACACCAAATTGTGGTCCTCAATCACAACAGTATCCTCTACAGTAAACAGGTTAAACTCACGGTCCCGGGCTGGATGCTCACCAGAACGTCGGCCGGGCAAGCCCAACACCAAATTGTGGTCCTCAATCACAACAGTATCCTCTACAGTAAACAGGTTAAACTCACGGTCCCGGGCTGGATGCTCACCAGAACGTCGGCCGGGCAAGCCCAACACCAAATTGTGGTCCTCAATCACAACAGTATCCTCTACAGTAAACAGGTTAAACTCACGGTCCCGGGCTGGATGCTCACCAGAACGTCGGCCGGGCAAGCCCAACACCAAATTGTGGTCCTCAATCACAACAGTATCCTCTACAGTAAACAGGTTAAACTCACGGTCCCGGGCTGGATGCTCACCAGAACGTCGGCCGGGCAAGCCCAACACCAAATTGTGGTCCTCAATCACAACAGTATCCTCTACAGTAAACAGGTTAAACTCACGGTCCCGGGCTGGATGCTCACCAGAACGTCGGCCGGGCAAGCCCAACACCAAATTGTGGTCCTCAATCACAACAGTATCCTCTACAGTAAACAGGTTAAACTCACGGTCCCGGGCTGGATGCTCACCAGAACGTCGGCCGGGCAAGCCCAACACCAAATTGTGGTCCTCAATCACAACAGTATCCTCTACAGTAAACAGGTTAAACTCACGGTCCCGGGCTGGATGCTCACCAGAACGTCGGCCGGGCAAGCCCAACACCAAATTGTGGTCCTCAATCACAACAGTATCCTCTACAGTAAACAGGTTAAACTCACGGTCCCGGGCTGGATGCTCACCAGAACGTCGGCCGGGCAAGCCCAACACCAAATTGTGGTCATCAATCACAACAGTATCCTCTACAGTAAACAGGTTAAACTCACGGTCCCGGGCTGGATGCTCACCAGAACGTCGGCCGGGCAAGCCCAACACCAAATTGTGGTCCTCAATCACAACAGTATCCTCTACAGTAAACAGGTTAAACTCACGGTCCCGGGATGGATGCTCACCAGAACGTCAGCCAGGAAGCCCAACACCAAATTGTGGTGCCCAATCACAGCAGTATCCTCCACAGTAAACAGTTTAAACTCATGCTCCCCGCTGGGATGCGAATGCTAGCCGAGCATGTTACCACTGTACTAGCCAGGAGGCTTTCAGATAATTCCTTACAGTTTCTATGGTAATAAAGGTCATAGGGAAATTGGACTGAGTAAGAACACAAAATGTAAAAGACTAAGATGCAATTGATGATTAAAAAGGAATATCTTAAAGAATGATTTTTACGTAACAATCTGATGGCAAAAATAAAAAAAAAATTATTTCATGAGACCGACACAAACGAACAAGATGAGCTTCAAGTCAACAGCCCTCTAAAACTAGGGAAAAGTGCGCTACCAGAAGAGAGGAAAACTATAAAAAAAGTGCTAAAAGTTTGAGATATCTGGAACATGAGATCATGTTGACAGGGGGAAAAGACGTAGCTAAACGAATAGCCTCTTAAGGAGGGTAATAAGTTAGAAGTTAACGACGAAGTTGATACTGGAAAGTTGTTGGTTCACAGGATAAAGACAGCTAGGGTTGTTGTGGCCTATTGGTAACGTCTCTGCTTGGTGATCGCCACACAGACAGTTAGGGTTGTGGCGGCCCATTTGGTAACGTCTCTGCCTGGTGGTCGTCAGAATGGGATACTAGGCCCGCTCAAACTCGTTAGTTCCTTCAGTGTATACAACCTCACTATCCTTGTGAGCTAAGGATTGGGGGGTTGGGGGGGTTGGGGGGGGGTTGGGGGAGCCTGTTGTTCTACCTGTTGAGTCATCAGCAGCCAATGCCTGGTCCTCCTTCGTCTTAGCTTGGGTGGAGAGGGGGCTTGGGCGCTCATCATAGGTATATATGGTCAGTCTCTAGGGCCAGGCCATTGTCCTGCTTCCGAGGCCAATGTCACTGTCTCTTGCCTCTGCCATTCATGAGCAACATCAGCAGCCATTGCCTGGCCCTCCTTCGTCCTAGCTTGGGTGGAGAGGGGGCTTGGGCGCTGATAACTTGTATATTATATGATCAGTCTCTATGGTATTGTCCTGCTTCCGAGGCCAATGTCACTGTCCCTTGCATCTGCCATTCATGAGTGATCTTTAAACCTTTAAAGTTAATTAACTAATAGTTTGGATTAA
>NC_090750.1:82425665-82438165 GCF_036898095.1 Palaemon carinicauda
CTCCTCTCTCTCTCTCTCTCTCTCTCTCTCTCTCTCTCTCTCTCTCTCTCTCTCTCTCTCTCTCTCTCTCTCTCTCTCTCAATTTATTCTTTTCTGAAATGAACACATATCTCTCTCTCTCTCTCTAACTTATTCCTTCCTGCAATGAAGACCCCCCCCCCCTCTCTCTCTCCTCCTCTCTCTCTCCTCTCCTCTCTCTCTCTCCTCTCCTCTCTCTCTCTCTCTCAATTTACTCTTTTCTGAAAGGAAGACTCTCTCTCTCCTCTCACTTTACTTTCTGAAATGAAGACTTCTACTCTCTCTCTCTCTCTCTCTCTCTCTCTCTCTCTCTCTCTCTCTCTCTCTCTCTCTCTCTCTCTCTCTCTCTCTCAATTTACTCTTTTCTGAAAGAAGACTCTCTCCTCTCTCTCTCTCACTTTACTTTCTGAAATGAAGACTTCTACTCTCTCTCTCTCTCTCTCTCTCTCTCTCTCTCTCTCTCTCTCTCTCTCTCTCTCCTCTCTCTCTCTCTCTCTCTCTCTCTCTCTAATCAATTTCTTGCATGTCGACAAACGTGGCACTGACCCCCAACCGTAAGCAGAGCGTAGGTTGAAATTTATCACTACTAAATCATCCCTCATTAAAACTAGTGATGATATATTCTACATAAGTAACGACAGCATTGTTAGTTTGCGATGTTCATAGCTTAAAGGAAATTAGTTATTACAGAAACCACTTAAATATCCCTTTATACATGAACATGTATATTCATTCTCTATAGACAATCTTCATATTATGTATACATTCATGTATGTATTATAGTCAATTCTTTTTAGTGAGGCAGATTTGCACCGACTCGCAGGGGTGCCCTTTTAGCTCGGAAAAGTTTCCTGATCGCTGATTGGTTGGAGAAGATAATTCTAACCAATCAGATAGTTAGAAACTTTTCCGAGGTAAAAGGGCAGCGCTGCGAGTCAGTGCAAATGTGCCTCGTTAAAAAAAATTGAGTATAGTGCAATACGAGCATTAGTGAAAGATATTGCAAATAAAAATAATGTATTAAAATAGTGTAGGTTAAGATACAATAAAACGATATATGTATAAAAGATATCAGGATAAGTGAGTCATAAAGTATACAAGTATGCATACATCAAACCTTAGCAAACTTTTATATAAGTGGATCAATCAAGTAAGCATGGAGGTACGTAAGTAAGATATTGATAGAATTGCATGATGGGCGAAAAGACATTCCATGAATATTTTTGATAGAAGACATTTCATGAATATTTTTTTATAGAATGCTTGATGACAAAAAGACATTTCATGAATATTTTTTTATAGAATTGCATGATGACAACAAGACATTTCATGAATATTTTTTTATAGAATTGCATGATGACAAAAAAGACATTTCATGAATATTTTTAATAGAAGACATTTCATGAATATTTTTGATAGAAGACATTTCATGAATATCTTTTATAGAATTGCATGATGACGAAAAATCATTTCGTGAATATTTTTATAGAATTGCATGATGACGAAAAGACATTACATGAATATTTTTGATAGAATTGTATGATAACGATTGTATGATAACAAAACCATTTCTTGAATATTTTTAATAGAAATGCATGATGACGAAAAGACATTATAACGATGTATGATAACAAAAACATTTCATGAATATTTCTTATAGAATTGTATGACGGCGAAAAGACATTTCATGAATATTTTTGATAGAATTGCATAATGGCGAAAAGACATTTCATGAATATTTTGTGTCAGAATGAAGCTCAAAACAGCTAGAATATATTATGAAGTGTAAGTGAGCCAAATTAGAAAAATGAAAACAAAAAATAATTCTGAAATGATGACAATAAAAATCAAAGGTAATTCATGACTTTGGAACGCATTAAGCGAAAGATAATAACCTGCATTGTTAATGGTTGGCACTGACTTTACTTTGATATGTTTTCCCAATTAAATACTTAATGTTTTTAACTATCCAATTAAATACTTAATGTTATTAAACTTTGCAATTAAATACTTAATGTTATTAACTTTGCAATTAAATACTTAATGTTATTAACTTTCCAATTAAATAATGTTATTAACTTTGCAATTAAATACTTAATGTTTTAACTTTCCAATTAAATACTTATTGTTATTAACTTTCCAATTAAATACTTAGTTATTAACATCCTAATTCAATGCTTATCGCTATTAACATCCCCACTATATTAAATACTGTACTTAATGTTATTACCGTCCCATCAAATAGTTTATGTTATTAACTTACCATTTAACACTTAATGTTATTAACATCCCAATTAAATAATTAATGTTAATAACTTCCCAATTAAATACTTAATGTTAATAACTTCCCAATTAAATACTTAATGTTATTAACTTCCCAATTAAATATTTAATGTTAATAACTTCCCAATTAAATACTTAATGTTAATAACTTCCCAATTAAATACTTCATGTTATTAACTAACTTCCCAATTAAATACTTAATGTTACTATTTAACTTCCCAATTAAAAACTCAATGTTATTAACTAACTTCCCAATTCAATATTTAACTTTAATAACTTCCCAATTAAATACTTAATGTCACTAATTAACTTCCCAATTAAAAACTTGATGTTATTAACTAGCGTCCCAATTAAACACTTAATGATATTAACACATGTCATTCATGCTGCATGGAGTAGCCTATTGGAAACGATCCTGTTTCGCAAACCGTTGGCCAAGAGTTCGAACCTTTCTAGTAGTATTTAGGACCTAACCACCCTTGTTTGGAGAGCCTTTAGGTCTACTTGCTAATAAGCACCCATTGTCTTGGCCCTTGTAGTCCTTGCGTAGGTGGAGAGTGGACATAGGCGCTGATCATATATATTCGGTCACTTGGACATTGTCCTGTCCCTTGCCTCTGCCTTTCATGAGCGACCTTTGAACTTTACAAGTGAAGTCGTATCTTTTTTATAAACCATTTAACAGTTGATGTTACTTTTGCAATTAACATTAAATTCGATTTTTTATGATAAAGTGAACTGAAAAGAGCAAATATGTGTGACGCATCTTCAAAGATGTCCAAAGAAAATTTGCAAGTATGATACTTTCCTCAATCCAGAAAGGGACATTTTAGTTGAATAGTATAAACTGGAATATAGATACCTTGAAGAATCCTAGATCTTTTATTGACTAAATTCTGCTGCCTTTGGCCGTGTTAATCATGAAGCCCTTAAGAAAAAAAAAAAAACTTAGACAGATGGTGGTAGATGGGTCTTTTCTTAGCATCATAACATTGAATCTTTATGTGGTAGATTGCAAAGAGTTGATGAGCACCATAGTGACTATAGGAATGTAATATCAGGTGTTCCTTAGGGTAGTGTTTTTGGTCCATTACTTTTCCTATTATATACGCATATGTATTTTGGCTTAGAAAACAAGCTCGCTGCATATGCAGATGATGCTACTCTCTTTTCAGCAATTCCTTCTCCTGAATGCATTTTAAACGCTGTTACTGATTTTAAAACACTTTATATGTTTTTATCCATTATATCTCTTATATTTTATTTATTTCCTTTCCTCGCTGGGCTACCTTCCCTGTTGAAGCCCTAAGGCTTGTAGCAGCCGCTTCTCCAACAAGGTTTGTAGCTTATCCAATACACATGAATGGTGTTATTAGAATGCAATGTTTTTGCTAAACAATGCACGCTCAGACGAATATTTCTGCTTTATATGTGCTATATTGCTGTTGTTGTAGTAGATTGCCTGTAACTTCAGGCCAAGCATTGACTCTTGTAATTCTGCAGCCTGTACCATATGTGCTACAGTGTCAATCCTTGTTAATCAGTTTCAAATTCCAATCGAAAAGCGAATTACAAGTAATTGCTCATGATGAAGCTAATTTTTCCTGTTGCAATGCGACGTTCTAGTTTTGTTTTGTTCCGACCGCCCCGGAAGTAACGAAACAAGGCGAGTCAATACCGTGGATTCATACAATCTATTTCTGCTCCTAATTGCTTCGATGGTCACGCAAATCCAGCTCGGACTAGTATGGTTATATTTCGGTTATCTTCATTTATTCTTTACCAAAGCTCGCTCGTAAATATCATACAATTATTTCCGAGTCTCTGTGCGTCACATGTCAGGGATTTAATGATCTGCTGCACTCGTGGGAAAGGAGAAATACCGCGCTTCTTTTATTGTTATTCTTTCCCTATGAATGTCGATGAAATAGGCCTTTCTGCGTTTTTACCTCTCCCGAGACTAGAATTGAAATAGTACAATAGAAAGGGATAAAGGACGATGCAAAAGCATAAAAGCAGAGCCCAAGCCCTTTTCAACAAAAGGAGAGCAGTAGAAGCATGGAAGAGGTAGACGGAAACAAGGAATTAGTTTTTTTTTTCAAAAAAAAATACGAGGAAACTAAAAGTCACAGAAACCATTTAAATGATATATTGGGTCACTTTACATTCGTTTTATAGATTTTAAAGGTTTAAATGTCACTCTTGAATGACAGAGGCAAGGGATAGCACGCTGGCCTAGAAACTAACAATTTAATATTATTATTATTATTATTAGCTAAGCTACAACTCTGGTTGGAAAAGCAGCATGCTATAAGCCCAAGGGCTCCAACGGGGAAAAACAGCCCAGTGAGGAAAGGAAACAAGGAAATAAATAAACTATGTATGAGAAGTAATAGATAAAGAATATACATCTTAAGATCAGTAACGTTAAAATATATGTCACATACAAGCTATGAATGTTTTAAATGTTTAAGGTTTAAAGGTCGTTCAGGAATGGCAGAAGCAAGGAAAAGTGAAGATACCCTAAAGACTAACTATATAATTTACATATATGATCAGCACCCCAGTCCCCCTCTCCATCAAACTGAGACCAAGGAGGGCCAGGCAATGGCTACTGATGACTCAGTAGATAGACCTTTAGGCTCCCCCAAAACCACCAGTTCTTTCTCACAGGGATGGTGAGGTTGCAGACACTAAAAGAAACTATTGAGCTACAGCGAGTCGAATTCCCGTCCAACAGATTGCCAGACAGAGGCGTTTACAATTGGCTATCACAACTAATATTACATAAGTAATGGGATTTTCATTATCTGATACTAGGGGAAACTTCGCTGTTGCCATATGAAGTATTAAAGTTAAAAACGCTTTACGGTAAAATACTAAAATGTTTGTGCATCTTGGACCCGAAGATATGCTAGAGACCCATAAATGGTGCTTACAGTGCACCCAATAACCCCACTTTGTGGCATTAAACTTTGAGAGAGAAAGATAGGATTATAACTTTCGGAGGAACCGATAATCCCACGATGCAACTGTTAGTCTATTTGTCCCTCCGCCAACGAAGTTGGGAGGAGGTTATGTTTTCGTCGTTGTTTGTCCGTTTATGAACAACTTCCTGGCCACAATTTATCTCATAGAGTAGTGAAACTTTCAGGGATTAATTGTTATGTTAAGACGTGGAAGTGGTTCAATTTTGAAAGTCCTAGGTCAAAGGATTATGGTCTAACTTGATTCTGGGAAAGGCAAGCTGGTTTCGAGAAATACGAAAACCAACATTTCTGAAAATCCTCTTCGGTTTAGAGCATAATCCACGAATATTTTTAAATTTGTAATTGAAATTACTTTGGAGCATAATCAAAGAAATACTTTTATATTTATGATTTTAATTACTTAGGAGCATAAACTAAGAAATCCTGTTATATCTAATATCTGAATTACTTGGGGATCAAAATGCAATAAATCCTTTTAAATTCAATATCAAAGTTACTTTGGGAGCATAATCCAAGAAATGATTTTACAACAAATAACTGGATTACTTTGGGAGCATAATGCAAGAAATCCCTTCACATCAAATATCTGATTTACTTCGGGAGCATAATGCAAGAAAACCTCTAACATTCAATATCAAAATTACTTTGGGAGCATAATACAAAGTAATCATCTAACATCCAATATCAAAATTACCTTGGGAGCATAATCCAAGAAATAATTCTACATCAAATAACAGAATTATTTTGGGAGCATAATACAAAGTAATCATCTTACATCCCATATCAAAATTACCTTGGGAGCATAATCCAAGAAATAATTCTACATCAAATAACTGAATTATTTTGGGAGCATAATACAAAGTAATCATCTTACATCCCATATCAAAATTACCTTGGGAGCATAATCCAAAAAATAATTCTACATCAAATGACTGAATTACTTTGGGAGCATAATACAAAGTAATCATCTCACATCCCATATCAAAATTACCTTGGGAGCATAATCCAAGAAATAATTCTACATCAAATAACTGAATTACTTTGGGAGCATAATACAAAGTAATCATCTTACATCCCATATCAAAATTACCTTGGGAGCATAATCCAAAAAATAATTCTACATCAAATAACTGAATTACTTTGGGAGCATAATACAAAGTAATCATCTTACATCCAATACCAAAATTACCTTGGGAGCATAATCCAAGAAATAATTTCACATTAAATAACTAAATTACTTTGTAAGTATAATTCCCAAAATTTTTAAAACCTAAAGTATGGATTTCTGTGGGCTCTAATTTCTAGAATCCTTTTGGCTCGTTTTTCCATTCCTTCTAATTAATAAATAAATCGAAATTAGATCCCTAGATAATGACATCGGTCCTCGTTTTTATTATTACTTGTAAGCTACAACCCTAGTTGGAAAACCAGGATCCTATAAGCCCGGGGGCCCCAACAGGGAAAATAGCCCAGTGAGGAAAGAAAAAATAAAATATTTTTAAAGCAATAACATTAAAATAAATATTTCCTATATAAACTATAAAAACTTTAACAAAAAAAAGAGGAAGAGAAATAAGATATTGTGTGCCTGAGCGTACCCTCAAGCAAGAGAACTCTAACCCAAAACAGTGGAAGCCATGATACAAAGGTTATGGCACTACCCAAGACTAGAGAACAATGGTTTGATTTTGGAGTGTCATTCTCCTAGAAGAGCTCTTTCCAGTTGTCTGCTTTAATTAATTGAATGTGTTAATTAAGAGGCAGTAAGGAGATGTTAATTGGCTCTAAATTTTGATGGAATCTGAATGAGTTATTAGGTGTCATTGTTAATTTTCACGATTGATTGAATGAAAGTAGGATTAGGATTGTCATGTGAAACATGAATATGATATTATTATTATTATTATTACTATTATTATTATCATTACTTGCAAAGCTACAACCCTAGTTGTCAAATGGGATTGTAGCTTAGATCTTAGTAATAGTAAGAACAACAACAATAATAATAATA
The DNA here is from genome assembly GCF_036898095.1 of Palaemon carinicauda. NCBI lineage: Eukaryota > Metazoa > Arthropoda > Malacostraca > Decapoda > Palaemonidae > Palaemon > Palaemon carinicauda. The sequence goes on from NC_090750.1 coordinate 82,432,968, forward strand.
ATAATAATTTCGTTAAAATCCGTCGAGTAGTTGTGACGTAATCATTTCCACAGACACACAAACAAATAGATAGATAAACAAATAAATAAATAAACCGACTCGATTTTATAACGTCCTTGGCGATAATAATAATATTATATAAATAATAATAATAATATTATATAAATAATATTATATAAATATATAAATAATAATGATATATAAATAATAACGCGTAATATTGCAAGATATTAAACAGAAAAACACAAATTAACCTTATCAAAACTTGTTAACTGTGGTAAGAACAGACAGCGAGTTAACATGGAAACAGGGGAACATTACAAAGCCATTTCCAGTATATTTTCCCCAAAATTTCACCCAAACTGCCTTCTTCTCATTCTCCCATTTCTTGTTTTAACATAAAAATTTATTTAAAAAAGGATAAACTTTACATTTCCCCCAATGACGACAATACAAAATGGAATATCTCAATGAGAGTTTCCAGCAAAATTGCTTAAAGTTATCTTTATAATAAAATAATAGAAATTAGTGTTAGCCTTGCGGTCACCAGTCAAAATTGGCAGCTAAATATCAAGATAAATATGCACTCGGATTCAACCCTTCCCCCTTTCCTAACTACAACACGACAGTTTTAGTTTCTGAGTGTACCTCTCTGGGTACTCCCCTTTCATCAAGGTATTACTACTCCCTCTCCCTAGACCTTTGTCCTGAAGTGGACCAGAAACAGCTGCGTTTGTTGTTCTTGCTGTACTTGTGAGACAAATAACAGAAAATGACTACTCCCTCTCCCCCAAGTTTTTGTCCAGCAGTGGACTAGAAACAGCTGCATTTTTTGTTGTTGTACTAGTAAGAGAAATGACAGAAAATGACTACTCCCTCTCCCCAAGGCCATATCCTGCAGTGGACTAAAATCTGCTGCATTTGTTATTGTGCATGTTAGAGAAATATGACAGTAATTGACTACTCCCTCTCCCCTACGCCTCTGTCCTGCAGTGGACTAGAAACAGCTGCATTTGTTGCTGTTGTACCTGAGAGAGAAATGACAGAAAATGACTACTTCCTCTCCCCTAGGCCTATGTCCTGCGTGGACTAGAAACGGCTGGATTTGTTGTTGATGTTGTACTAGTAAGAGAAATGACAGAAAATGACTACTCCCTCTCCCCTTACCCTTTATCCTGCAGTGGACTAGAAACGGCTGCATTTGTTGTTATGAGAGAAAAATGACAGAAACTCTCAACATCCCTCAGGGATCAGATACAAGAGGATCTATCTATTCCACACTGACCTGTGTTATTGCCGTAGTAATCCCAGGCCGCCTCCTTCTTGACGGCCCTGCTCCTGGGGCTGTCCTCTTCCTCCTCCGGGACCTGAGCTAAGTAGATGCCAGGGTTGTCCAGGCTAAAATAATAAGAAAACCTGAAATTATTGGGGTCAAATTGAGTTTCTAGTTACTTCTGATCCTGGAAGTGTGATTATTTACATATACATACATTTATATAAGACATATATCTATATAGTGTAAGTAACCTGCACAAGATATATATATATATATATATATATATATATATATATATATATATATATACTGTATATATATACACACAGTGTATATATATATATATATATATATATATATATATATATATATATATATATATATATATATATATATGTGTGTGTGTGCGTGTGTGTAAATGCATATACAGATGTCTGTGCATATATATGCATACATACACACACACATACACAAATATAATATATATAAATATATTTATACACATTATATATATATATATATATATATATATATATATATATATATATATATATACGAGTATATACACTACATATGTGTATAATTATGCACAAGTAAACTATCCTGTCTAAGTAACTTTATATTTGCACATACAAACATTTGAGTGTATATTAAACAAGCATGATGACCTAACAACTTCTCAAGTTCCTCGCAATTTTGATTCATCTACCACTGCAAGCCTTGAATCCAGATGAGAAATGAATGAAGATGTTCTTCATCACCACATATATTTAGGTTTAATTATCACGAATTACATAATGATTACATAAGGAAATTGAAAAGTTGAGAGATCATAATACAGTATTAAATTATATATATACATGTGTGATGTTTATGTGTGTATTAATAGGAAAAATAGTGAAAGTGTGCGAATTACTGATTATTCAGGTCAGGCAAAGGTAAGGGTAACCTTAGATGCTAAAGCGCTAAAAAAGCTAAAAGTTTCAAAAGACATTTTATTTTTTTATAAACAAATACTTGGAATTGAATATATGAACTTTTGAAAATTCTTGTTATTCTATAAGGATTTGTATGTAGGTATGGAAGTCCAACACAGACACTCTCATATATATATATATATATATATATATATATATATATATATATATATATATATATATATATATATAAACATATATATACATACACAGTATATACAATTATATATATATATATATATATATATATATATATATATATATATACACACACACATATATATATATATATATATATATATATATATATATATATATATATATATATATCGAATATTAAACCAAAAATATCCGAATTTTTTAATAATTTACCATCAGAAATGTGAATTTAATAATAAAATGTACAGTATTTGCTGCTTAATATTTGAAAGTGTGAAAGTCACATGTACAAGTAACAAAATCATAACACACACATATATACTGTATATATATATACACATATATATATATATATATATATATATATATATATATATATTTATATATATACATTGCATGTATGTGTGCATGATTGAGTGACGTGTGTGTGTTTTTGTGTAATTACAAGATAAACATGTCATGTACCTAATGACACCCCTGGGAACGTAAAGCCAATAATTAAGGTACCTAGAGTTTTCACGTATGTTCTAAATTATCCTTTCAAATCGCAAAGTACTATTTCCATTGTTTATTATCATGTGCATTGTTGTCTTTGTATGCAGATTTTTTTTTTCATTTATTCTACGTATAATTTTTTCCCACTATGTTCGGTTACTCTTATTATTATTATTAAATGCTAAGCTACAATCCTAGTTGGAAAAGCAGGATGCTATAAGCCCAGGGGCCCCAACAGGGAAAATAGCCCAGCGAGGAAAGGAAATAAGGAAAAATTAAATATTTTAAGAATAGTAACTATATTAAAATAAATATTTCCTATTTAAACTATAAAAACTTTAACAAAACAAGCGGAAGAGAAACTAGATAGAGAAGTGTGCACGAGTGTATCCTCAAGCAAGAGAACTCTAACCCAAAGCAGTAAAAGACCATGGTACAGAGGCTATGGCACTACCCAAGAACAGAGGGTAGTTTCCGATAGACGATAGTAACTAGCTTTAAAACATGCATTTTTAAATGTAGATTTGCATTGCCTTTATAAGCCTAGTACTAGAAGAAACCATGAACAACGCAACTGCCAAACCCCCCCCCCCCCCCCACCAAGGCCTTTCCTGAAACATCAGTAATTCACTTTTTTCAGTCACATAAGAGTTAAACAAAATAGGTTTTGTAGACAAATATTATACAAGGTAGAATAGGTAAGTATTTACCGGAAAACATATATAACTACAAGCAAATAATACTATGGAAAATTATGAAATCCAGTTGATGAAAAGTATTTGTGTACAAAAATCTAATTTTCACCCATTTACATCAACCAACATTGAAATTATATGTATTCTGCAGGCATAAACATTCATTTAGTTCCCAAGTACAACGAAAAACGGACATTCTCATTAAGTGCTAGAATAAAATCAAAGAAATAAATGATTATTTGTCTGGACATCGGGTATCTGAATGTAAGGAATAACGGTGGGAAAGAAAAAGAAAATATAAGAACATCAGTAACATAGGCCTAGCTACGTGAAACACGCGAACTCACCTTTGCAAGACGAACTGACTGTACGACATATCAGACTGTTGATAGAAGCCCCCGGAGAGCTTCGTGTGAAACTCCGGAGTGCACAGTAGGACAATCACCATCATGATGCCTGTCATCACCATGACAGTGAGCATGTACAGAGTTTTCAGGAACAGGTTCATCTTGAGGGCGTCAATTTAGGACACTGAATGTTGATCCTCAGACATTCCAGGGAGGTTGAATCAAGACCCCTGAAGGTCGTCCTTCAGATATTCCTGGCGGGTTGCGATGGTGAGACCTGGCGGTTGTTCTAAGGACATCACAGTACGACTTAATTGAAGACTTCTGTTGGTCGTTCTTAGGCCCCTAAGAAGGAGTCTTGTCGAACTTTTTTTAAAGGTTACTCTTGGCGCATTGAAGTTGATCTACGTTGAAGACTTTCCCAGTGACTGCTTCTAGAACCTTCTGGTCTCATCTGCTTCGTCTACACAGAAACAAGAGAGCATTACAAGAATTATTTCAAAGGTTTTCATATCCTCTCATAATAATAAAAAGCAAAACAATAGCTTTTGCTTGTTAGATTTATTAATCAATGCAAATGAAACATCTAACATTTATAAGAATAAATGCATCATTACCCATGTAAACAATCTTTGGAAAACTGTAACACGGATTCTAATTGAAATAATTTTCCAGTTTGTCAAAAGTAGACATTGATGGCCAGTGGCTTTTAAAATAGTCATTTCTGTATTACAAGAAACGCCCCTCGCATCATTACACTCGTAAATGCGAAAGAACATCTATCAAAATACAATTGAGAATTAAACATTTAAGAAAACTAGAAGTGTGTCTATGGCTTGGTCAAAAATTTAATGAAATTTAAACGGCAAAATTTGAAAGGGAGGACCTCGAAGGGGTAATTCTCATTCCCGCGTTTATTCATGTATACATGAAAGAACTTGACCGGTAAATATATATATATATATATATATATATATATATATATATATATATATATATATATATATATATATATATATATATCTCTATATATATATATATACATATATATATATAAATATATATATATATAATATATATATATATATATACATATATAAATATATATATATATATATATATATATATATATATATATATATATATATATATATATATATATATATATATATATATTTATATATGTATATATATATATATATATGCATATATATATATATATATATATATATATATATATACAAGTGTG
>NC_090750.1:82443165-82478165 GCF_036898095.1 Palaemon carinicauda
TTTTTTAATTAAACAACAGTTGTTGATGAATATGTTAATGCCTTTCTCCTGTATCTAGAATATGAATGACTGAAACAAAAAAAATAAATGAACTAAAACATTGTATAGTTATACATTTATTCATTTTACACCGAGTTTTATGAAAGGTTGGCTTAATATTGTGCTCATTAAAAAATGTTTGAACTTGAAAAAAAAGACAGTTTTTGATGGATATGTTAATAGCTTTCTTACATATCTAGAATTTAAATGACTGAAAACAAGTAAACTAAAACATTGTATAGTTATACATTTATTCAGTTGGCTGAATAGATATGTTAATGTCTTTCTCCCATATCTTGAAATAATCTAAAACATTGTATAGTTATACATTTATTCATTCTATACCCAGTTTAATGAAAGGCTGGTTTAATATTATACTCATAAAAGAAAGTTTTTGATGGATACTAAAAGTTGGTACAACATAAACACCACATTGCAAATAATACACAAAAAACAAGACGCTTTATATAGTTGGACATGATCCAGCATCCACATTTCCAACGAAGGTGGCGAACGCCAGATCAGCCGGGTCGTTCTTGATCGAAAGATGCCTGACGCAGCCGACGAACTTCTCATCCGTGGCCTCTCCGCGCCTCGCGGATATGCGAGGCTGTGAGCCCAGGAACAAGGGATGCTTGGTGTCCGTTGAGGTCGCTCCTATCTTGCCCTTGACGGGATTCGTGGAGATGCCGTCCACCACAAGCATGGCCAAGTTCTTGGTCTTGATAACTGTAGATGCAAGATTGTACATAGTATAAAAATTAGATAAATTTTTATATAAAACCAAAAGAGCCACTTGCTGGAGATGTACAGTCTGACATAAGGGTCCCTGGCACAACTAGCTCCGTAGAAGTGCATCTGTCAGGTCCTTACTTCGCGGCGGGTAACCAAACAGATAGCGCAAGGAGAAATTGTGAGGTGGTGGGCTAGGCTAAACACAGTAACCCGCCGCGCGGTAATGGTGTGTTTGGGTGCACTACCTCAGAGCGAGATGTACCAGGAATTCCTGTGTCAACTGTACATTATTGAAAAATTATTAAACTTAATCACAAGTCAGTAAATATAAGGAATGAATTCTCTAAAAATCTAATGCAATCAAAATTCTAATTCAATGCTACTACAAAAAAATAATCACTGTACAGTACAGTACCTTGAATTGTATGCCATTCTCCATCGCATATCATCCAAGGAGATGGCAATGAGTACTTCGCAGTTATGACGCCTTTGCCATTGTCGACACTGAACTCGATGGCGCCATCTTTAAGCTGGAGCAAGACGAAATCTCGTCGACCATGCACAGACATTATGACGCCACTGTTCTTTCTTGGTTTGATGTCAAGGGACATTTCAAACACGCGACCAACACTGAAGCGTTTATCTGAAATAATGTCATGGGAACATTTAAAAATCCTTAAATTCAATTGGCTTTTTTCAAAAGTGTTACATCACCATTTGATACTTTGGTATATGAGCAGGGACCAATCTATGCATGTTCAGATTTGGATCTCTGAGAATCTAACCAGGCCGGCTATGCAGTGGATACAACATTGGAGCGATATACTAGGATGCATCAAACCCTTCTGGGTCTCACAGATAGTTGCCTAGTCTTTTCCGGGCTCAAATATATCATTGGATGGACCAAAACAATAACTACTCAATTCAAAATAATTTTTGTTCTGGTGAGTCCTAGTCAGTGCTTTAAAGCATTTATATGAAGCAATTAAAGTTTTCTTACAGCATCAAAAAAGAAAATCTGCTGGTACTCTGATACCAGGAGATATACTTCACTACCTCTTTTGTTTTATGAGCATACAGTATTTCTAATGTAAAATATTCACTATAGGTATTACTTCATTAGGAAAATCAAAATAAGTACTGGAAATATCAATGAATAAGGAAGAACTTACTAAGAATGACGTGTGAACGAAGGCCTTCCCCGAAGAAGACGCCAGGTTCAACTTTGTCAGAACAGCGGTTCAAGCTGTGAGCTTCGTGTTTACCACCCAGACGATTATTGTTCATTCGAATGTTTCTTAGGCATCCGTTGAATGACAATTCTGTATTTTCTGTATTCTGACGAACCATTTCGGTGACTTCTGGATTAAGTCCTCCATAGTAGTATGGTGGCTGTAAGGACAATTTTGAACTGTAATTAGAGGTTATAACTGATTTCATAACTCTTGAAGTAAAATAATGTTTAGTGGATACAAACCATTGTCTTTTTAGAACACATTATCTTAGATGTACTAGGTATTATCCAAGAGGGCCCTGTGCTTTTCAGAGATGAGTGATGGTCCGTAAGTAAGGCTGAACTTTACTTTTCCTAATATTTTATTCAGACCCTACTGAAGGATTTTAGATCCAATTGAGGTTATGGAAAATTATCTTGGTTCAGACAATAATAATCAAAACAGATATTACACTGCTGTAACCAATTTAGATAGCTTCTCCCTACTCTCACCAACTTGTCAAAACATATTGTTCAACTCTAATATAGTAAGACATTTAATCCTGCAAATGAATAAGGGAAAAACACATGTTTTATTGATATAAACTACCTCTCTAACCCCACGCATAGATGATTCAAACATCACATAGCGGAATACTATTCAGAATTTAGCTCGCAATTAATTCACTGCTAAGTATGTCATGGCCTGTATGAGAAGTTGATTCTGATTTGATAGAATTTAGCTTTAATGACCGAAACAATACCAAATTAAAATAAAACCACATATAAGTTTTTTTAAGTTAGCCACCTTACAAAAGAGAGCTCGGCCCTAGTTTTCGAGACATTTTGGACGGTAGTGCAGTGTCAGCTAGTTGATACTTCTGAGCCTTATGGTTGGAAATATACTCTATACTGACAGTTATATAAGCTCATATTATTTGAATTTGGACTATATAACCTTGTTCTGGGGCCTGTGAGACAATTCAGCTCCTAAGTGCAACTGGGTGAAAACACTGCAGTTACACTAATTTAAAAGTAAGCAGGAACAGTTATGTAGGTACGATGACATAGAGCTAGTGCTGCCAGGGGCCGAAGGAATGCTGCAAAGACCCTGACGGGTGTCAGATTCTTTGACGGCACTAGCCCCATTCATTGCTGACGGTTGCATCTATACTTTGGATCTATAGCGCACTCCTTTTTTGTAATGGTTCAATTAATCATATCTATTGGAACGTCCCTGTCTTGCAATATGTTGGACGGAAGTTTAAACCCAGGTTCGGCTCAATAGTTTCTAGTAGTGTGTGTGTAACCACACCATCCTTGTGAGCTTGAGATGTGGGGTTTGGGGGAGCCAATAGTTCTACTTGCTGAGTCATCAGCAGCCATTGCCTAGCCCTCCCTGTTCCTAGCTTAATAGAGGGGGGGGGGGGGCTTGGGCGCTGACCATATGTATATAATGTCAGTCTTTAGGGAATTGTCCTGTTCCTTGCCTTTGCCACTCCCGAGTGAACTTTAAAACCACAGGCTTGCCAAAAGAAGACTGTCTGATACAATAGAGATATCAAATATTATGGTCATAAATTTCAGTAAGACGTGAACCAAACTAACATCTAATCATAGAAAAATATCTGTTTACACTTCACTGATAAAAAGTAGATGAGTAATAACATCAGAAGATTCACAATTGACCCACATAGGGCGTTTATAAAAATCTACAATAAAAAAAAATTAAGGAAGTTCTTACCTCCAAGTCAATAAACTTGGATTCGCCTTTGCCTGTACCATTAGCCACAGGATAACCGTCGACGTATAGAACACCATTATCTTGGCGTCTCTCTACGATGACTGTATGCCACTGGCCGTCATTGACAGGCTGGATTGCTCTGGCCAGCGCTGCGCCATCACCTGCATTGTAGCTGAACACCAGCTGTGGAAAACATTAAAAGGTTCTTCAATTAGTGTTTTGTTTAGATCTACGTCTGTTATTATTATTGTTGTTGTTGTTGTTGTTGTTGTTGTTATTATTATTATTATTATCATTATTATTATTACTACTACTACTACTACTACTACTACTAACTAGGCTACATCCCTTACTGGAAAAGCAGGATGCTATAAGCCAAAGGCTCCAACAAGGGATATTTCCTTCCCTCACTGGGCTATTTTTCCCTGTTGAGGCCCTTGGGCTTATAGCATCTTGCTTTTCCAACTAGGGTTGTAGCTTGGCTAGTAATAATAGCCATAATAATAACTAACTGATGAGTCTATACCAGTAAAGGACACAAAAAAAGAAACAAATGGAAAATCCACCTTACCTTGCCATCCTTGAGATAGAATGTGATATAATCTCTATGTGTACTACTGGAACCATAGAATATGATGCCCTCAATAGCTTTTGTCTTCATATCAAATGAAAATTTGAAATCTGCGCGAGGATTGTCAGGCAGTTGAGCGAACTCAATGCGGCTGAACCTTTTGCTTCCTGTAAAAATTGTAGAGAGTTTTTGCTGATCAGGGGTCTCTTTTTGTTTGGTAGAATATATCAGTAACATTGTATTTCATAATCTTTTTTAAAAATTTTATACCTTTTCAGTGAAAAGATGTCAATACTGTATTTCTAAATATATTTCTTTTTCATCTTTGTACCTTTCCATTGAAAAAAATGTCAACACTACTTCTCAATCTTATCTCTCTTTATTAGGTAGGAAATATCTCAAGCAGATTGTATTTCATAATAAAAGAAAATTTTACTTTTTCAGTGAAAAGATGTCAATACTGTATTTCCAAACTGTATCTCTTTATTAGGTAGAAAATATCTCCCGCATATTGTATTTCAAAATATATTTTAAAATTTTGTACCTTTTCATTGAAAAGTTGATACTGTATTTCGAAATTTTATCTCTATTAGGTAGAAAATATCTCCAGCAGATTCTATATATTTTTTTTTCTGATTTTATTTTTGCACCTTTTCATTGGAAAGATGTCAATACTGTATTTCTAAACTGTATCTCTTTGAAATATTTTTAAAATTTTGTACCTTTTCATTGAAAAGATGTCAATACTGTATTTCTAAACTGTCTCTTTATTAGGTAGAAAATATCTGCAGCAGATTGTATTTCATAATAAAAAAAATTGTACCTTTTCATCAAAAAGATGTCAAAACTATATTTCTAAATGTTATCTCTATTAGGTAGAAAATATCTAAAGCAGATTATTTTTTTTATTTATTTCTGTACCTTGACATCGACAAAATTTTAATACTTGTAAATTTTCAAAGAAAAATTTGTGTAACATATGATTAAATACTCTCTAAACTACGACGTTACAGTGATAGCATCTTTTAAAACTCCACGCATCAAAGACATGAGATAAATTTCCTAATGGACCTGATTATAGATGATAAGTATACTATTCGATTAATCTGATTGTGGTCAGTTTTAATCTCCTACTGATCTGTTAATCACACGAAAATGAATTACAGTTTTAGGTCAAATTTCTAAGAAAGGTTTCAAGTGAGGATCTATGTTCTACAATATGAATTTGCAGAATAACAGCAGAATACAGTTTTAGGTCAGATTGCTATTAAACGGATTTTGACGTAGGGAAAATCTATTTATGGGTGAGATAACCATGTCGTCCTGATGGAAGTTCATTCCGCCAGCTTCCTACTATATAATATTTCTGCGAGTGATATTACAAGAGAATTACCGTCAGGTATCACGGGGTTCTAACCCCCGGAACGACTATCCGAAGATATCGTGTATAATCAGGGACGTATCCGTAGATAACCATAGACATCTGCACCCCTAACAGACTTAACCCAGTCTAGGAATCTAGGGAGAAGCATAGGTGAGGAGCCGTTACATATCCTCTCCCCTCATAGTACTGTCCGTCTTCTGCAGAATAACGGCAGAATACATGATTGCATTTAGTTTTATTTAATTTACAGGATAAGGTTTTTAATTATCAATACCATCATCGTGTTTATTAGTGATTACTATTAGCCAATTGAAAATATACGAGTTGTACAATAGCTCCCAAAAGTAACGTTACAAAAACTGCCTAACCTAACACACCGGACGATGTTATTTGAAACATGTTGCGTGAATTGAGAAAAAAAGTGGTTGGCCTGATTGTTGGCGAGTATATTGTTGGATAGTAATATACTCTGCCGTGCTACGTAGATATATTTCATGTGGCTGTGATATGAAAATGCGTAATATATTCGTTGATTGGCTTTGGTTTTACAAATATTAGACTATGGCAACTCAGTCCATTGTTGTTACTGTTTTTCAGGATCCATTTCAGCACGTTTCTGTAATGGTTTTTATTGTTTAACAAAGAGTAGCCTAGATATTACCGAACAGTTATAGTATATATATATATATATATATATATATATATATATATATATATACATATATATATATATACATATATACATATATATATATATATATATATATATATATATATATATATATATATATATATATATATATATATATGTGTGTGTGTGTGTGTGTGTGTTGCTCAAAAGTAGAGGATATTCTAATAACATGTAAAAAAAGAAATGGATGAGAGCAGGACATATAATGAGAATGAAAGGCAATAGATGGAGTTAAGAATAACAAAATTGTTCCCTAGAGATTGTAACGAAGCAGGGGAAGGAAGAGAAGACGATGGATTGATGAACTAAGAAAGTTTGCGGGTGTTTTCTGGCACAAAAAGACCAAAAACAGAAGCAAGTGGAAGGGAATGTCTGAGGCCTTTGTTGCAATGGACTAGTAGCACATACACACATATATATATAAATACATACATATATATATATATATATATATATATATATATATATATATATATATTTGTGTCGATTATTGATGGATGTCTAGAGCCACATTTTGTTTTGCTTAGGAGCAATAGCGTCTAAGACGGTTAATCGCGCATACCAACCCTACCGAGATGATGAGTAATTAGGCAGCATGTGTCATTCTGTTCATCTAGCAATTTTTTACACCACACATTAACGTTACTTTTGTGAAATATGGTACATCGTATGACTGTGGAGAATACCTTGACCAGTTCTCCTGGAAATTGTCATGAGAAGTTGTTTCGACTGAATTTGCATCCCGACAAAAGCTATCAGTCAGTATGTGTGCTGCTTTTTTTCATATTTCATAAAAATCCAAAAATGAATTAGCCATGACTTCATTCATGTCTTGCAAATGAAAAAATCGAGGCAGGTATTTACATTTCAATACAGATGTCACAACCTTGAAAAGCAAGTCATCATGTAGACCAAAGGTGTGTAATGCAATCATAATTCAAGTATTGGGGAAGGGAAGCACAATTCCAAATGTGTTTGTAAAGGAATTCCATAAACAAACCATGCTTTATAGAAACGCAAAATATATTTACAAATTTTCTCATAACAGAAAAGATCGCCAATTGTAGAGAAAACTTGCTATGCACTAAAGTCGCTGCAAAGATTCCGGGCAAAATAAGCCCACCCTCCTGATGATGTCATAACCAATCATGTTGTCTTATGCATTAACAGTGGTCATAACACATTATAAGTTAGTACAGTTTGAAATTTGTAAGAGGATGTATAGTTTGAAATTTGTAAGATGGTGTTTAGTTTGAAATTTGTAAGATGTTGTATAGTTTGAAATTTATAAGATGGTGTATAGTGTGAAATTTGTAAGGTGATGTATAGTTTGAAATTTGTAAGATGATGTATTGCGACTGCTGCTAACGGTGGAAACAACGTGATTGGCTGTGACGTCATCAGTTGGTGGGGCTTCTTTCACCCGGAATCTTTGCAGCGACTATACTAAGGTAGGGATTTCCTCTAGAGTTTCAAGGAAGAAGGCAAAAGATGTTTCTTCAGCCCAAGGGTTTTATATGCTTTACTGATGCCTGAGGATTGTTTAATAGTCTTTAGATACATCCTTGTAAATAAATGACTAATTCATCATGCAAAATCAAACCAGACACCAACTGCAGTCTTGACGGAATCGTCAAGATAATTTATGCATCATCAAACACAACATGGATGGCATTCCTTCTGGCTCTGTACTTCTGATTGACAAAAGCTAATCTGTAGTTACTTTGTACTTCTGACTGACAAAAGCTAATCTGTTGTTACTTTTTACTTCTGATTGACAAAAACTAATCTGTAGTGTCTTTGCACTTCTGAATGACAAAAGTTAATCTGTAGTTACTTTGTACTTCTGATTGATAAAAGCTAATCTGTAGTTGCTTTGTACTTTCAATCGACAAAAGCTAATCTGTAGTTACTTCGTACTTCTGAATGACTAAAGCTAATCTGAAGTTCTTTAACAAAAACTGACAATGCAAATTCATATAATGCTAAACTGTATTATAATAGAGAAACGCATACTTTGCTTCTTAAAGGGTTGAATCACAGAACTACGGCAATACAATTGAAGCACAGAGCGACAGAAATGCAACGTCCATGGCGGTGCGCAGAGGCTATAAATTGCACACCAGTTAATTCCAAAGACAAACTTAACTCATAAAACTCACCAAAGGTATATCCACCAGAGTAAACAGGATCTAGGAAGTAAAAATAACTAAATAACACTGGACATTTTCAAATATTTACAATTTACGGTGATGAGTCATCAAAATGAAAAGTACGTTTTTATTGCGATATTGTACATAAAGTTGTGAGAGTATGCATTCAGTGTACAGTGTGCAATTACCTTACTTCGTAAGGGCTTTAAAGCTGGTTTATTTAACATAGCACTTTTTTTGAGAATTTAGACGTTTTATGGTAGTCATGGAGGGGGTTGTCATGTTTAAGCCTTGTCCACACGATCGAGCACGCACGACGGGCTAACAGTGATACCAGACCACAATAGTTAGCAAGACTGAGGGTTAATGACGTCAGAAGCGGGCAAACCACAGGCAGGGATCTGGCATCATACAGTGTTGCCAGATCCCTGTCTTTAGTTTTCCCGCTTCTGACATCATCAACCCTCATTTTCACTAACTATTATGGCCAGGTATCACTGTTTGCCCGTCGGGCATGCTCGATCGTGTGGACAGTGCTTTAGAAGCAATAATTGGCGTTTTTAATTTTAATTCGAAAGGTACATTTTATGCATATTTTAACGAAAAAGGAAATTATGATAAAAAGGATAAGGTAATAAGCCCAATACAGCATATTGCTTGATTAAACTTGAAATATTATTATAACTGTATAAGTTCCGGCTAAATTGAAAACAAATTTTCCAAATGAAACAACTGTTTCAGAAAGGGTCAAATCTAAACATTTTATGTAGCGATGCATCAAAATTCGGAAGCTTCTTAAGCAATGTCTTACATCTACGGAAGCAAAGATTTATGTTTGTCTCAGGATATAAATCTAACTGCAAGGTTTATTAATTTTTACAGGTAATCATCAAAAAATTATCGGCGTCAATTACCTTAGATGTCAGGATGCCAGAAATCCTCAAATCAATCAACCAATCACCAAAAATTAATATTATTTTCGACCCAAGTCAATCTTTAAAAATTCTCTACATGAGAGACAGAGAATTTCCAAAGGATGGTAAGATTTTGATTAGTTTATATTCTCTTCTTTAGTTTTGTTTTATGATTTTAATTCTAGTAATTACAAAATCAGTTGCTACATTGTATTTCACTGACCAAACTTGATGTAAGTCTATGACTTTCACAACAGGATATATATAAGGATTCCTCTTGGCTATTCTGTTCATCAAGAAAGATTAGAGTAACTCCATGAATATTCTGAGTTTCTGACTAACTGATGAGGTGGACAAGTTTTTAATTAACGCTACTTTTCTCTAGCTTGAACAATGAACTGCTAAATGTTCCAATCATAATTAGCAGACTGATTCTCATCATTCATAATCATAATAGTGTATCTAAATTTCTTTTGCTTGGTAAGGGGTCTCTCTGTAATATCTGTTCACTTTGGAGCAAGGCTCCAGGTAGCTTATCCTTGCCTTTCAATTTCTGCCTACACCATTTAATACACAAGACTTTTGAATATAGATTAAAGTTAATATGATAGCCCTATTTCATTACTACAATGCAATTCCTGATTTGTCAGTTAATCATCTCACTTGAGAAGGGTATAACGAACTTCTCGAAAAAAATGGGTGTCCTCTAGCCTTGGTGCTGTCCTTACCAATTAAACGAATGGATTCATAAATGGTGCAGCTCATTTGTCTGGTAATAAGGTTGATACTGATAGTATTCTTAACTTCAAGCTCTCTATTCTTATTTTCAGATTTGGTATTCTATCTTGCCCAGAAGTTCTAACCAGTTTGTCCCCCATAAATGAATATTCTCTATTTATACTGCTGCTTTTCTTGCTGTTTATTCAAACTCAATTTTGAACAGCTTCGATAATAAATACATTTTTATTTCCATTTCATTAAACCTTATACCTTCATTAATCATTATTTTTATTTACTGAACGCTTGAACCATTTATATCACAGGAATTTTTATAAAAGCCTTAAAAGCAATTAAAGCAAAGTGTAGGCTTACAGCATTTTTAAAAACATGATCCCTGAGAAGAAAAGCGAAACATTCAAAATGATTTATGTACATCTACCATAGCTCATTAGACTCATGCTTGAATAGGACTCATGTTTTACTTATGGTAGTTATATTTTATATAGTATACAGAAGGTTCTCAAGTTACAGCTACAAAAGTCATCATAGTCCAATTTCATATGAAATAAATATCAGGTTACTGCAAATATCATTTTGCTTGCTGTATTTTATGATAAGATATTGTTTTATTACAATATTTCTTTATCTTATTACAATATATGAAATTTAATACAATATCTGAAATATAATTTCAGTTGGGGTTGTTTGTAACTTGAGGACTTACTGTATAGGTAATAAGATCATTTCTTATTCGTTTATATACAGTTCTGAATTTAATACAAACAAGATACAAAGAGGAGCGGTGAACTTACCAAATCTGAACCCAGACGTTTCATCAATTTCTTCAGTTGCTGGCTCAATGGGAAGGGCACAGCTGTCTCTTAAGATGGGCTGTGAAACAGGTGAACGAGTTTCCTCTGTGGAAGATGAAAGTGAAAATAGTAACGATATCTTAATTAAGTAATGATACTTGAGATTTTCTTTTCGCTAGCAGTGAACTTCTTTAAAATCATGATTAGGATGTCGGTGGTGTCTAGGGAACAGCAAGCCACTCTCTGAGCTGTTGAGTGTTTCAAAACATGGATTCACAAACATGAAATTTGCTCTATAAGTTACATGGGATATAAAAATACAACTATATACTGGTAAAAATAACTAAATTTGTGAGTTTACAATCTTTTTAGTATGAATTAGTAGTTGAAAAAAAAAATAAACAGTAAGGAAAAAACATAAATGGTCCTGATACTATACCAGGTTAGAATTGTGAACCACTACTTTACCGGTAAAGGTGTATGTTAAGGTGGAAGTAGGAGGATTCAAGGTTACTGGGATGATGGGTGGTCTACGTGACTGTGAGTAATCCTCAAAACTATCGACGGACATTTGGGTTGTGACATAATCGTAGTCTGACTCTATGTCCACCGGAGGCAAGGTTCCACGTGCTATGATGGGCACGTCCACGACGTCTGTGTGATTTCTTCTTCTTTCTGTAATTTCAAGTCCACAGTTTAAGCAACGAGCAGCCATGTCAGTATTTATTGATGGAAGAGAGACGTTTAGGATACATACAGTTAAAGCAATCAGCATTTCACATGTTAGGAAAATTCACATCAAAAGCAGACATATAATTTTGCGTAAATTCGTTCTATAAATTCATTTCAGAGAACGTTTAAGACAGGCCGGCTGACCAAGTGATAAATCATCAAATCATTACTAAAAAGGATAATAGAATACATCTTACACCGCTGGCTAAATTTTGTAAGCCTATATGTGAAGGCTGACTACTGGACATTATCAAATGTTACGATATTACGTTTCAAGTTGCAAAACATTCCATTACCTTCATTTGGGAGTCACAAGCTAGATCTAACAGTCTCTACTCCTTTAGCTATGGAGCATTGGGAAATATGAAACCAACCACTCACAGATATTAAACCGTACTTGATACTTAGCAGAATAAACTATCTAAGAAATAGATTTATATTAAGAACAGAATTTGTATAATAGAGTCAAAACGTATTGAATAAATGAATGAAACTGGGAAGAAAATACACAAGAATGTAAACATTAGCTTGGGATTTTAAAATATGGACACAATCTATTTTGTAATGCATCATAATCTTGTATAAGAAACCACTTCATTGTTCTACTCTGATAGTAAGTATACTACGTCCTAAAATAATATAAAATATAGCATAAAACGTATCAGAAAACACTCAAATCCTACATAATATTTCTTATCCTGTTGCCATAGTTTTCTTGGTCTAACTAAAACTATTTTAAGAATCGTTATAAATTTCAAATCAGCTTCCTCAAAATATTCAGTCTTTAGTGATTGGTGAGTCCTTGGTATGATTTGAACATGTCTTGAATTTATCAGATACCCATTGTAAATAACACCCAGACCATGCATAAAAATAATGTTGACTTCAAAGAACTAAAAAAAAACAGTTACCTGTCAAAATAAACAACATGGGGATGGAAACGAACAAATTTAACTCAGCACTTAACTACACAAATTTTGAAGAATTGCAATACTATTTTGAAAAACGACTGGTCACTAAATGGTCATGCACTATGCTTATAACGGTTTCACTTATATTTCTAAAACATTTATTCAAAATGAATACTTATCTATATGCAACAAGGCAAAAATGGCTATTTATTTGCTGCGCAAGCTCCCATTTATGCAAATTAGAAATAACTAAATATGAATTATAGCACCATAACTGAAAAATCTTTTAACTACAAAAAAATCTTTATTACATGCATAATGCTTGGGCCTGCTTATGATTTTCCTTTCTTCTTTATCACATCTCTTGTCATGAAAGAGCTGAATTTTGGCCATTTGCTGTGCTCTGTTACAAATATTACTGGTATATTGAAACAAACATCAGATTTACAATCATTCGTTTACACTTTCTATATGCAGTGATGCCAAATTAGTGAATTTACTTTAAATCTGCTCTGTTTTTGTGCCTTTTTCTTCATTCCAGAAAGCTAAACTCTCCTTTCAAATGCCAAATATTTTCAGGCAGACTCTCTCTATAGTATATATACATGATTAATTTGTAGTGACGTTGAAAACCTTTTTATAGATCATTTCTCTTTATCTCTAAACATTATCCATAGACCTATCATGCCACGAAAATCGTTATTATAGACCATTTCTTGTTATCTCTATACTATCTCCATAAGCCTATCATGCCACGAAAATTGTTCTTGTAGACCATTTCTTTTTATCTCTATACATTATTCATAGGCTTATCATGCCACGAACAAACACGCCATGTAGCCCAAAATGCCACAAATTTAGCAAATCCTTTGATTTTTACTGTATATCTAGATGAAAATAGTTATTACAAACCAATTCTCTACCCATAGGCCTATCATGCCACGAACAAACACATCATGTATCCCAAAGTGCCCAAAATTTAGCAATTCTCTTCATTTTTATATCTAAGAAACTGTTTTAGTTTGATCATACCAAAGGATGGCGTTTGGAAGAATCCTGCGCTTCTAAATATAGAGCACTTCTGTAAGAGGGCTCTTGGGCGATCTGTGCTCTGAGCAAAGTTGACGATGC
Source organism: Palaemon carinicauda (assembly GCF_036898095.1). NCBI lineage: Eukaryota > Metazoa > Arthropoda > Malacostraca > Decapoda > Palaemonidae > Palaemon > Palaemon carinicauda. The sequence goes on from NC_090750.1 coordinate 82,456,916, forward strand.
GGCCATTGAGTGTAGCATCGCCAATGCAGCCGAAGAAGTTAGTATCGGTTGCAGATGCTGCAGCTGCAATGCTGTATGTGTCTGGTACACCTCCAAAGAATACCGGACCATCAAGCTGGACGGCTCTTTTTTGCACATCCACCCTGTGAATGATAATGAATCGGTTAAATCAGTAAAACTTCAAAAGTTCAAACTTGCAGCAAATATTTCTTTTTACTTCTTTAAGTTGAACAGGCTGACGTAAGTCTTTTTAATAATTTATATATGAAAAATATGTTTTAATGTTGCTACTGTTCTTAAAGTATTTTATCTTAATTATTCATCACTTCTCACTTAGTTTATTTATTTCCTTATTTCCTTTCCTTACTGGGCTATTTATCCTTATTGGAGCCCTTGGGCTTATAACATCCTGCTTTTCCAACTAGGGTTGTAGCTCAGCTAATAATAATAGTACTAATGATTACACAACACAGTATGATCTCCGGATAAAATCTCTCTCTCGTTAGTTGATAATCAATAAAATTTACTGATAAATTTGGAAAATGCAAATGCTAAGATTAAGATGATTTTGATACAGAATTCCTACGGCAATGCTTTTATTATTATTATTATTATCATTATTATTATTATTATTATTATTATTATTACTAGCTAAGCTACAACCATAGTTGTAAAAGTCGGATGCTACAAGCCCTAGGGGTCCAACAGGAAAACTATCCCAGTGAGGAAAGGAAACAAGTAAACGATATGTGAGAAATAATGAATAACAAATATAAAATATCCTTACATCAAAATGGGTCTTTCATATATAAACTATGAAGAAAGACTTATACAAATTGCTCCTAGTCTTATATAAAATCCTTTATATCAGTATTGACAAGAATCTTTCATTTACAAATGTACCCCTTACCTTTTCAAAAGCTATAACATGACCTAATCTTTGACAATAGAAAAATTCTGGAAAGTTATGAGCATGAACTCCGAGCTGCACTTGTTTTTAATCAGTTGACAGAGCTAAATAACTTTCTACAGAGTTGATAATTAACCCATCAACTATATAAAAACTGTTAAGACCATACAGACAGACGTCAGAGTTAAATAACTTCCTAAAGAGTTAATAATTAACCCATCAACTACATAAAAACTGTTAATACCATAGAGACAGATGTCAGAGCTAAATAACTTTCTACAGAGTTAATAATTAACCCTTCAACTACATAAAAACTGTTAAGACCATAAAGCCAGATGTCAGAGCTAAATAACTTTCTACAGAGTTAATAATTAACCCATTAACTACATAAAAACTGTTAATTCTATAAAGACAGTTGACAGAGCTAAATAACTTTCTACAGAGTTAATAATTAACCCATTAACTACATAAAAGCTGTTAAGAACATGAAGATATAACTTACTTGTAAGATTTGTAATCATCAATGTCGAGGCGAAGGACATTGTGTTCCCGTGTTGCAATGACAACGTGCCATTCACTGTCATTGTACTTGTCAAATGAACCTGAAATATTATTATTATTATTATTATCATTATTATCTATTATTATTATTATTATTATTATTAGTAGTAGTAGTAGTAGTAGTAGCAGTAGTAGTAGTAGTAGTAGTAGTATCATTATTAATATTATTATTGATATTATTATTATTATTATTATCATTATTATTATTATTACCATTATTATTATTATTATTATTATTATTATTATTATTATTATAAGCTAAGCTACAACCCTAGTTGAAAAAGCAAGATGCTATTAGCCTAAGGGCTCCAACAGGGAAAAATAGCTCAGTGAGGAAAGGAAACAAGGAAATACACAAACTACAAAAAAAATAATGAACAATTAATATAAACTACTTTAAGAACAGTAAGAAGAGTAAATTAGATCTTTCATATTCAAACTATAAAAACTTCATAAAACAAGAGGAAGAAAAATAAGATAGAATAGTGTGCCTGAGTGTACCCTTAAGCAAGAGAACTCTACCCCAAGACAGTGGAAGACCATGGTACAGTGGCTATGGCACTGCCCATGACTAGAAAACAATATTTTGATTTTGGAGTGTCCTTCTCCTAGAAGAGCTGCTTACCACAGCTAAAGAGTCTTTTCTACAGTTACCAAGAGGAAAGTAGCCACATTGCAGTAGTTAATACCTTCAGCGAAGAAAAATTGTTTGGTAATCTCAGTGTTGGCAGGTGTATGAGGACACAGGAGAATGTGGAAAGGATAGGCCAGACTATTCGGTGTATGTATAGCAAAGAAAAAATGAGCCGTAACCAGAGAGAGGTTTCAATACAGTACTGACTGGCCAGTCGAAGGAATAACACAAGCAAAGGATAAGAAATTTCTAGACATTGATTTTAAAGCATTGCATAAAATTGTTGACTTCATTAAATTAAATTTATTGAAATATAATATATTACAACAGACTTTTTAACTACCAATTGATAAACCTTGTCTGAAGTGTTTTTTTTTTTTTGTGTGTGTGTGTAAATCTGTATAAAGAAAGTTATGAAAAATTCAAGAGAGATATTTTAATATTGAAATAATAATTTTAATTTTTGTGAAAGATAGAGTTTATCTAGATTTTCTTAAGGGTCACCAAGCAATCGAATTAATGAGAAATTCAAGGAGAAATATTTCAATATTGAAGTCTTAATTATTAGCAATTTTGCGGAAGAGGGACCTTAACGAGGTTTTCTTACGGGTTAGCAATTTATGAAAAATTCAAGGAGCAATTTTGAATATTGAAGTCTTAATAATTACAATTTTGTGGTAAAGGGACCTTATCTAGCTATTCTTAAGGATCGGCAAGCTATTGAATTTATGAAATATTCAAAGAGAAATATTCTAATATTGAAGTCTTATTAATAGTAATTTTGTGGAAGAGGGACCTTATCTAGCTTTTTTTAAGGGTCAGCAAGATATCAAATTTATGAAAAATTCAAGGAGAAATATTTTGATATTGAAGTCTTCATTATAGCTATTTTTGTGAAAGACAGACCTTACCGAGGTTCTCTTACAGAGTAACAATTTATGAAAAATTGAAGGAGAAATATTCTAATATTAAAGTCTTATTATTAGAAATTTTGTGGAAGAGGGACATTATCTAGCTTTTTTTAAGGGCCAGCAAGCTATCGAATTTAAGAAACAATTCAAGGAGAAATATACTTATATTTAATTTTGTGGAAGAGGGGCCTTATCTAGGTTTTCTTAAGGGAATCATTATCAAATCTAAACTGAATAACTCCAGATGACAATATCACTCCTCTTATAGCTTGCTTCTATAAGAAACAGCTTCTGATATACTTATACTGTATTGAATTTTGTGGAAGAGGGGCCTTATCTATGTTTTCTTAAGGGCATCATTATCAAATCTAAACTGAAAAATTTCAGATAACAATATCACTCCTCTTAAAGCTTGCTTTCACTAGAAACAACTTCTGTAAATTACCAGTGGTAAGCTCTCCTCCTGGGAAAGCTCTGAGAATGAGCGCACTCTCAGCCATGGAGAGTGAAAGGTAGCTGCTCTGATCAGCTGTTGAAGCGTAGAATATCATTCCATCTGGCTGATCCGTCTTGAATTTGAAGACGAGCTGCAAACCGCTTCCCTCGGGGCTGTCGTACATGACGTAGCCAGGTGCCTCGGAGTCAAAGGAAACTAGACTTGCCACCTGAAATCAGAATTAATGTTATCCAGGCTATTTTTGATGTTTCTCCTTCAAGACTGATAAAAGGTGTCCAAACCCCGAGAAAGGATCACTCCTGTACTAATTGATTTAGACTGGCTGCCTATTAAAGCAAGAATTGAGTTTAAAATAAGTAAAATAACCTATCAAGTTATCAGAACCAGACGTCAAATATCTAAGAGAATTGCTACATATTGTGCACCCAACAAATTGTATTGACACGACAATAGTGACAGACGGTTTCAAATGATTGGAACCTAGATATATGTCTACTGTAGGCTTTAGAGCCTTTAAATATGAGGCCCCAAGACTATATAATAAGCTCCCACTAGACATCTGAAAGACTAAAGATATAAAGGCTTTCAATAGGAAACTGAAGACTTTCTTGTTCTCTATGAACTTCGACAGTGTGGATTTGATAATAAATGAGAAATATGCAGTTCGAATTGTTGAATGCTTTGGAACAAACATGATAAAATGACTGGGAAGGTCCTATAGAGAGTAGGGTTCCCCTGCTGTATAGGACCAGAAAAGCAGCCCTTAAAGTAAAAAGTAAAGACAGAAACAAAGTATAATTTACCAATGAAAATTTGAGCCTAATGTTGCAGTGACCTTACCTGAATTGGACATCCTGGCACAGTACCAAGAGATTCTGTGCTCTTTGTCAGATCTACATTAACCGAAGACAAGACGACATTGTCCATGCAGCCGTTGAAATCATCATTGGTGATGTCGGTAAAATCATGTTCTCCTGGATAGCCACCGAAGTACATGACCTCTGGGATATCTCTGAATTGCTTCGCGTTGCCTGCAGATTTTCCTTGGATGGTCTCTTGGTTTATCTGTGAAAGGGATAAGAAATCGTCATTTATTGTTGGGAAGAAGCTGTTACAGTTGTTGGAGATTATGCCCTTATTGTTTTAACATTTCAGTAATATGAAAAAAATGCCAAATTTATATAGTTTTTGGAGATTATGTCCTAAATACTTGTTTTAACATTTCAGTAACATGAAAAAATGCCAAATTTATATAGTTTTTCGAGATTATGTCCTAAATACTTGTTTTAACATTTCAGTAGCATGAAAAAATTATAAATCTATATAGTTTTTGGATATTGTACCCTAAATACTTGTTTTAACATTTCAGTAATATGAAAAAATGCCAAATTTATAGATATTGGAGATTGTGTCATAAACATTTATCGTTTTAACATTTCAGTAATATAAAAAATTTCAAATTTATACATTTTTTGGAGATCATACCCAAATATTTCTCTTTTTAAAATTTCAGTAATATGAAAAAATGCCAAATTTATATAGTTTTTGGAGATTATGTCCTAAATACTTGTTTTAACATTTCAGTAATATAAAATAATTCAAATTTATACAGTTTTTGGAGATTATACCCAATTTTTTTTTCTTACTTCAGTAATATGAAAAAGTGTCAAATTCATACAGGTGTTGGAGATCGTGTCCTAAATACTTGTTCTTTTAACATTTCAGTAATATGAAAAAAGGCCAAATTTATACTGTTGAAGATTATGTCCTAAATATTGTCGTTTTAACACTTCATTGATATGAAAAATGCAGTAGATATTTTAAAAAATAACTAAAGGCTCTGATTAAAACCAATTGTCAATTTACTCTGTAGACCAATTAATAAGCATAATAACCCACAATTTATGAAAAAAAAAATTGAATTTATTGAGCTTTCGAAGGGACCCTCTCCCTTCCTCTTCAGAAAACAAAATTTAGTTTTCTGAAGAGGAAGGGAGATGGTCCCTTCGAAAGCTCAATAAATATAAATTTTTCATAAATTGTGGGTTATTTTATTTATCACACATACATGGAAAATTGTGTATCTTAATGTATTGATAAACGTACCTTTAGGACACCATTACTCTGTTGCCTGGCAACTTCGACATGATGCCACTGTCCATCATTGTAAGTATTTTCTGATCTTATGGTTGCACTGCCAGTTCCCAGGTCATACTGGAAGATCACGTGACCTTCTTCCAGTGAGACGCTCATAAACTGCTCCTGTAGGAAAAGTGGATAATATTAATTTCTTTACATTATGCCATTATTGAAAGGTAAATGTCTGATTTCAGTTCTAGTTTCATCAGAATAGATGTTCACCAGAATATCAGCCAGGCAAGCCCAAACCCTCTTTATGGTGTCCAAACACAGCAGTGGCCTCCCCAGTAAACAGCTTAAACTCACAGCCCCCATTTCTTCACATTGTGCCTTTATTGAAAGGTAAAGGTATCTCATTTAGTTTCAGTTCCAGTTTCCTCAGAATAGATGCTCGCCAGAATGTCAGCCGGGCAAGCCCAACCCCCATTGATGGTATCCAAACACAGCAGTGGCCTCCCCAGTAAAAAGCTTAAACTAATGATCATGAGCTGGGATCGATCTGCTGCCATGCGAATGCTAGGCAAACACGTTACTACTGTACCAGCCAGGAGGCTAGTTGCATTATGTTAAGTTAAAGATGGCTGGTTTCAGTTCGAGTTTTATCAGAATAGATGCTGACTAGAATGTCAGCCAGGCAAGCCCAACACCCCACTGTGGTGCCCAACCACAGCAGTGGCCTCGCCAGTAAACAGCTTAAACTCACAGTCCTGGGCTGGGATCGATCTACTGCCATGCGAATTCTAGGGGGACACGTTAGCACTGTACTAGCCAGGCACAATTATGAAATCAACTATAACAATAAGTTATACTTCAAAAACTGTAAATAGATACGTGGTATGGCTCTCCAACTATTGTAATTTGTCCTAGAATTCTTAATATTTGACTCATTGTTGTACTTACGTTCTTGCTAACTATCATGAATAGAATTCCGTCCTCGGCGAAGGTCTTGAAGTCCATCTGTATATCGAAGAGCTTCTGGAATCGGTAGCCATTGCGCGTGTCAAGGGCAGCATATCCATTGCCATCAAATCGTAAACCAGTGACGGGTTTCAGATCGACGAGTTTATCTCTGAAAGGTAATTGTTTTTGAAATGCTGTAGTGTGAGAAGATTATAGAACTAATTTTCTAATATACTCTATTTCAAAGGATTTATAGATACAATTTTCTATAAAGTATTCCATTTTTAATTATTTACAGATATAATTTTCTATAAAATACTATATGAGACTTCGATCCAAAGAATCTAATGAAATCTCGGTTTCCATTCCAATGTTTCTCCGATTAGTGTGAAGTAAATAATCATAATAATTTATATGAATAAAAATTTTCATAATTTTAATATTAATGATAATTTCAATAACAGTAATAAAAATAATTTCAATAATCTTGCTAATAATAATAATAATAATAATAAGAAGAAGAAGAAGAAGAAGAAGAAGAAGAAGAATCTAGAATTAAACATCTGTATCTAACTTACCTTTCTAGAGCACCTCTCTGTTCAATATTATTCGTTCCATTATGTATGAAATTCCAAAGGCCAATTGGCCGGTCATTAATCCTCAGATCCTCTATTTGTCCAAAGAATGAAGTGCTTCTGATCGACTTGTCCACTTCCACCCCCGGAGGAATACCTCCGACGAAGATCTTGGAGACTTTCGGATCCAAGTTGAAGACTGAGAAGCGCCCGGGCAGAACTTCCTCCACGGAGCGGGAGTCGATCTCACCGTCCACTTCACGTTCGATGGATAACTTGACCACTTTGCCAGTCCTGGGAAAAATAGATGTGTTTAAATCATGGTGAGCTATTTAAAGGCAAACGTAATTTGAAACTTAAGCAATAATAATTGAAACTGGATCAACAAACAGATTTTAAGTCATGGTGAGCTTTTTAAAGGCAAACGTAATTTGAAACTGAAGCAATAGATAGGTGTGTTTAAATTATGGTGGGCTATTTAAAGGCAAAAGGTAATTTGAAACTAAAGCAATAAATAGATGTTTAAATCATGGTGAGCTATTTAAAGGCAAAAGGTAATTTGAAACTAAAGAAATAAATAGATGTTTAAATCATGGTGAGCTATTTAAAGGCAAAAGGTAATTTGAAACTAAAGCAATAAATAGATGTTTAAATCATGGTGAGCTATTTAAAGGCAAAAGGTAATTTGAAACTGAAGCAATAAATAGATGTTTAAGTCATGGTGAGCTAAATTATTTAAATGAAAACAAAAATAATTTGAAACTGAAGGAATAATAATTGAAACTGGAGCAATAAATAGATGTTTAAGTCACGGTGAACAAGAGTTAAAGGCAAAATGTAATTTGAAACTGAAGAAGCAATGTTCAAGTCATAGTGAACAATTTAAAGCCAAAAGGTAATTTGAAACTGTAGCAATAAATAGATGTTTAAACCATAGTGAGCTATTTAAAGGCAAACGTAAATTGAAACTGAAGCAATAAATAGATGTTCAAGTCATGGTGAGCAATTTAAAGGCAAATGTAATTTGAAATTGAAGCAAAAAATGGATGTTAAAGTCATGGTGAGCTATTATAGACAAAAGGTAGTTTGAAACTGAAGCAATATTTAGATATCTTCAAATCATGGTGAGGTATTTAAATGAAAAACTTAATTTGAAACTGAAACAATAAATGGATGTTTAAATCATATTGAGCTATATAAAGGCAAAGGTAATTTGAAACTGAAGCAATAAATAGATGTTTAAGTCATGGTGAACGACATAAATGAAAAAGGTAATTTGAAACTGAAGCAATAAATAGATGTTTAAATCTTGGTTAGCTATTTAAATGAAAAAGGTAACTTGAAACTGAAGTAATGAATAGATTTTAAGTCATGGTGAGCTTTTTAAAGGCAACCGTAATTTGAAACTGAAGCAATAGATAAATGTGTTTAAATTATGGTGAGCTATTTAAAGCTAAAGGGTAATTTGAAACTGAAGAAGCAATGAATAGATGTTTAAGTCATGGTGTGCTATTTAAAGCCAAAAAGTGATTTGTTTAAATCATGGTGAGCGAGTTAAAGATAAAAGGTAATTTGAAACTGTAGCAATAAATAGATGTTTAAATCATAGTGAGCTATTTAAAGGCAAACGTAATTTGAAACTGAAGCAATAGATAGATATGTTTAAATTACGGTGAGCTATTTAAAGCCAAAAGGTAATTGGAAACTGTAACAATAAATAGATGTTCAAGACATGGTGAGCGAGTTAATTTAAAGGCAAAAGGTAATTTGAAACTGAAGCAATAAATATATTTTAAGTCATGGTGAGTTTTTTAAAGGCAAAAGGTAACTTGAAACTGGAGCAATAAATAGATGTTTAAATTATGGTGAGCGATTTAAATGCAAAAGGTAACTAGAAATTGAGGCAAGAAATAGATGTTCAAGTCATGGTGAGCTATTTAAAGCCAAAAGGTAATTTGAAACTGAAGCAATACATAGATTTTAAGTCAAGGGGAGCGATTAAAAGCTAAAAGGTAATTTGAAACTGAAGCAATAAAAAGATGTGTTCAAGTCATGGTGAGCTATTTAAAGGCAAAAGGTAGTTTAAAACTGAGGCAATATTTAGGTATGTTTAAATCATGGTGAGCTATTTAAAGTCAAACATAATTTGAAACTGAAGCAATAAATAGATGTTCAAGTCATGGTGGGCTATTTAATGAATTATTTAAAGCCAAAAGGTAATTTGAAACTGAAGCAATAAATAGATGTTTAAGTCATGGTGAGCAGTTTAAAGGCAAATGTAAATTGAAACTGAAGCAATAAATAGATGTTAAAGTCATGGAGAGCTATTTAAGACAAAAGATAGTTTGAAATTGAAGCAATATTTAGATATCTTTAAATCATGGTGAGGTATTTAATTGAAAAAGGTAATTTGAAACTGAAGCAACAAATGGATTTTAAGTCATGGTGAGCTATTTAAAGCCGAAAGGTAATTTGAAACTGAAGCAATAAATAGATGTTTAAATCATATTGAGCTATTTAAAGGCAAAGGTAATTTGAAAGTGAAGCAATAAATAGATGTTTAAGTCATGGTGAACGATATAAATGAAAAAGGTGATTTGAAACTGAAGCAATAAATAGATGTTTAAATCTTGGTTAGCTATTTAAATGAAAAAGGTAATTTGAAACTGAAGTAATGAATAGATTTTAAGTCATGGTGAGCTTTTTAAAGGCAACCGTAATTTGAAACTGAAGCAATAGATAGATGTGTTTAAATTATGGTGAGCAATTTAAAGCTAAAGGGTAATTTGAAACTGAAGAAGCAATGAATAGATGTTTAAGTCATGGTGAGCTATTTAAAGCCAAAAAGTGATTTGTTTAAATCATGGTGAGCGAGTTAAAGATAAAAGGTAATTTGAAACTGTGGCAATAAATAGATGTTTAAATCATAGTGAGCTATTTAAAGGCAAACGTAATTTGAAACTGAAGCAATAGATAGATGTGTTTAAATTATGGTGAGCTATTTAAAGCAATTTGAAACTGAAGCAATAAATAGATGTTCAAGTCATGGTGAGCGAGTTAATTTAAAGGCAAAAGGTAACTTGAAACTGGAGCAATAAATAGATGTTCAAGTCATGGTGAGCTATTTAATGAGCTATTTATAGCCAAAAGGTAATTTCAAACTGAAGCAATAAATAGATTTTAAGTCATGGTAAACTATTTAAAGGCAAATGTAAGTTGAAACTGAAGTAATAAACAGATGTTTAAACCATGTTGAGCGATTTAAAGGCAAAAGGTAATTTGAAACTGAAGCAATGAATAGATGTTTAAATCATGTTGAGCGATTTAAAGGCAAAAGGTAATTTGAAACTGAAGCCATAAATAGATGTTTGAATCATGGTGAGTGATTTAAATGCAAAAGGTCATTTGAAACTGAAGCAATAGATAGATGTTTAAATCATGGTGAGCTATTGAAAGGCAAAGTGTAATTTGAAACTGAAGCACTAGACACTCAAAAGACTGAAGATATTAATGCTTTCAAGAGGAAACTGAAGACTTTCTTGTTCTCTAAGTACTTCGATAATGTGGATTTGACAATAAACGAGCAATATGCGGAGTGAAATGCTGAATGCCTTGGAATGAACATGATAAAATGACTGTGAAGGTCCTGTAGAGAGTAGGATTTCCCAGCTGTAAAGGACCAGAAAGGCATTCTTTCATTGCCTTTCTACAATGATCTTACTCCATACTTTATCAGCAAGATAAAAGTCATTGTTTCATTAAGTGTCTACAATGATTAGTCCACACTTTATCAGTAAGGTAAAAGTCATATTTTCATTGTCTGACTACAATGATCTTACTCCACACTTTAGCAGTAAGATTAAATTCATTGTTTCATTGTCTGACTACAATGATCTTACTCCACATTTTATCACCAAGATAAAAGTCATTGTTTCATTACCTTTCTTCAGTGATCTTACTCCACACTTTATCAAAAAATAAAGGTCATTCTTTCATTTACCTTTCTACAATGATCTTAGTCCACACTCTATCAGCAGATAAAAGTCATTGTTTCATTGCCTCTCTACAATGATCTTACTCCACAATCTATCAGAAAAATAAAGGTCATTCTTTCATTTACCTCTCTACAATGATCTTAGTCCACACTTTATCAACAAGATAAAGGTCATTGTTTCATTACCTTTCTACAATGATCTTAGTCCACACTCTATCAGCAAGGTAAAGGTCATTGTATTCGATGGTATGAGCTCCAGCTCCCAGGTCCATGGTGAGATGGAGAAATCCTTGATCGAGTTCCAGAGCCATGAAGTCATCACTCAAGGATCGCCTCATCTTCTGGCTGCCTCCTACCGGTGTTCCCATGAACATGAGGAGTCCTGTGGGCTCGTTGGTTTGCACGTAGAAGGATAGCTGTCAGTGGTAAGAGGAGGTTGTTTAGTTTCTTCAGGTTATTAATATTATTAATAGCCAAGCTACAACCCTAATTTGAAAAGCAAGATGCTATAAACCCAAGGGCTGCAACAGGGAAAAATAGCCCAGTGAGGAAAGGAAATAGGGAAATAAATAAATGATAACAAATTAACAATAAATCATACTAAAAACAGTAACAACGTCAAAACAGATATGTCATGTATAAACTATAGAGAGACTTATGTCAGCCTGTTCAACATAAAAACATTTGCTGCAACTTCGAACTTTTGAAGTTCTACTGATTCAACTACCCGATTAGGAGGATCATTCCACAACTTGGTCACAGCTGGAATAAAACTTCTAGAATACTGTGTAGTATTGAGCCTCATGATGGAGAAGGCCTGACTATAAGAATTAACTGCATCTTTAGTGTTACGAACAGGATGGAACTGACCAGGAAGTGAATAAAAGAATATTGTTGCTCTTCCAATGGTTTTTCCTTCTCTTCTACTCGTAGATCACATGCTTTAAATAGCAGATCACTGTCATAGATTGGTAAATCGCAAACTTCTGCTACAGGAAAGGAGAAGGAGAGGGAGACCAAAGTGAAGGTGGATGGACTGTATCAAGGATGACCTTCGATCAAAGGGATTAACCGGTGATGAAGTGTGGGACAGAGGTAGATGGAGAACGCTGGCCAGAAACATCGACCCCACATAAAAGTGGGAAAAGATGCAGACGAAGAAGAAGTTGCTCTTCTAATATGTGATGTACCAAAAGTTTGCGATCTACCAATCTATAATAGTGATTTGCTATTTATGGCATGTGATCTACGAGTAGAAGCGATGGAAAAACCATTTAAAGTTTTAAGAATTATACCCGAAATAAAGACCAACGGGGTGGTACGAGCGCAGCCTCTATAAGTACCGCTTGCCAGTATATAGGAGCGGTGAAGTTTTTTGTCCTTTGTTAGAGAAGCGAGCCACGGCGGAGGAAAAAACAGTCCGATAGATCAAATATTGGAATGAAAACAACTCGGTAGAACACATATTGGAAGAGCGCCGGAATATTAATATCTTAACTCGCTGATAAGATCTTAAATTGAAACTAAGAATTAGATAAAATCATAATTTTGCTCCGTGCACTTTCAGTAATTTTGTTAATTATATAAGCTAAAAAACAGCATTAAATCAAATCAAAATTACTCTCATTTTCTTTCATTTATTACCAAATAAATGAAATAATAGTTGAAATAAAAATAGAAGGGCTTGAAACTCATGAAATTGCCACCCTGTGAACTCATGCAAACATTTAGCATCAAGTACATACTGAATCTCCTTTCGATTGAAAAAAAAAAAAAAATAAAAAAAATAAAAGTGTTGTTTTGTGATGACTGGTATACAAAACTTTTGCTATTTTAGTGAGCTCAAAGGTATTTGGATAGTTATTACAAATATATTGCAGAGAATTGAATTCTAATGCTATTATTCTTAAAATATTTTATTTTGATTGTTAATTACTTCTCTTGTAGTTTATTTATTTCCTTATTTCCTTTCCTCACTGGGTTATTTTCCCTGTTGGAGCCCTTGGCTTATAGCATCTTGCTTTTCCAACTAGGGTTGTAGCTTAGCAAATAATAATAATAATAATAATAATAATAATAATAATAATAATAATAATAATAATAATAACTGCTGCCAGTTGGGGCAGAGTTAAAATTTTGAAATTTATCATTGGAAGTTGAAAATAATGATCATGTTAAATACAATTTTTATTTTTAAATTTGATAAATTTTTATTATAGTTAAAAGAAAAAAAAAAGCCTAATACCATATTATATTGATTGTACGATAAGTTCCCTCCACCTTCATGTTTTACTTTCGAGAAAATTGCAAAAAAGAAAAAAAGAATTCAAAACTGAAAAATTGTTTTAAATCATCCTAGTTACAGCAATTTCTTAATATAGATCTTATGAACAATAAAATCAATATGTGGCATTGTATCTTATCAATAAGATATTATTTCTATATATATGGCCATTTCCAAAAGTATAATTATCTAATATTTAAAATTAGAAAAAAGAATCATACGAGCAATTTAAAAAAAAAAAAAAAAAACTAAAACTTCAAAGTATCTTCGTAGCTGTGGCAGCTTTGGTTGAGATCTTAAGAATTTTGCAGCCTAAAATCTAAGAAAAAATATCATACGAGCAGTTTCAATACGCTTCATATTTTATAAAAAATCGAAAAAAAAAAAAAAACATTACTTCTGAGTACCTTCGTAGCTGTAGCAGCCTTGGTAAGATCTTCAGGATTCTGCAGTTCAATCGTCGTATTGGGCAAGAATGAAACTCCCACTTTGATCTTGTTGGCAAGTTCCCTCGTCTTCTTGATGGTGTCCCTCAACTTTTCCAGACGGTCGCCAACGTCAATTCCTTTGGCCTGGATGACGTCCTTCCTGGTGCGGAGGGTACCCGAAAGTTCAACCATTTCGGGGACTACGCGCTCAACTTGTTCAACTGAAATTGATTTATTATTAATATTATCATCATTATTATTATTACTAGCTAAGCTACGAGTACAATCCTAATGGTAAAAGCACGATGCTATAGGCCCATGGGGTCCAACAGGGAAAATAGCCCTGTGAGGAAAGGATATGAGGAAATAGATAGAATAGTGTGCCTGAGTGTACCCTCAAGCAAGAGAACTCTAACCAAAGACAGTGGAAGACCATGGCAAAGAGGCTATGGCATTATTATTATTACTATCATTATTATTATTATTATTATTATTATTATTATTATTATTATTATTAGCTAAGCTACAACCCTAAATGGAAAAGCAGGATGCTCTAGGCCCAAAGGGCTCCAACAAGGAAAAATATCCAAGTGAGGAAAGGAAATAAGGAAATAAATATACAAGCGAAGTCATGGACAATCAAAATAGAATATCTTCAGAACAGTAACAACATTTAATTATATATTTAATATATAAACTATACAAACTTTTTAAAAAATGAGAAAGAGAAACAAGATAGAATAGTGTGCCCGAGTGTACCCTCAAGCAAGAGAACTCGAACCTAAAAAAGGGGAAGACCATGGTACAAAGGCTATGGCATTACCCAAGACTCGAGAACAATTGTTTGATTTTGGAGTGTCTCCTAGAAGAGCTGCTTATCACAGCTAAAGAGTCCCTTCTACCCTTACCAAGAGGAAAGGGGCCACTGACCAATTACGCTGCAGTAATTAACCGCTTGAGTGAAGAAGAAAGGTATGTGGTACAAGATCCGGCCTTAAGTTCTACTTAAAGGTTTAAAGGCCGCTCATGAATGGCAGAGGCATGGGACAGTGACATTGCCCTATCAAACAGGACAATGCCCTCGAGACTGGCCATATTACAAATGATCAGGGCCCAAGCCCCCTCTCCACCCAAGCTAGGACCAAGGAGGGGCAGGCAGTGGCTGTTGATGCCTCAGCAGATAGACCTATTGGCTCTCCCAAACCCTCCATCCTTAGCTCACAAGGATGGTGAGAATGTAGTGACCAAAGGGGCTAACGAGTCTGAGTGGGACTCGAACCCCAGTATGGCAATCACCAGGCAAGGACGCTACCTCCAGGCCATCACAACCCTGTGGACTAATCGTAAGATCTGGGTATTGTTAGATTCCATCAGAATTGGAGGATCCAAATCTACAGTACAGTTTCTGACTAACTTTACAAAGTGATTTAAGGAGTTATGAAAAGCTTTAAAAAAAAGGATAATTGATCTAGATATTCTCAATCTATTATTGCAGATACCAGAATAATAATGTCTAATTGTTGTGGTAATACTTATAATTGTAGGCCTAAAGTGACTGCGGTAACACATCAAACAATTTAAGTTTCAGAAATGCACCATCGAAAAGAAGCATATAAAATATAATTGCCATATGTAAAATATTACTTGTTTAAATAATCAATAATTATGATGGTACACAACATTAAATCGTCATTTTACATTAAATTACTTCAACACTTTTCTTTTCATTACACTAAATTGCAATGATGAACTATCAAATGATCCTGGCTATATAATGGTGGACCGATAATACCAAATAGCTAAAAAGTTTACAGAAGAAAGGATTATAAATGTAAAGATGTCTGATTTCAGTTCCAGTATCATCAGAGTATATGCTCACCAGAACATCAACAGGGCAAGCCCAACCCACCCGCTGTGGTACCCAACCACAGCAGTAGCCTCCCCAGTAAACAGCTTAAACTCATTGTCCCGGGCTGGGATCGACCTGCTACCATGCTAATGCAAGCCAAACGCATTACCACTGTACTAGCCAGGAGATTTAAGGCGGGTTTACACGATCAAACGGTTCGCCGAACGTAGTTCGACAGGCAAGTGTTTGAAGTGATGTTCGAACGTGTGAACGACGTATTTGGTTGTTGTCGAACGGTTCGAAGAAAGTCTGTTCTCACCTGACTTTTGTAGGCAGAGCTTCATTGTCCACATTTGTGGCTGACTCCACCTCTTCGAACCATTTGGCAAGCAGGTTCGACAACCTGGTTTGACGAACCGTTCGACCGTCTAAACCTGCCTTCAGTCTCCTGGATAGTACAGTGGTAACGCGTTTACTTTGTTATACATATATCCATGACTTCCTCAAGACAATAGTTGAAATAAATATGAAAATATGAAATAGGAATACCAAATGTAGGGTAATAAATATATACCTTGTTTGTATGCGAGCTGGATAGCCTTTTCTGTCTCCGCGATATTTCTCCTCAAAGCTCTGGCTTCCTCAGCTGCGGGAGGCAACTGTTCTTCAATGGTTGCTATGTTGAGAATAGCTTCGTTGGCTTTTTCTCTGTATTCCACTGCACTCGCTTTAAGGTTGGCAGCCTCCTCGGAGAATGAAGATGCCTCCAGGGACTGTAGTCCACTGAAATGTTTAATTGAATAAATGAAACAATAATGAGGTAATGTTCCTTATACAGTATGCAGTATAACATTGTCTATGAAGTTTGCCAAACAGCAGTATCAATATATGCAGGCTGCAGCACCACATTTTCTATTCAGTTTGTTAGACATCAGTGTCACTATATGGAGGCTGCTGCACCACATTGTCTATTTAGTTTGTTAGACATCAGTGTCACTATATGCAGGCTGCTGCACCACATTGTCTATTTAGTTTGTTAGACATCAGAGTCACTATATGCAGGCTGAACCACCACATTGTCTATTTAGTTTGTCAGACATCGGTGTCACTATATGCAGGCTGCACCACCACATTGTCTATTTAGTTTGTCAGACATCGGAGTCACTATATGCAGGCTGAACCACCACATTGTCTATTTAGTTTGTCAGACATCGGTGTCACTATATGCAGGCTGCACCACCACATTGTCTATTTAGTTTGTCAGACATCAGTGTCACTATATGCAGGCTGCACCACCACATTGTCTATTTAGTTTGTCAGACATCGGTGTCACTATATGCAGGCTGTTGCACCACATTGTCTATTTCGTATGTCAGACATCAGAGTCACTATATGCAGGCTGAACCACCACATTGTCTATTTCGTTTGTCAGACATCAGTGTCACTATATGCAGGCTGCACCACCACATTGTCTACTTCGTTTGTTAGACATCGGTGTTACTATATGCAGGCTGCACCACCACATTGTCTATTTAGTTTGTCAGACATCGGTGTCACTATATGCAGGTTGCACCACCACATTGTCTATTTAGTTTGTTAGACATCAGTGTCACTATTTGCAGGCTGTAGGCCAACATTGTCTATTTAGTTTGTTAGACATCAGTGTCACTATATGCAGGCTGAACCACCACATTGTCTATTTCGTTTTTTAGACATCGGTGTCACTATATGCAGGCTGAACCACCACATTGTCTATTTAGTTTTTTAGACATCGGTGTCACTATATGCAGGATGCACCACCACATTGTCTATTTAGTTTGTTAGACATCAGTGTCACTATTTGCAGGCTGTAGGCCAACATTGTCTATTTAGTTTGTTAGACATCAGTGTCACTATATGCCGGCTGCTGCACCACATTGTCTATTTAGTTTGTTAGACATCGGTGTCACTATATGCAGGCTGCTGCACCACATTTTCTATTCAGTTTGTTAGACATCAGTGTCACTATATGCAGGCTGCTGCACCACATTATCCATTTAGTTTGTTAGACAACAGTGTCACTATATGCAGGCTGCTGCACCAAATTGTCTATTTAGTTTGTTAGACATCAGTGTCACTATATGCAGGCTGCTGCACCACATTTTCTATTCAGTTTGTTAGACATCAGTGTCACTATATGCAGGCTGCTGCACCACATTATCCATTTAGTTTGTTAGACATCAGTGTCACTATATGCAGGCTGCACCACCATATTGTCGATTTATTTTGTTAGACATCTGTGTCACTATATGCAGGCTGCAGCACCACATTGTCTATTTAGTTTGTTAGACATCAGTGTCACTATATGCAGGCTGCTGCGCCACATTGTCTATTTACTTTGTTAGACATCAGTGTCACTATATGCAGGCTGGAGGCCCACATTGTCTATTTAGTTTGTTATACATCAGTGTCACTATATGCAGGCTGCTGCACCACATTGTCTATTTAGTTTGTTAGACATCAGTGTCACTATATGCAGGCTGCAGCACCACATTGTCTATTTAGTTTGTTAGACATCAGTGTCACTATATACAGGCTGCAGCACCACATTGTCTATTCAGTTTGTTAGACATCAGCGTCACTATATGCAGGCTGCAGCACCACATTGTCTATTTAGTTTGTTAGACATCAGTTTCACTATATGCAGGCTGCAGGACCACATTGTCCATGAAGTTTGTTAGACAGTAGTATCACTATATCACTATATGCAGGCTGCAGCCCCACATTGTCTATTTAGTTTGTTAGACATCAGTGTCACTATATGCAGGCTGCAGCACCACATTGTCCATTTAGTTTGTCAGACATCAGTGTCACTATATGCAGGCTGCAGCACCACATTGTCTATTTAGTTTGTCAGACATCAGTGTCACTATATGCAGGCTGCACCAGCACATTGTCTATTTAGTTTGTTAGACATCAATGTCACTATATGCAGGCTGCAGCACCACATTGTCTCTTTAGTTTGTCACACATCAGTGTCACTATATGCAGGCTGCACCACCACGTTGTCTATTTAGTTTGTTAGACATCAGTGTCACTATATGCAGGCTGCAGCACCACATTGTCTATTTAATTTGTTAGACATCGGTGTCACTATATGCAGGCTGCAGCCCCACATTGTCTATTTAGTTTGTTAGACATCGGTGTCACTATATGCAGGCTGCTGCACCACATTGTCTATTTAGTTTGTTAGACATCGGTGTCACTATATGCAGGCTGCTGCACCACATTGTCTATTTAGTTTGTTAGACATCAGAGTCACTATATGCAGGCTGCACCACCACATTGTCTATTTAGTTTGTCAGACATCGGTGTCACTATATGCAGGCTGCACCACCACATTGTCTATTTAGTTTGTCAGACATCGGTGTCACTATATGCAGGCTGCACCACCACATTGTCTATTTAGTTTGTCAGACATCGGTGTCACTATATGCAGGCTGCACCACCACATTGTCTATTTAGTTTGTCAGACATCGGTGTCACTATATGCAGGCTGTTGCACCACATTGTCTATTTCGTATGTCAGACATCAGAGTCACTATATGCAGGCTGAACCACCACATTGTCTATTTCGTTTGTCAGACATCAGTGTCACTATATGCAGGCTGCACCACCACATTGTCTATTTCGTTTGTTAGACATCGGTGTCACTATATGCAGGCTGCACCACCACATTGTCTATTTAGTTTGTCAGACATCGGTGTCACTATATGCAGGTTGCACCACCACATTGTCTATTTAGTTTGTTAGACATCAGTGTCACTATTTGCAGGCTGTAGGCCAACATTGTCTATTTAGTTTGTTAGACATCAGTGTCATTATATGCAGGCTGAACCACCACATTGTCTATTTCGTTTTTTAGACATCGGTGTCACTATATGCAGGCTGAACCACCACATTGTCTATTTAGTTTTTTAGACATCGGTGTCACTATATGCAGGTTGCACCACCACATTGTCTATTTAGTTTGTTAGACATCAGTGTCACTATTTGCAGGCTGTAGGCCAACATTGTCTATTTAGTTTGTTAGACATCAGTGTCACTATATGCAGGCTGCTGCACCACATTGTCTATTTAGTTTGTTAGACATCGGTGTCACTATATGCAGGCTGCTGACCAACATTTTCTATTCACTTTGTTAGACATCAGTGTCACTATATGCAGGCTGCTGCACCACATTATCCATTTAGTTTGTTAGACATCAGTGTCACTATATGCAGGCTGCACCACCATATTGTCTATTTAGTTTGTTAGACATCTGTGTCACTATATGCAGGCTGCAGCACCACATTGTCTATTTAGTTTGTTAGACATCAGTGTCACTATATGCAGGCTGCTGCGCCACATTGTCTATTTACTTTGTTAGACATCAGTGTCACTATATGCAGGCTGGAGGCCCACATTGTCTATTTAGTTTGTTATACATCAGTGTCACTATATGCAGGCTGCTGCACCACATTGTCTATTTAGTTTGTTAGACATCAGTGTCACTATATGCAGGCTGCAGCACCACATTGTCTATTTAGTTTGTTAGACATCAGTGTCACTATATACAGGCTGCAGCACCACATTGTCTATTCAGTTTGTTAGACATCAGCGTCACTATATGCAGGCTGCAGCACCACATTGTCTATTTAGTTTGTTAGACATCAGTGTCACTATATGCAGGCTGCAGGACCACATTGTCCATGAAGTTTGTTAGACAGCAGTATCACTATATCACTATATGCAGGCTGCAGCCCCACATTGTCTATTTAGTTTGTTAGACATCAGTGTCACTATATACAGGCTGCAGCACCACATTGTCCATTTAGTTTGTCAGACATCAGTGTCACTATATGCAGGCTGCAGCACCACATTGTCTATTTAGTTTGTCAGACATCAGTGTCACTATATGCAGGCTGCACCACCACATTGTCTATTTAGTTTGTTAGACATCAATGTCACTATATGCAGGCTGCAGCACCACATTGTCTCTTTAGTTTGTCACACATCAGTGTCACTATATGCAGGCTGCACCACCACGTTGTCTATTTAGTTTGTTAGACATCAGTGTCACTATATGCAGGCTGCAGCACCACATTGTCTATTTAATTTGTTAGACATCGGTGTCACTATATGCAGGCTGCAGCCCCACATTGTCTATTTAGTTTGTTAGACATCGGTGTCACTATATGCAGGCTGCTGCACCACATTGTCTATTTAGTTTGTTAGACATCGGTGTCACTATATGCAGGCTGCTGCACCACATTGTCTATTTAGTTTGTTAGACATCGGTGTCACTATATGCAGGCTGCTGCATCACATTGTCTATTTAGTTTGTTAGACATCAGTGTCACTATATGCAGGCTGCTGCACCACATTGTCTATTTAGTTTGTTAGACATCTGTTTCACTATACGCAGGCTGCAGCACCACATTGTCTATTCAGTTTGTTAGACATCAGTTTCACTATACGCAGGCTGCAGCACCACATTGTCTATTTAGATTGTTAGACATCAGTTTCACTATACGCAGGCTGCAGCCCCACATTGTCCATTTAGTTTGTTAGACATCAGTGTCACTAT
>NC_090750.1:82483165-82493165 GCF_036898095.1 Palaemon carinicauda
TTATAGCTTAGCTAATAATAATAATAATAATAATAATAATAATAATAATAATAATAATAATAAAATTCCCCATTTCACTTTGCTTACAAAATCTCTCCTAATCCAAAAAGAATAATAAACAATATCAAGATATTCACCTTAATCGGATTATAGAATCCCTCCATTTTTTCCAGCCATTCTTTGGAAATTTCCAGTTCCACTTCCGCCTTATCTCCAAATGGACTGAAATCACGTGCTCGCATCTGGTCAACTATGTCTTCGGCCTCGTGAATTGCTTGCTCAAGTTGTGCACCTGAAAACAGATAAAGGATAATTAAGGACAAGAAAACCTATCATTCGAACATTAATTGCTTTTTAAATTCAAGATTATTATTATTATTATTATTATTATTATTATTATTATTATTATTATTATTATATTAATAATAATTATCATTATTATTATTATTATCATTATATTAATAATAATTATCATTATTATTATCATCATCATCATCATCATCATCATTATTATTATTATCATTATTATTATTATTATTATTATTATTATTATTATTATTATTATTATTATTATTATATTAATAATAATAATAATAATAATAAATAATAATAATAATAATAATAATAATAATAATAATAATAATTATTATTATTATTATTATTATTATTATTATTATTATTATTATTATTATAAGCTAGGCTATAACCCTAGTTGGAAAAGCAAGATGCTATAAGCCTAAGGCCCGAAACAATTTTTCCCTATTGGAGCTCTTGGGCTTATAGCATTCTGCTTTTCCAATTAGGTTGCAGCTTAGCTAATAATAATAATAATAATAATAATAATAATAATAATAATAATAATAATAATAATAATAATAATAATAATTGAGAATTTATCAAAAATTTTGAACACACATTTGTTAATGTTTAGAATATAACAAATTAACTGAAAATATGTTGTTTTAGCTAAACATTAATCTTCACTATATCGACTTTAATATAATTCAATTCCCAAAGGTAAGCTTAGAAAATATGAATGATTTTCTTATAAACATTCACAATAAATAAAAATTTCACTAACAAATTTATCAACTTGAAAGTAATCCTAAAGACTATTACGTCTTTATTACTGTATTTACGATCAAAACTATTACATTCATATCAACCTTCTCATACGAACTTGTCAGGAATAAAGCAACTGCTGATTATGGTAAATTCATCTTGCCTTACTTCTATAAGCTAGATCACTCGCTATATCTAAAACAATTAAAATTTTAACTATACTCAATTTTTTTTAATGAGGCGCATTTGCACCTACTCGCAAGGGTGCCCTTTTAGCTAGGAAAAGTTTCCTGATCGCTGATTGGTTAGTAATCTTGTCCAACCAATCAGCAACAGGAAACTTTTCCGAGCTAACAGGGCATCCCTACGAGTCGGTGCAAATCTGCCTCATTAAAAACAATTGACTATAGTATCGCCTTGGTGACCGCTGAGATAGCAGCAGTAGGGGATTCAGCATATGAAGCTTAATTTGTGGTGGATAACGAGTTAGGGTGGGCTGTGGCACCCTAGCAGTACCAACCAAACTAGGCTGAATCCCTCGCCAGGCTGGGAGGAGCAAAGAGTGTAGATAGATAGATAAATTACCTGTACCAGTCTCCAGACCAATGACAAGTTTATTAATTTCTCCAATGACATTCCTTGCAGAACCGAAGGCATCATCTACGTGTTTCTGAACGCTTAGGGCATCGTTGAAGACCGCGAAGCTGTTTGTTGAGGCTTCATCAGCTCGATCGTACAGGATATCTCCCTATGAATAAATGAAACGAAATGAGGCTTGTATTATGTTCTAAATTTAAGAATTTTTTTTTTTTTTGAACTGTTGTCTATTGTACATAAGCCTGTAAATATAAACAATTAATTCTAATTTATTATAATTGATACCATTAATGGTCAAACAAACACAGTCTAAAGCAAAACAATCTAATCGCTTGTTGTTACAAGAATTTGAGCAACTTTAATAAAAAAAAGACAGAGATAAGCAAAGCAAAGTATACAAATTTAACTTCCTGGTGATTATAAAATCAATAATAATGACATTTCACTAGGGGAAGAAGATCGAGAGGGATGCAGAGAATTAGATGGTGAGATAAGGTGAAGAATGATATGGAGAGAAAAGGTTTGATAGAAGTTATTGGAGAGGGTACATCAGGCAACCGACCCCTTAATGTAGGGGTGAAGGATGATATGGAGAAGAGGTTTGGTGGAAGAGGATGCCTTTGATAGAAGGCATTGGAGAGGGTGCATTAGGCAACAGACTCTTTAATGTAGAGGTGAAGGAGGATATGGAGAAAAGAGGTTTGATGAAACAGAATGCCTTTAACAGAAGGCATTGGAGAGGGCGTATCAGGCAACTAGCCTCTTAATGTAGGGATGAAGCATGATATGAAGAGAAGAGGTTTGGTGGAAGCGGATACCTTTAATAGAAGGCATTGGAGAGGGCGCATTAGGCAACCGACCCCTTAATGTAGAGGTGAAGGAGGATATGGAGAGAAGGGGTTTCATGGAAGAGGATGCCTTTGATAGAAGGGAAAGAAGAAGAGGAATAATGACATTTCAGTTTTCACTTACCTGACGAGATATAGACTGAGCATTTTTCAAGACTTCGTCAAGGGCTTTGTGAACGGGATGGGTTTCAGCTCTGGGGAGGTCCATAAGATCAACTCTGGGTCGAAGTTCATGCACTGTAGAGTTGATGGCGCTCAGGGATTGGTGGAGGAAGTAGCTGTGTGCTGCAGTCTTTAAGGAGTGAAAATTTACCTTTAGTATTTTTATTTTCATATATAGGAAAAGAAAATTTCCATGTATAGTTTTTCTGGTAGCATTTACAGTAATAAATTTGAGTGTTTTATTTAGGCTCACTTCACACAAGCGGCTTGATGCCGCACGGTTTTCTTCGCCGCTCGTTAGAATTTCCTAACGTAAGTGATTTACTAGCTAAACCGCACGTTTCAGTATAGCGTTTATAGAAACTATGCAAATCCGCTCGCTTGAAGACATGCCTCCTAACGAGCAGAAATTTTCCCCTACGGAAAAAATTCTATTGTGTAAAGCAAGGCCGGAGGTAAAATCTGCTCATTTGAAGACATGCCTCCTAACGAGTGGAAATTTTCCCGTGCGGAAAAAAATCCTCACGTGTAAAGCAAGGGCGGGGGTAAAATCCGCTCGCGTGAAGACATGCCTCCTAATAAGCGGAAAATTTACCGTGCGGAAAAAAATCCTCTCATGTTAAGTGAGACCTAAAAGGTAATAATAAAAAAACCATACCTTGAATTCTAGTATCGTTGGTTCGATGAGATTAGAAAGTTCATCAGTCGTATCAAGCAGAGCATGGACACACTCTTCGCATTCCCGGCACCCATATCCCTCAAGGAGTACCCATCTACAATAAAATAAAATAAAAACAATCAGCAAAGGCTAACAACATGAATGCACAGTTGTTCTTCGTTCCTGAATCTGTAAGATATTATGGCTAGGCAATAGTTTTATTCAGCTTACCTTTGCAACCTTATATATTTACTCCTCTTCTAGGTGTTTTACCATCTCAGTAGTAATCATTGACATTTGAAGCCATTGTAAAAATTACACTGTATCTCTGAATGAATTTTACTTGATGTAATATGTACTGTAGTATAATACACGCGCGGACACATATACAGATATATGTATATATATATATATATATATATATATATATATATATATATATATATATATATATACATATATATATATATATATATACATATATATATATACAGTATGTAAATATGTATTATATGTATATATATATATATATATATATATATATATATATATATATATATATAAATATATATATGTATATATAAACATAAATATATATCATATGTGTATATATATACTATATGCATATCCCCTCTGATGGTCCAGCACTTTGCTGCAGTAGAGGGGCTTGAGTGTCTCAATGATGGGCTGGGCAATGGCGGTGGGGTAGTTTATCCACCCTGGCAGGCTCAACCATACCGCTAAGGCCAGTTCTGAGAGACCAGACCAAGACTGGACCCCTACAGGCCTTCTCCTTTATTTAAGATAGGCAAAGGCTAGGAGAAGGAAAACTCCAAAATCAAACCAAACAAGACCCCAACGGCGGAGCTTCCCAGCGCCGGCGGAAGAGGGCATTGCCTGTCGGGCAGGCAACAAGGCGGGCCTTGACATAACAAGAACCCGGCAGCCCAATGCAACCAACATCAGAGAAGCCGCCTGTCTCATATGTCTTGAGCCACGGTGAAAACGGTGTGGGCCAAGTGTGTGTGCGTGGCCGTTGCAAAGCCACGACCACCCAAAACAATATACTCAGCTACTGGCATTCTGTCGTTCTATCAGACATAAGCACCCACCCCATAGATAGGAGGCTGATGGCTAACGACAGAACCCAATACTCGGACACGAGTGGGCGCCGACGACCGATATGCATATATATATATACTGTATATATATATATATATATATATATATATATATATATATATAAAACACTCATGATATTTAAATTAAAAAGTAATGCATTATAATTGTTCAGTGGCTGCTTTCCACTTGTTAAGGGTAGAAGAAACATTTTAGCTATGGTAAGCAGCTCTTTTAGGAGACAGACACTCCAAAATCAAATCATTGTACTCTATTCTTGGGTAGTGCCATAGCCTCTGTACCATGGCCTTCCACTGTCTTGAGGTATAGTTCTCTTGCTTTAGGGTATACTTGGGTACACTATTCTATCTGTTTCTTTGGGCTTATAACATCCTACTTTTCCAACTTGGGTTGTAGCTTAGCTAGTAATAATAATGTGGAAAATTCAATTGTATGTATGTATGTATTTATGTATGTATGTATGTCTCATATATATGTATGTATGTGTACTATAATAAAGGCATCATACAAAAAAAAGTGCGTTTAAAAGGCCGTTGAGATCTGAAAACATCAGACAGTTTTCTCTAAACAAATCATGTTTTCAGTGGACACAACACTACATTTTTTCTTTTTTCTTAGATAAGTATACCGATTTGTTGTCATTAAGACCAGTCTGACTATGCTCTCTTAAAATCTATTTATCAACATATGTAGAAATAAAGTTTATATTGTTTTCATAAAACTAATCTCTATTATACTTTTTCACAAAATATTAAGACAATAAACCAATTCCTTAGTGTCCGTCCAGTTGATGGCACAATTTCTACTAAAACACAAATCATTGGCGCCCAAGACCCTGCCCTGCTAAAGAGAGAACCAGGCAAAACAACTCCCCGCCCCGCTCCTTATCCTCAGCTAAATGGGACAGCAAAATTTGGACAAAACACAAAATTACCCAGCCGCGAATACATCACGAACGCAGTGCTCTCAGAATTTAGAGTTTTCGACGTTTCCAATCGGCTACCACAAATTCAGAATTCTAAGGTTAAGGAAGTTTATACACAATAGGTTTATCCATAAATAAAAAGTTAAAGGCATATATTTAATAGTAACTATTAACTATTATTTTCATTCTTTTTTTACTCTGGATGTTCGAGCAAATTGTTTAATGTTGAGAAAAAAAGAACTTTTATATCTACCTGTAAGGACATCCATCACAGTTAGCCCCAACAACACCAGGTAAGCAAGAACACTGGCCAGTCAATGGGTCGCATCCTACGCCTACACTGAAGCCCTCTTGGCATGTGCAAGCTGAAACAAGAACGATTTTCTGTTTAAAAGCTCATTTGGTAGTATATAAGATTAAGGGATAATGTAAGATGAAGCACTGAAACTCAAGATTTTCAGTTTGAAGGGTCACTGGTAGTACGTAAGATTAATGCCAGGAGAACAATCGGAAAAGGGAAGCTACTTTTCTACATAACAGAACCATTCCAAATTTAAACTTTTCAAGTAGGTAAAAAAATGGCTGGGGAATATATCAGTATTCCAAAGTATATACGTTTACTTTTAAATGTACTGTGGTTAATCTTTGGTAAAAAAAAAAAAAAAAAAAAAAAAAAAAAAAAAAAAAACTTTTACTTTTCATTTGAGAATGCAAATAATAATCTTAAGTTAAGTTATTAACAATGGCTATGTAATCATATACTATACAATGATGTACATGCAGGTGTTAGTTTTACACTTCTACTGTGGGAGCATCAAATAGATCTTATTCTCACCTTGACATCCCTGTCGTGTATAATTCCAGTAACCTGGTTTACACAATTCACATCGTTGACCAGTGGCGCCCTCTCTGCATACACATTGACCGGTTCCTTCGTCGCACTGGCTTTTGGCTGATGCAATTCCACATTGGCAAGGTTGACAACCCTGTGTATATTGAAAGAAAAAAGTAATCCCGTAAGTCCCAATTAAAATGGTAAAACAACAAAAAAAAATCGTAGCTTTTGTTGTTGGTTGGGACGGATAAGGTGTAAAACTTACAAAATTATCACTAGAAAATCGTATTTTAAAAGGTAAACACAAAAATATCAAATAACCTAATAAACACAAGAACGCCTGACTTCAGGTTCCAAACCTAACCTAACCTAGGAGTCGTATTCTTACATACTTACCTACCTGCGGAGGAGGGGGGGGGGGTTATACAAAAAAAAGTCTATCCATAATTAAAAAGTTAAAAGTATATATTTGGTAGTAACTTAACAATAATTTTAATTCTCTTGTGAGTCTGGATGTTCAAGGAAACAGTTTAGTGTATTTTAGCCTACTCTAAGAATAACTTTCAACCCTGTATTGCTTCCCAGATTTCATTCCTTACAAGGTAACACTATATCATAATATTTCATAAATCATAAAACTATATTCGTATTTTTGTATTTCAAAGATAGACAACAACTTCCTCATAAAGAAAATTAATTTGGCGAGTGATAAAAAAGCTAACACCTGTCCCTACGAACTACATTTACACAAAAACTTCTTATTCAGAATGATAGTCTAGACTAATGGCTGTCATGACTCTGACCACCAGAGGCTAGATTTTACCGATTTTTTAAGTTTTTGATGAGAGGACTCCATCATACCTAGCAGAATGCAAATTCAAATAATAATACTGAATAATAACATATAACTATTATGATAACTATTATGAAATCACGGAAAATAGCAATGATTAATTTTCAAAGGATCTATCCTAAGATTTATTTTCAATTGTTAAACTGTTTTACCTGGCAGGATGCGAAGCCCCAGTGATCAGGAGCGCAGCGTTCACAATCCTCTCCGACAACGTTGGGGAAACAATCGCACTTGCCGGTGAAGTGTTGACAGTTCTGCGTTCCACATTCGTTGCAAGTGCAGCCTGAAAAGATACGTATATTAGAACACTGTTGCCTAAAATATTATAATAGTTATTTAAAGGCTTACTTCGGATAAATGTTTTGCACGGTTGATGATAAATCTTTAGCTATATGCAGAAAAAGGCGAGTGATTTGGGGGAGTTTACCTGTTTTTTTTTTTTTTTTTTTTATTGTAAACAAGTAAGATCCTAAATATCTTAAAAATGACTTTCCATACCACTCATTAAACAATTTACTATGTAAATCAAACTCTATAAATTATAATTTTGTAATACCAAGTAGATCTATACACTGAAAGATATTGACAGCAATGTTAAAGATATTTTTTTCTTATATCCATTACCAACTTTATGTGTACTCTTCTTTCGAAACTTTCAGGAATCTCATATACATCTTGAATCTTTGCAGTTGTCCCGTTTATGTTACTTTTTCTCTTTTAAATACTGGATCAGTAGCTTCTTTTGGGTTTTCAACCTTCCTTGCAATCTTTTCCTTTTATCTTTACAACTGGCCTGGTTCAGGGCATAGGATTACTTCACGGGATTAACTCTGCACTGTAATTGTTCTGTGGCTTCTTTCCACTTGGCAAGGCAGACGAGACTCTTCAGCTAAGGTTAGTAGCTCTTCTATGAGAAGGACGCTCCAAAATCAAACCATTGTTCTCTAGCCTTGAGTAGTGCCATAG
Organism: Palaemon carinicauda; assembly: GCF_036898095.1. NCBI lineage: Eukaryota > Metazoa > Arthropoda > Malacostraca > Decapoda > Palaemonidae > Palaemon > Palaemon carinicauda. The sequence continues at coordinate 82,491,212 of NC_090750.1, forward strand.
CCTCTGTACCACAGTCTTACACTAAATTGGGTTAGAGTTCTCTTGCTTGAAGGTACACTATTCTATTGTTTTCTTATTTCCCTTTCCTCACTAGGCTATCTTTTCATGTAGGAGCAATTGGGCTTATAATATCCTGCTTTTCCAGCTAGGGCTGTAGCTTGGCTAGTAATTATAATAACAATCGGCTTTCCAGAATCAAATAAAAAGCTATAGTATGCTATCTTGCACTATCTTGGGTTAGTTTCCTTACTTGAAGGTACACTCAGACACACTAATCTACCTGTTTCCTTATTTTCATTCCTTACTTGGCTATTTTCCCTATTGGAGCCCTTGGGCTTATAGCATTCTGTTTTTTTTTTTTCCAGCTAGGACTATATCTTAGCTAGTAATCATAATAATAACAATTGGCTTTTGATAATCAAAACAAAGACTATAGTTTTTGTGGCCTGTTGGTAACGTCTCTGCGTGGTGTTTGCCTGTTGGGGGTTCGAGTCCCGCTCAGACTCGTTAGTGCCATTAGTGTCTGCAACCTTACCATCCTTGTGAGCTAAAGTTGGGGGGGTTTGGGGGAGCCTAAAGGTCTATCTCCTGAGTCATCAGCAGCCACTGCCTGGCCCTCCCTGATCCTAGCTTGGGTGCAGAGGAGACTAGGGCGATTATATAATATAAGGTCAGTCTCTAGGGCTTTGTCCTGCTTGCTAAGGCAATGTTACTGTCCCTTGCCTCTGCCATTCATGAGCGACCTTTAAACCTTTAAAACCCTCTACTTGAACAATTCTCAGTGCCAGATTCTCTGAGCAACAGTATTCAGGGAATTGGCAGCGTTGGGCACACATTTCAAAAGTAATATTGATTACCTTCTTTTTCCTTTCGTCATATGAAAGTCCTTGGTAATAAATCCGGATCTTAGCAATGGTAATGTTTCTTTAATTCTATATGATTTATAAGATTTTAGGTGTGATTCTAAATATCAAATTTACTTTTGAGGAACGACATATTTACACCTTCCTACAGATCAAACTAGTAAAGCAGACCTCCACCACGGCAGTTTTATTTCGGTCTACCTTTTGTTTGACGTTGACCTTTGACCTAGAACTTTCAAAATTGAATCACTTCCACGTCTCATTATGTCAATTAATGCCTGAAAGTTCCACTACTCTACGAGTAAAATTGTGGCCAGGAAGTTGTTCATAAACAAACAAACAAACAGACAAAAAGGGGCGAAAACATAACCTCTTCCCAACTTCGTTTGCGGAGGTAATAACTGATCGTACACGGAAAAAGGACAAGCGAACATAAATAATTTTATATATATATATATATATATATATATATATATATATATATATATATATATATACATATATATATATATATATATATATATATATATATATACATATATACGTATATCCATATATACATATGTATGTATATATACATATATACATATATATATATATATATATATATATATATATATATATATATATATATATATATATACTGTATATACTTAAGCACATCGTGTTAGAAGATAAATTGGACTTGGGGAGCTATGAGGACAAAGCTTCACGAAAATCGAATCTCGTAAAAACACCTGATAAAACACATCCTTTCTGCACACAGTAAATATCGCATAACGTAGGATTCCAACTTACGCACGCCATACTCCGACCATTCGAGATACGCTTCGCCGTATCCTTCGCCGGAGGTGCGTTGCGAGGTCTTCCTCCCGCGTCCTCGCGGTGGAGCGTACGTAGCAGGAGGTCGTCGTCTCCTTTCTCCGTGATGTCCTAATGTCTCGTAAAAGGTCAATCCTGTTTCTGACTCAAGCAAAGGAGGACTGGTCGTTGTCACAGAAGGACGATAGCGAGTATCGTCTCCGGCTCTTGGTCTCGAATCTCTCGAATCTGTCCTGGAGACTGACGAAGATCCTCGGCTCTGCTGGTCG
>NC_090750.1:82498165-82503165 GCF_036898095.1 Palaemon carinicauda
TCTATAAAAACTCTTTTTAAATCCCACAATTAACATAAAACTAATTCACCAAGAAGGAATTGACATAACTTTGCAATTTGGAACTTTATAGAAGCAAAATATAAAGCAAGTGTAGCTAGGGGCTGAAGGAACTCTACATAAACCCTCAAGTAATGACTCTTTTTAAACCCCCACAATCAACAGAAAACTAATTCACCAAGAAAGAAATGACATAACTTTGCAACTTTATAGAAGAAAAATATAAAGCAAGTTTAGATTGGGGCTGAAGGAACTCTACTGCCTTCAAGTAATGATTTCTGCAGAACTATTTAAACTACACAATTAACAGAAAACTAATTCACCAAGAAAGAAATGATATAACTTTGCAACTTTATAGAAGCAAAATATAAAGCAAGTTTAGCTAGGGACTGAAGGAACTCTACAAAAACCCTCACGTAATAATGTCTTTAAAAAACTATTTCTAAACCCCACAGCTAACAAAGAAATTAATCACCAAGAAAGAAATGACAAAACCTTGCACGCAGAATAACATACCCAGTATCTCAGGTTGACCATAATACCCTGGGGCACACCGTTCGCAATGACGTCCAACGTACCCTGGGCGGCAGTTGCAGATTATGGAGAAGCCGTCTCCTGTAACGTCGCAGCTTTCAGCAAAGCTACAAGAAAAAAACAAAAAAACATCGATTTAGACATTGAATAGTAAGATGATACACTGACTTACAACCCTCCCCAAAAAATAGGAATCGAATGTAGCATCCCTAATTGATATGCTAGGAAACAATTGGAAAAATCCTACATCAACAGAACCAAGGGATCTGGTAAGTATTTCCAATGGTCTTGTGGCCACCTCTAATCTATATGAGGACTTGCTTAAAGCTAAGCAAAGAGCAGAGGAAGTTTATATTACTCAAGTAAGGAAACTAGAAGAGGGAACAGGCTTCTATGAACGACTCAGGAGGTTAAGAATGAAAACATTCCGTGACATTTAGAAACAAATAAGTGACAAAAAAGATTAAATAAAGAAATGACACACAACAACAACAAGACATTCCTTTCATATAAGAAGTAAGAAAACTTACTTGTTGGTGATAGATGGTAAGGGACAAGCGCAAATCAGACAGTCGTATGGGGTCCCCTGCGTTGCATCTCCATGGTAGCCAGCAGCACAGAATTCACAATGGTCACCAACGGTACTGTGTCGACAATTCTGCATGAAAAACGGGAAAACTCATATAATGACTTATTTATTTGTTTATCTAATGATATGGAACTATACATAGATGTTTGGTCATATTAATACCCTGTATTCTTAATGTTTATTTCACTGTCTGTTTCAGTGTCTACTGATCGCTTTCTCTGCCCTACCTCTTCTGTGCAGATATCATTACCCATATAAGTTATAAAGCGAGTATAGTTATGATTTGTGAACTAAACATCACATACAAGTGACATTAGACTAGGCCCGAGTCTAAGGTCACTTGTATGTGACCCCTAGGGGCTCCCAAACTGGGGTAGCCTGCTAGTACATTTTTTACTCTTCAGGGGGTACATTGGATCTGAGATCTGTGCAATACATAATGTAATCTGTATTCAGATTTAACAATAAAATCATATCACAATATTAATTTCATTGTTCCTCTTTTCATCACCAATTTTAGCGGTACACTAGAATCTATGAATATGCCAAAGGGGTACAAAAGAACAAAAAGTTTGGGAACCCCTGCCTTAGAGTAACACAAGCACGGCCTAAACCTTTCTGGAGATAAGTTCACCAAATAGAATAATTAGACCCGTATGATAATTTTATTTAACCTTGAATGTATATCCTTAACAAAAGCATGATCGAGACATACCAGTAATGAATCAAAAAGATACTTTAATCATTTCTATTAGACTACTCACGATACATTTTCCCGTTTCCTTGTCGCACGTATTTGCATGACCGTTACACTGGCAAGGTACGCAGAAGCCACCGTAAGGTCCCCTCTGAGCGCGGTAGTATCCATCTGCGCATCTTTCGCACGAAGTACCTGATAGATAAAATCATTTATTGAAAAGGAAGTAAATTTATTCTACGCTGAAGAGAAAAAATTAAAGAATACGCAAAATAGTTTGCCAAACTGTCATACTGCTTTTGAAGGAATTGCATTTTTTTATATTAAGATTCAAATCACGAAAAGATGAATTGAAATAGTTTCATATAGACAGTACTGACTTCAAAAAAAAGTTAAGCAAATACACACCCACACACACATATATATATACATGTATATATATATATATATATATATATATATATATATATATATATATATATATATATATATATATATATATATATATATACAGCCATCTCTCTCTCTTTGGGTCTATAACCTAATTACAATTTGTCTTCTGGCATTTGCAATTCTCTCTCAAAATAAAGAGCACCATGAAGCCTATACCTCTTTACAGTTTTTAGGTATGATCTAAAATCATGCTTGAAATACTAAATTTCCTTCTTCATCAGTAAATATAAAAATAAATAAGCATCCAGTGGTATACATATAGCCATTCCTATTTGCCATTGACTCTGAATATCTAAGATTTTTTTCAAGTTTAAAGCAATTTTAACATCTTAATTCATGGCAAAGAAATCTACATACATTGGTTCACTTTTATGAAAATGATCAGAAGTTGTATTCATAAATAAACAGTAGACAGTAAACTATGAAATTACAAACATGAAAAAATATTTTCCAGTAGAATATTGAATAGCAATAATCCCTATGTTCACATGGCTGTTTTTGTGAATAATATATCAAACATGCCACGCCATTTTTACTATACCACTCAGGTTTTTTTTTTTTTTTTTTAGTGGAAAAGCTAATAACAGAACTGCCTACCTTCATAGTTAACCGGACATTGACACAACTCCACAGACAATGCTGCCTGGGACCCTCTCCCAGGCCAGTTTACGGTTGGCACGTCTAGGAATACGTCAGACAGTCTGCAAGGTAAGAAGGTCAAATATTTAAAGGAGTCTGGTTTTAGTTCCACTTTATCAGAATAGATACTCACCAGAACGTTAGCAAACCCAACCCTTCAATGTGGTGCCCAACCAAAGCAGTGGCCTCCCCAGTAAACAGCTTAGGCTCATGGGCTTGTAGTTGACTAATTTTGTATTTCGTTTATAAGTAAAAAGCTACAACTAAAAGGAATATTATAGAATTTAAAATGATTTTGTATAAAACACCTAAAAAATAAAAATCTACAGAAATGTATTCATAAAAAATAAAATGCTACTAATTTTGTATTTAGTTTATGAGTAAAAAGCTATATCTAGGTGGAATACTACCAAAAAACGAAAAGGATATTGTATAAAACACCTAAAAATTCAAAATCTACATTAAAGTATATATAAAAAATCAACTGTACATCAAGAATATATGACGTCACACCTCACAAAATTATAATCATTACATATTTTAACATATAGTTGAACTGAACTCGTACGAATGTTTTACCTCGATAAAGTAGTATTGGTCCAGTAGTTAGCTCGTATGTAGATGCCTTCCAAGCCAAGCAATAAGGTCATAAACTGATCTCTTTTCAATGAGGCTCCTGAAAGATTGTGGTTTTTCTATTAGGTCTATTATCAACTCTATTTACATCATGAAACGTCCTGAAGCATTTTTATAACTAATTATTATTATCAATTTACCTGTTCATATCTGTTTAAAATCACTGTAGAGATTCCGGGCAAAATAAGCCCCACCCCCCATGAAGACGTCATAGCCAATCACGTCTCCCTCATTAATAGCAGTCACAACGCATCCCCTTAAAGTGACTATATAAGTTAGTGTCGTTTGAAATTTGTTGGGAAGATAACGTGATTGGCTATGACGTCATCAGGGGGTGGAGCTTATTTTGCCCGGAATCTTTGGAGCGACTAAAGTTGGACAAGAGAATTCCTGGCACACCTCGCTTTGATGAATTGTAACCTTTCACCCCATTACTGCATGGCGAGTAATGAAACAGATAGTGCTACGGAGAGATAGCAGAGGTGGTGGGGCAGGCTACACAGGAAACTCACAGCATAGGCTATGACATGGTGCTCTAGACTTCTTCAGAGCAGGGTGTGTCAGGAATTACTGTGTCCAACTGTACATTGGTGTCATCTGTTCATATAAACATAAGAGCCATAAAGGAATTTGATTAATTTCTTTCTAGTTTTATTTCTTTGTTAGTAACAATGAGAAACGTCAATATAAGTAGGTTGACACATGACGTCATTGTTCACTGACCACTAGTCATGAGCCTGACACATGACGTCATTGCTCACTGGCCAATAGTCATGAGCCTGACACATGACATCATTGCTCACTGGCCAATAGGCATGAGCCTGACACATGACGACACTTTTCACTAGCCAATAGTCATGGGCCTGACACCTGTTGTCACTACTCACTGACCAATAGTCATGAGCCGGACAAATGATGTCATTGCTCACTGGCCAATAGTCATGAGCCAGACACATGACGCCATTGTTCCCTGGTCAGAAATCATAAGCCTGATAGACCTGGATTACCAGAGGGTTAATACTGAATTTTCTACATAGTTTTGGACTCTAAATAACTCACCTGATATGGTTCTGAAGTTGTGTTCAGTCAGACGAATGGTGACGTTGAAATTCTCTCTGTTTTCTGGTAGTTCGTCCAGGAAATACTGAGCGGCAATATTACCACCTTGTAAAATGACATCCGGACTCTCCAACTCTAGACCTATACAAAGTAGAAAGATTTAAATGTTATCTACAATATCAATAAACTACCATATAGCTTGAGCAACCTTAATTTTTATCAGATTCATTTATATTGTTTAGCTCAAATTCAAATTGTCTTCTACAATTCTTTTGGGATTCACATACTTTTAAATAAATATATGTAAGAACCTTATTGATATTTTGAATCAATGGTACTATTCAATAAATGTCCTATTTATATAGATGTTTATGC
>NC_090750.1:82508165-82525665 GCF_036898095.1 Palaemon carinicauda
ACGTTCGGTTTACAGGGGCACTGGCCACCAAAGCTCTCACACTCAAAGCTTGCGGATCCGTAGAAGTCACACTGACATGGCAAAGCTCCACTGTTGTAGTCTGTTGTTAATTTGAAAGCTGCATCTCTGCAGAAATCTGAAAAAAATAAAGAGTTATAATTAGGATTCTTACATTATTTGCAATCTATACAGAACTCTGAAGAATAATAAAAAGATTATAATCAAAATTTTTAAATTATTTGGAATCTCTACAGAACTCTGAAGAATAATTAAAGAATTGTAATGAAAATTCTTACATTATTTGGAAAATGAAAAATTCTTCTTAGTGGCATAACTGGGAAAACTTCACTACAGGGACTTTGTGTCATCAAATTACATGTTTTAGCTAATTATATTTATCAGCCTTTGAACGATAGGCACCTAGGGCCTGCTATCCTAAACTCCGCCCCCCCCCCCCCCCTTTCCTTAGCTCACAAGGATGGTGAGATTGAAGCCACTAAATGAGCTAACGCGTTTGAGCGGGACTCGAACTACATTCTGGCGATCACCAGGCAGAGACGTTACCAACAGGCCACAACAACCCTTTACCTGAAGCATTTGTCTGAAGATTGAAATTATCTTGGCCGCAGAAATTGATAAACTCAGCTGTCCTGTCCTGTGGAAGCTCGTGTAAGATTTCTTGAGTGAACTGCTCGGCAGGAACTACAAGGAGGTAATCCAACCATAGTGATTTATCCTCTGGGTCCTGAGAATTAAAAAGAAAGATAAGACTATAAGACAACTCTCTTAGAATTTTTCATCTAAAACGAATATATAGAAAAAAAATTAATAGGATAATTAATTATATCTATTAAATATATTCAAATTTTCTATTTATCTAAAACGAATATATAGAAAAATTAATTGAATAATTAATTATATTCATTAAACATATTTGAATTTTAAATTACTATTACAGTGGTCACCTAGAGTTTTTACTGTCATTCCTATAATTGTAATATATATATATATATATATATATATATATATATATATATATATATATATATGTGTGTGTGTGTATATACATATATATATATATATATATATATATATATATATATATATATATATATATATGTATATATATGTATATATATATATATATATATATATATATATATATATTTATATATATATATATATATATATATAACACTTCCATTATTATTATTACAAGCTAAGCTATAACCCTAGTTGGAAGATGCTATAAGCCCAATGGCTCCATAAGGAAAAATAGCACAGCGAGAGATGTAAACAGGGAAATAAATAAACAAGAGAAGTAATAAGCAATCAAAATGAAATATTTTAAGAATTGTAACAAAATTAAATATACATGATATAAATTATAAAAACTTAAAAAAAAACAAAAACAAAAACAAGAGGAACAGAAATAAGACAGAGCAGCGTTCCCGAGTGTGCCCTCAAGCAAAAGAACTCTAATCCAAGACAGTGGAAGGGCATGGTACAGCGGCCAAGGCACTACCCAAAACTAAAGAACAATCGTTTGATTTTGGAGTGTCCTTCTAGTAGAGTTGCTTACTCAACATTCTAATTACATTTTCCTCACAGATTGTTTTTTTTTTTTTATTAAACCTGTAATATAATAAGAAATATTTTATCGTGGAAGGCCATGGTACAGAGGCTAAGGCACTACCCAAGACTAGAGAACAATGGGTTGATTTAGGAGTGTCCTTCTAGTAGAGCTGCTTACTAAGCATTTTGATTACATTTCCCTCGAGAACTAAGAAAGGCAGTCTGTTTTTTTTTTTTTTTTTAATAAATCTTGGTGTTTGAAAGAGCAAAATACTGAGGAATAACTTCTTTATCGTGTATAATAATAGAATTACCTTCAGTGAGAGAACGAAGTTCTCAAGGACGTTAAACACATAGGATCCATCCGTCTGCTTGATGACATCCCTACAGCCGGAAGTGCTAGGACAATGGTGTATATCCAAGGAACCTTCGTAAAACTGTCCGTTCTGGAGTAATACGTCGACTTCAAACTCTGTAATGATTATTTTCATTATGATAGTGATAAACTATTAACAGTAATATCTATATGAATATATTATTATTATCATCTTCATCATCATCATATGATTATTATTATTATTATTATTATTATTATTATTATCATTATTATTATTATTATTATTATTATCATTATTATTATTACTATTTTTACTATCATTTATTATTATTATTATTATTATTATTATTATCATTATTATTATCATTATTATTATTATCAATATTGTTATTATTATCATTATCATTATCATTATTATTATTATTATTACAAGCTAATCTACAACCCTAGTTGGAAAAGCAGGATGCTATAAGCCCAAGAATTCCAACAGGGAAAAACAGCTCAGTGATAGTAATAATGATAGTGATTAATATATTTATGTCAGTACAGTAATGATTATCTTAAATTATTATGATAGTCATCAACTAATAAGAGTAACATCTACATTAATATAGCAATGATAGTAATAATGATAGTGATGATCATGGTATAATTATGTCAGAATAATAATAATAGTCTTATATATCAATAAAATGTTTCAATTACTGTTTCTATATTCTGCAAAAAAAAGAAAGAAAAAAAAATGGTAAACTTGAGGGAAAAATTAGTTATTATATTATTAAACACGAATGTTATTTAGTCTACTAAAATACATTACTTATTAGAAAATTTCCACATCACGACACACAATGAAGTAGGATACACACACACACACACACACACATATATATATATATATATGTATATAACATATATATACATGTAAATATATACATATATAAATATATATCATATATATATAATATATATATATATATACATATATATATATATATATTATATATATATATATATATATATATATATATATATATATATATATATAAAAGGGTAACAACAACTACTGGTCTAAAATCATTAAAGTAGTTTAAGTAACAGTCTCTAAACCTTACAGCGAATGATATCAGGCTAAGCTGACTAGACAGATTTTGACAAAACAAACTAAAACCCATTCTTATAAACTTCATACTCCATATTCAGGAGTTGATAACATTCCATTTAACCACTAATTTTGTATTAGTGTACACGACCCGTCAAAAATGAAGGCTAAATATTTAGATAGATATGCACACACATACATATTTGAGAGAAATTGTGGTTTCCAAATGTACAGTTGGCTTCATTAATTCCGGTACACTTCATAGTAAGCTAAGGAGACATCAGTGTACCTGAATTGATAAAGCCAACTGTACCTCTCGGGATACCCCCTCTCACTAGGGCATGACGGGGAGAAAACTAGTATCTATACGTCTAGCAATGCTGCTGAGCGTGATCGGAAAGAAATATATGTATAATATAAGGGAGATTAGAAACCAAGGTTTGTCTCCCTGGTTTCAAAGATCACCAATTGCGTGTTAGAAGGACATTATCTTGCCAATATGGAACAGAAAAGGTGTTTTCAGGTCTCTAATCCTACGACACACAACAAAGTACTACCACATAGAAAATTATTGAGAGAAAAGTAGAACTATCCACAAAATCTTCCTTGTTATCATAAAGTATTGTTATCATAAAGTATAAGTGTAGTTCCGAGTTATTAAACAACTTATACAACACATCATGCAAATATAGTAGCCGCATAGATTCCGGGCGAAATAATCCCCGCCCTCTGATGACGTCACATCCAATCCCGTTGTCTCCTACGTTAGCAGCGGTCACAATGCATCCCCTTACAAATTTCAAACAATCGCAGTTAATGCGTGAGACATGATTGGCTATGACTTCCTCAGGGGGCGGGGCTTATTTAGAACAGAATCTCTGTGGCGACTATAATACTGTATAGAAACTACTTTCCCGGATAAATATAAAAGGACTTAACCTTTCTCATCTGCGTATAAAACCTGCACAGACATCTCGTTCTCTGAGAAAGTCAGATAAAATCAGATTAAATGCCAAAATTAGGTGAATATTTCTGCAATATGTCAAGGTGCGGTAGGCTTACTTTTAGCAAGGAACTTCTGCTGAAAATGAAGTTATTCAAATGCAATTATATTGAAGACAATTGAAATGATTCAATAAAGGTTTCGGAGAAAAGAAATTAAATATACTATTGAAGGCTTACACTGATAAACTTGAAATTTGAAGAATTTCCAGAAATGTTTTATAAGAAACAATAAAACAGTATATAAGTTGTATTGTTATTATTGTTGATTACTCTAAAAATAAAAATAAATAAAAATAAAATAATCTCGCAGACTAGTGTCGTGTAACGATTGTAACATTTTGATGGCCTTTCAAGATGCCAGAGACAATAAAGTAAAATAGTCGTTTATAGGAAAAAATCTAAACTTTGAGCAAGACCCTTACAAATAAGACTCATTATCCTTGAGTTAAAGTTAAGAATTTTTTTAAGAAATACAGCTATTCTCCATTCAACTGAAGATCTCCATCAAATAACCCAATTGGATAAATCATATATATACGAATGATCACTGTATAATTCTTGTAGTAATATAATCTAATGGTCATTTCTATATCTCTTATACGCTCTATATTTTTACACTGAATCCTACTCCTTCGTTATTAATCATTGTGAAAAGCTAAGTAGAGTTAATCTACAGCTATAGACTATTTGGCTATATGTTGTTTACGAGTGAATATTCAGATATGCAACATGAAATGTAGTTACATCTAAACCTCGGATTTTAAGCTTAACTGTCTATAGTTCTTCTTATATAATATTACACCGATTCCCAAGTTACTTCTGTAATAGTATTAGTTTTATGAAACTAAACTGTAACGCCTCTACTTAGCTACAAAAATAAAATGGAAATAGAATGCATATATTTCAGGGGTCTCTCAAGGCACTGTATTCTGAAAATTTTCTCCTACCCATCGTGTATCAATATATTCCTGTCCATAGAAAAACCGTAATAAATATCATAACGATTTGAAATGCTTATCTTCACCTACTCATCATTTATTAATACATTCCATAGTGAACAATGTCATACAGATAACAATAAGAAATGCTTATTTTTACCTACTCATCATTTATCGATACATTCCTGTCCATAGAATAAACGTAATAGATATAACGATAAGGCATGCTTATCTTCCCTACTAATCATTTATCAATACATTCCTGTCCATAGAAAAAACCAATGAACATCAAAACTATAAGAAATGCTTATTTTCTATCTACGTTCATTCCCCAGTTCATCCTTTTGAAAACTAGCTCTCACTAGCTCTGTCTTACGGGCTGCCCTAGTGCAAGAGCCCATGTCTTGCTATATAGGCAAAGCGTTCTTAAACTCACTCACTCACTCACTCACCAGGGTACAGAGGCTGATAGTAATGGACGATGAAGACATAGCCCCCAGCTGATCTCAGTTTGCCCGTAATATCCACCATGGGATCACTTTGATTCAAGAACACGAGGCCTGTGCTGTTTGAAATTCCCCAGGGCAGTTCAATCGCCCTTTTGCCTTCCAAGTTGTTCTCGAATTCGACCTGAGGAGTAAAATAGGATATTCTTAACTCTCAACTTTGCTTTAAAGATATTTGGGTGCCGGGTTAGTATGTGGCCTACTTTTTGAATATGGCCAACGAAATTCTATGTTTTACTATGTGACCTGACCTAACCTAACCTAACTTAACCTAACCTGACAAGCCAGATAGGCCACATACTAAACCAGAATAAAAAAGATAGGCCACATACTAAACCGGCACCGATATTTGTCATTCTTAAAATGTGACAATCATTTACATCTCCCAGACTCTCCATCAAATTTCAAAGTTACAAAATTGTATAGGTCCTCTTAATGGTGCAAATTTTCGATGAAATCTTAACCAATAAAAAAAATCTATTCTTTCTATAATGGCTTTAAATAGTTTCAAGAATCTAATCGTGCAAATTTTCAATAAAATTTTGACCAATAAAAAAAATTTTATTCGTCCTATAATGGCATAAATTAGTTTCAAGATTCTAATCGTGCAAATTTTCAATAAAATTTTAACCAATAAAAATGTCATTCTTTCTATAATGGCTTTTTATGATATGAATGTCCACAGGTATAACAAAATACAATCATATCGAAGCATTTCAAAATATAATTATGATATATCAAAATCTTAAACAAAATATTGAATCAAACGGAATATAATCTATGCATACGAATATTGGCATAAAAGAAATGCCTCTGATTTTTCCAGGTACAAATCATGTACAGTTGGACACGGGATTTCCTGTTGCACCTCTCTCTGAGGAAGTACACCTTATCACATCCTTACTGCTCGGCGAGTACCCAAAACTGCTAGTGTAGGGATAGATGGAAGAGGTGTTAAAGGGTGTACCAGAAATTCATGTGTCCAACTGTACATGGAGTACTCTATATACACCTATAAAAAAACAAACAAAATTTCATGAATGTTTTTCAAATCTTTTTATAAAGGATTGATTTCTTCAGGTAGACATAAACGTATAAACTGTATACATGATTATGAAAACTTAATTAATATTATAAATACTTATATACAATAATTCATACATATGCAAAAAAAAAAAATACATTGTTTTAATTTGAAGTATTCTGGTGCTAACACCCTTTAAGGGAAATAGGTGCATGGTGTTATTATGTGTAAAGAATATATGTATCTATGTATCCACACACACACACACACACACACACACACATATATATATATATATATATATATATATATATATATATATATATATATATATATATAGATATATATACACACACATATATATATACATATATTTACATAAATATATAGTGTATATATGTATAAATATTCTGTACCGTATATATATATATACTGTATATATATATATATATATATATATATATATATATATATATATGTGTGTGTGTGTGTGTGTGTGTCTGCGTATATGTGTGTGTATATATATATATATATATATATATATATATATATATATATATATATATATATATATATATATATATATACACACACACACAGCCAGACACGTTGCTCCTCATTACATAATGGAGATGACCTAACATGAAACGCCGGCACCAAGTTCCTCACCTTAGTTGTCTCAGGTGGATGAGGGAACTGAGAAGTGAGGCATTCTCCGTCCAGACGAGCGCAGACCGGGCTTAGTCGAACCAGGTCCTCGTGCCACATTTCGTAAGGAACAGCCACGATGGATTCTATGCCAATGTTTGTGTTGGTCTCGCCCTGAAAAATGTTTCAGAAGGTTAGAGATGTTTGTCCTCTTGGTTGTTAAGTTTCCCTGCATTATAAATATATTTTTTACTAAGATTTCGCTTATTAGTACGGTCCTATTGTTATCATTATTAATTGCTAAGCTACAACCCTAGTTGGAAAAGCAGGATGCTATAAGCCCAGGGAACCCAACAGGGAAAATAGCCCAGTAAGGAAAGGAAACAAGGGAAAATAAAATATATTATGAACTGTAACAACATTAAAATAAATATTTCCTAAATAAATTATAAATACTTTAACAAATTAAGAGGAAGAGAAATTAGATAGAATAGTGTGCCCGAGTGTACCCTCAAGCAAGAGAACTCTAACCCAAAACAGTGGAAGACCATGGTACAGAGGCTGTGACACTACCCAAGACTAGAGAACAATGGTTTGAATTTGGAGTGTCCTTCTCCTAGAAGAGCTGCTTATCATAGCTAAAGAGTCTCTTCTATTAGATAATTTCTATTCTTCGAATCGCCAGGAATGATATGCCATTATAAATAACCGTACAAAACAGAATGAAGGGCAAGACATTTATTCTAAATAACATGTGTATATTTAAGATATACATCAGATAATTATCATACAATAAAATAGAAAATGAGATAACATTCAATTTGAATGATCTTACGTTAAAAACATAATATAATCAATTTAAAAAAAAAAATAGAATACCAAACTTACTCTTAGCGCAACATTGATGAAATTACTATCGAATGGGAAGACCCCAACTTTCCCATCAAGGTCAGTGATGACTTGTCGACAAGTGGTCGAATACCGACAGTCATACAGAATGGCCTGGCCTTTCTCCTTCCCTTTCCGGGTCGAGGTTTCGAACATGACGTTTGTTGTGGCCGAACCTTCTTCTGGAGTGTAGTAGTTGATGAGGAGGATGTGATGTCCTGATTTGGCAAGTCTGAGATCGTACTGCACTTCTGGTTGGTTGTGATTCAGCCAGGCCATGGGCTGGGTATCCAGCATCCTCAATACCTGGTCAGAAAGTGGAATGAGGATTAGGACACATGGACGGAAAGTGGAATGAGGATTAGGACACCTGATAAGAAAATGAAATGAAAATTGGGACACCTGGTCAAAAAGTAGAATGAGGATTAGGACACCTGGTCAAAAATGGAATGAGGATTAGGACACATAGGCAGAAAGTGGAATGAGGATTTGGAAACCTGGTCAGAAAGTGGAATGAGAATTAGGACATCTGGTCAGAAAGTGGAATGAGAATTAGGACATCTGGTCAGAAAGTGGAATGAGGATTAGGACACCTGGTCAAAAATGGAATGAGGATTAGGACACATAGGCAGAAAGTGGAATGAGGATTTGGAAACCTGGTCAGAAAGTGGAATGAGAATTAGGACATCTGGTCAGAAAGTGGAATGAGGATTAGGACACCTGGTTAGAAAGTGGAATGAGAATTAGGACATCTGGTCAGAAAGTGGAATGAGGATGAGGACACCTGGTTAGAAAGTGGAATGAGAATTAGGACACCTGGTCAAAAAGTAGAATGAGGATTAGGACACCTGGTCAAAATGGAATGAGGATTAGGACACATAGGCAGAAAGTGAAATGAGGATTTGGAAACCTGGTCAGAAAGTGGAATGAGAATTAGGACATCTGGTCAGAAAGTGGAATGAGGATTAGGACACCTGGTTAGAAAGTGGAATGAGGAGTTGGACATCTGGTCAGAAAGTAGAATGAGGATTAGGACACCTGGTCAAAAATGGAATGAGAATTAGGACACATATGCAGAAAGTGTAATGAGGATTTGGAAACCTGGTCAGAAAGTGGAATGAGAATTAGGACACCTGGTCAGAAAGTGGAATGAGAATTAGGACACCTGGTCTGAAAGTGGAATGAGGATTAGGACACCTGGTCAAAAATGGAATGAGGATTAGGACACATAGGCAGAAAGTGGAATGAGGATTTGGAAACCTGGTCAGAAAGTGGAATGAGAATTAGGACATCTGGTCAGAAAGTGGAATGAGGATTAGGACACCTGGCCAGAAAGTGGAATGAGAATTAGGTCACTTGGTCAGAAAGTGGAAAGAGAATTAGGACACATAGGCAGAAAGTGGAATGAGAATTAGGTCACCTGGCCAGAAAGGGGAATGAGGATTAAAGATTTAATATCAATGTATCAGAATTAGTTTTGTTAATTTTCCTTTCGCAATGAATATAATTTTCATATTATCTACATTTAAACCAATGATTGATTGACTGATTTCAGGTTTTCTGGAAATCAATCAATCAATCATTGGTTTAAATGTAGATCATTGGAAAAGTATATTCAATGCGAATGGAAAATTAACAAAACTAATTCCTATACATTGATAGTGAATCTTTCAAACTACTCAGATAGACATTTTTTAAGTGAAGATAAAAGGACAATAATATTCAATGCTAATGGAAAATTAACAAAACTAATTCCTATACATTGATAGGGAATCTTTCAAACTACTCAGATAGACATTTTTTAAGTGAAGATAAAAGGACAATAATATTCAATGCTAATGGAAAATTAACAAAACTAATTCCTATACATTGATAGGGAATCTTTCAAACTACTCAGATAGACATTTTTTAAGTGAAGATAAAAGGACAATAATATTCAATGCTAATGGAAAATTAACAAAACTAATTCCTATACATTGATAGTGAATCTTTCAAACTACTCAGATAGACATTTTTTAAGTGAAGATAAAAGGACAATAATATTCAATGCTAATGGAAAATTAACAAAACTAATTCCTATACATTGATAGTGAATCTTTCAAACTACTCAGATAGACATTTTTTAAGTGAAGATAAAAGGACAATAATATTCAATGCTAATGGAAAATTAACAAAACTAATTCCTATACATTGATAGGGAATCTTTCAAACTACTCAGATAGACATTTTTTAAGTGAAGATAAAAGGACAATAATATTCAATGCTAATGGAAAATTAACAAAACTAATTCCTATACATTGATAGGGAATCTTTCAAACTAATTAGAAGGACATTTTCTAAGTGAAGATAAAAGGAAAATTAAATTCAATGCGAATGGAAAATTAACAAACCAATTTCCGATATATTGATATTGAGTCTTTCAAACTACTTAGAAAGATTTTTTCTGAGTGAAGATAAAAGGAAAATTAAATTCAATGCGAATGGAAAATTAACAAACCAATTTCCGATATATTGATATTGAGTCTTTCAAACTACTTAGAAAGGTGTTTTCTGAGTGAAGATAAACGGAAAATTAAATTCAGTGCGAATGGAAAATTAACAAAACTAATTCCTACACATTGATAGTGAATCTTTCAAACTACTCAGATAGACATTTTCTAAGTGAAGATAAAAGCACAATAATATTCTATGCGAAAAGGAAAATTAACAAAACAATTTCCGATATATTGATAGTGAATCTTTCAAACTACTTAGACAGACATTTTCTAAGTGAAGATAAAAGGAAAGCAATATTCTATGCGAAAAGGAAAATTAACAAAACAATTTCCGATACATTGATAGCGAGTCTTTCAAACTATTTACATAGACATTTTCTAAGTATAGATAAAAGGAAAATAATATTCTATGCAAAAAGGAAAATTAACAAAACTATTTTAAACGTAAATAATAGGAAAATAACAAAGCCATTCGAACAATCCTTACCACTTCATCATCATATAAATCCACAGCTTCCCTTTCATTCCCATCCTTACGGTATCCGGCCGAACCGTAGATGTAATTGTACTGGTAGATATCAGGATACGAGTAATGCACACACATCTGGTTTGCATCCTGGCCGAGGGCACAGGGAGTGGTCACGTTTTCGGATAGGATCGCTCCTTCGTAGTAAGCGAGAGGTAGTAGGACGAAGTAATCCTGGAAGAAGAGGGAGGTGTGAAGGATTCTTATAACTTATTATATGTGCTGTTTCAAGTATAATAATAATAATAATAATAATAATAATAATAATAATTATTATTATTATTATTATTATTAGTAGTAGTAGTAGTAGTAGTAGTAGTAGTAGTAGTAGTAGTAGTAGTATTGTTATCATTATCATAATTATTATTATTAGCTAAACTACAACCCTGATTGGAAAAGCTGGATGCTACAAGCCCTAGGGCTCCAACAGGGGAAATATCCTAGTGAGGAAAGGAAATAAGGAGATAAATAAACTAATTTATATATGAGAAGTAATTAATAAACAAAATATTCTAATATCAGTAATAATATTTAAATGTTTAATACGTTCAGTTTAACAACATCTTTATGAAACCAGGGAAATTACAAATCTATATTAAAAGCGGGTTTATATTACAGTATTATGATGTAATCTAAATACATATTTACTTTGACGGGCAAAAATGAAAGCACAGATTTGACAAACTTACCAAAAATAGATTTTTATCATTGACTATAGAGATAGCCCATCGGCCAGGATTCATGACAAGAGGGATTGGGAATTCTCCTGGAACAGTGACGACCGTCATGAGTTTTGGCTCTGTCGTGGATCTGAAGTGAACGTCAAATTCCTGGAACAAAAAATAAAAATATATTGTTTTAGTGTGACATTTTATTGACCTTATCTGACAGATCTTTCCCATTTTTATCCCTACGTTAAGGGGTCGGTTGCCTGATGTCATCTCACCAATGCCTTTTAATCCTCTTCCACCAAACCTCTCCTATCCCTATCATCTTTCATCAAACCTCTTCTCTACATATCATCTTTCACCTCTACATTAAGAGGTCGGTTGCTTGATGCGCCCTCTCTAATGCCTTCTATCAAAAGCATCCTCTTCCACAAAACCTCTTCTCTCCATATCATCCTTCACCCATACATTAAGGGGTCGGTTGTCTGATGCGTACTCTCCAATGACTTTTATCAAAGGCATCCTCTTCAATCAAACCTCTTCTCTCCATATCATCCTCCACCCATACATTAACGGGTCAGTTGCGTGATGTCCCCTCACCAATGACTTTTAATCCTCTTCCGCCAAACCTCTTCTCTCCATATCATCCTTCACCCCTACATTAAGAGGTCGGCTGCCTGATGTCCCTTCACCAATGGCAGAGGCAAGGGACAGTGACATTACCTTATCAAGCAGGACAATGCCCTAGAGACTGATTATATATCATATGATCGGCACCCAAGGCCCTTTCTACCCAAGCTAGGACCAGAGAGGGCCAGCCAATGGCTGCTGATGACACAGCAGGTAGACCTATAGGCTCCCCAAAACCCGCATCCTTAGCTCACAAAGATGGTAAATTTGCAGACACTAAAGGAACTTACGAGCCTGAACAGGACTTGAACCCCCGTCTGGCAATCGCCAGGCAGAGACGTTACCAATCAGGCCACACCAACCCTTGATGATATAAGATCCCATAATACTCCTGTGATAACTATCTTAATGATTTCAGCGCTCTGTTACTCTTAACTCTGGAACTATGCACTCCCAAGTGTTCATTGTTAATAAGATTATGATGGGCCTTTCTCTGTAATTTTAATGGACAATTTCTAAGAGTTGCTTGATATTAGATCCCATAATACTCCTGTGATAACTAATAACTAATACTGCCTTAATGATTTAAGCACTCTCATACTCCTAAGACTGGAACTATACACTTCCAGTATTCTATTTGCTTCTACGTTCCAAAGAAACCTCATCTTCAATTACCTGCTGCGAATCAAGTGGGTCATCTGGAGTTATGATGATCTTGCCAACAACGGTGTGTTTATTAGGATTATGGTACGACATAACCATGCGGTACAGTGAAGGCTTCTCTATGTAAACATCGTTGATGATCTCCTTTTGGATTTCGGAGAAGACGGCGTAGCCCTTCCACGAATAATCGGGGAAGACTTCCTCGTCATAACCAAATCTGAAAAGATGAAATTATTGTTATCATTATTATTATTATCAATTGCTAAGCTACAACCCTATTTTTCCCCGTTGGAGCCCTTGGGCTTACATCATCCAGCTCTTCCAACTAGTGTTGCATAAAAAATATTCAAGTTTAATTACTTACTTATAAAGTTTATTCTTTATTTTCTTTCCCCAACATGCTTATTTTCCCTGTTGGAGCCCTTAGGCTTATAGCATCCTGTTTTTTCCAACTAGGGTTGTACCTTATCTCGTAATAATAATAATAATAATAATAATAATAATAATGATAATAATAATCATACCTCACTGCAGTATTCTGTGGAGTGTGTCCTTCTTCAGCCTCATATTTCAGCTGGTAAAACGTCGGGAAGTAATGAAGCTGAAGGGGCTGATCACAATGCTGTCCAGTAACCCTAGGCCGACACCGACACTGACCGGTCTCCTTATCACAAGTGTTATCCACAGAGCCGCCCAAATTACATCCACAGCTGGTGCAACCGAACATATTTTCATCCCTCAAATTGTAGGTACCATCTCGGCATTCGTCACACCTGCGGGATCGAACCCCGGGTTTGCAGAAACACTGTCCGCTCTTCTGTTCGCAGGATGCCATTCCGCCAACCGTTCCAGATGTGTCGCATTTGCATTCGTCGCAGCCTCCCGGGTTGTCCTGGCGTAGGTTCCAGTACAGAGGGCGGCACGTGTCGCAAATCCTTCCTGTGACGAGTTCCTTGCACTCGCAGAGCTCTCCTTCTGGTGCGTTGCCACAGCCGGCGAAGGTTTCTAACACTCCGGCTGGATTGCAATTGCATTCTGGAAGTGGGCGAAGAAATAAATCATGAAATGTTCTTCTTGAAGATTTTCATGATAACTCACATTTCCAATATAAATAAATATGTGAAATAAAAGAATCCAGAAAAAATTTAAAAAATTAAAGACTACAGAAAAAATTGAATAATCTAGAGAAATAGAAGAATCCACAAAAAAATGAAAGAATCCAGAAGAAATGGAAAAATAAAGACTACAGAAGAAATTGAATAATCCAGAAGGAATAGAAGAAATACAGAAAAAAATGGAAGAATCCGGAAAAAAAATTTAAAATTCAGAAATTGAATAATCCAGAAAAAAATTAAAGAATCCAGAAGTAATCTAATAATCCAGAAGAAATACAAAATCCAGAAGAAATGAAAAAAAATGGAAGAATCCGGAATTTTTTTTTTTTTCAAATTCAGAAATTGAATAATCCCGAAAAAAATTAAAGAATCCAACAGCAATCTAATAATCCAGAAGAAATAGAAAATCCAGAAGAAATGAAAGAAAGAAGAAAATTCAGAAGCATTTTGGGAGTCATGCCAAATACTCTTCTTCAAAAACCCCACAAGATCCATTACCTTCGCACAGAGGGAAGTTATAGTATCCCTCGAAGCACTGATCGCAATGCACCCCACTGTAGTTCGGCTTACACTTGCACTTGCCATCTTTGTCGCACGAAATCCCAATGCTTCCGGCCGAGTCGCACGCACACTTGATGCAGTCGGGGAAATTGTAGTACCCGGAGCTGCACTGGTCGCACGCTCGCCCGGAGAAGCCGGTGAGGCAAGCGCAGTCGCCCGACGCGTCGCAGACGGTCGAAGCGGAGCCCTTCTCGTGGCAACCGCAGATCTGGATGTAGGGATACCCCCAGAATCCCGGAGCGTTGCTGTCGCAGCGCGATCCGCTGAAGCCGCCGAGGCAAAGACAATCCCCGGTTGTTTTGTTGCAGATTTCGGGTTGGGTTCCTTGCGCGTCACAGTTGCAGACTGAATGGGAAGAGAATTAGGTTATATTGTTTCCTTATATTATTTACTATCTTTAGAATAATTTATTGTTAATTTGTTCTCATCGTTTATTTATTTCCTTATTCCCTTTCCTCACTGGGCTATTTTTCTCTATTGGAGCCCTTGGGCTTATAGCATCTTGCTTTTCCAACTAGGGTTGAAGCTTGGATTCCTTTCCTCACTGTGCTATTTTTCCCTATTGGAGCCCTTGGGATTATAGCATCTTGCTTTTACAACTAGGGTTGTAGCTTGGATGATAATAATAATAATAATAATAATAATAATCGTCTAATTATAGTTTATATTACCCCGTTTACGAATTAAAGTTTCCTTAATGAGCTTCGTATACATTTTAACTACTGTGTATTACAGTACTGTGATTGAAAAATGAATGATGTGGGTTCTCACAAGGACGGCTGCTGCAAGGTATTACTAAACAGATTAATAATGCTCATCTTGACACGCAGAATCAATCACTAATGTTTCATTTATATTTTTTTTTAAAGTTTGAAACATAATATTTAGATATCAAAATATGATTTTTAAGTTTAGCTTTTTTCTTAAACTACAAGATTAATCCACATCTTGACACCCAAAATCAATCACTAATTCTTCATTTGCATTAAAAAAAAAAGTTTGAAACATATTTAGAAATCAAAATATGTTTTTTATTTAGTTTTTTACTTAAACTACAACATCGCATTCTAATCTAAACATAAAAAAATTTCCTACTCACATGTACATTCCGGATGATCATAATAACCATGTGCACATCTATCACATTTACGTCCGCCGAACTTATTAATGCAATCACATTGTCCAGTCTCCACATTGCACGTGCTGTTATCTAGAGTTCCAATCTCGCTGCAGTCGCAGGGCAAACACTCAGGGAAGTTGTAATAACCCGGAGCACATTCATCACAGTTCAATCCTTGATAGTTCTCCTTGCAGGGACACTGACCACCCCCGACTTCGCAGACCCCACCGATCGTCCCACTCTTGTGGCAGTCGCAGGGCTTACAGTTGGGGTAATCGTAATACCCATCGTTACATTCGCTACAGTAAGGCGGGAGGAATTCAGGTCGACATTCGCACTGGCCCGTGCCTTCGGCGCAATTCCCGGTAGAGTAGAATACGGCGCAATCGCAAGGTTGGCAGACATCCGTGTCGTTGAGTTCTTTGCCGTAGGGCCTGTAATAGCCATCCCTGCATTCGTTACAGTTGATTCCCTTCGTGTTGTGTTGGCAGTTCTGGCAAACTCCTCCGCCTTCGTATTCGCCGAAGATGTCGATGGAGAGATTCTTCTCGTCGGTTTCCTCGTCGTAAATACATTCGTCTGTGTGGCCGAAGCAGTTGCAGGCTGGAATGGAGAATAAGAGTTCCAGTCTACTAAAAAAATGTATTAGTCTCATCTAACTTTTATCATATATAAAAACTATACAAGACGCATGAAGATACTTGTGATTTCTTTAGTTTCAGTCTACTAAAAAATGTATTATTTTCATCTAACTTTTATAATATATAAATACTATCTCACGCCATACAAGACGCATGAAGATACTTGATGTGATTTATTTAATTTCAGTCTACTAAAAAATTTATTTTTCTCGTATAACTTTTATAATATATAAAAACTATTTCACGCCATACAAGACGTATGAAGATATTTGATGTGATTTCTTTCAGTTCAATCTCATATAAGTAAATATTCATATAAGGATGTACAATAATTCTATTCTTAATAATCTTTAATTTTTGACAATGCAAAAATATATATTCTACTTTTGAGCACTTTTTAGTTCCGTGTACTAAAAAGATCAAAGAGAATTAGTAGTTTCTGAGTATGCTTTTACTAAATAATCTACATTTATGGTAATTTTCTTTCGTTTGATTTGACTAAATTGCCAGGAATATAAGATGATTTTGTCAGTAATTACTAATACCGCATATTACCCTATAACCATTACAGAGTATAAGAGCATAAGAGTGAATAAGACGTATACTGTATACAGACAAGTTTGTATAAGTGTGCTCTCTGTATGTTTGCTTATAAGAAATGTCAAGAATCAAGCAGTTATGCCATAAAATGAACCTACCAACTCACCCCAAAAAAAACTAAAATCTCACACGAAAATTAGATATTTCCTTTTTATCATTAATACAAACCACTTGGTGCAAAGCTTGGATCATGACTAAAAAAGCCAAATTAGGAAGAAAAAAAATTCTTAAGACAGAACATCAAGAAAAGGAGCAATTATGATCTTGACCCTTTCACTGTCATTGGTGACTTGGTCAAAATTAGAAAAAAGGAAACTTAAAATCACCTAATTTTAGAAAGATGTCATTGGAAACGTCTTGATGAGAGATTTCAAATTAATCGACAAGCTAGGGTTTGTGTACCTTGAAACATTTTGTTTCATCAAAAGTTTCCTTGAATTTAACACTGGCAGTGAAAGGGT
>NC_090750.1:82535665-82538165 GCF_036898095.1 Palaemon carinicauda
GAGAGAGAGAGAGAGAGAGAGAGAGTTACAAGGATTTTGGATGTTTCAAAAACTTTTTAGTCCATCCGTGAGACTCCATTAATTTTGCTCTATAAGTAGCAGAAAGCGAAAATGAGAGAGAGAGAGAGAGGAGAGAGAGAGAGAGAGAGAGAGAGATGAGAGAGAGAGAGGAGAGAGAGAGAGAGAGAGAGAGAGTTACTAGGAGTTACAAGGATCTTGAATGTCTCAAAGACTTTTTAGTCCATCCGGGGAGACTCCTTTAAATTTTGCTCTTGGGTAGAGCGATTTGGTTTGAACGTTTAGAGAGAGAGAGAGAGAGAGAGAGAGAGAGGAGAGAGAGAGAGAGAGAGTGGTGTGTGTGTGTGTGTGTTTATTCTCTTGTCTGCCCCTTCCGGTCGAAGGGCGTTTATTGATAAGATGTCCTCAGCTGATATAGGATTAAGGACATTGTCACTTAACTAACTGTCAGGACCATTTGAATGCTTCGTTGTTCAATATAAAGAGCGTGCAAATTGAACGAAATGCTACTCTGTATATAATCATTATTTAATGACAGAGACGACTGGCGAAATCTAACCGAGGCCCTTTGCGTCAATAGGCGTAGGAGGAGATGATGAAAGCTTATTATTATTATTATTATTATTATTATTATTATTATTATTAGCTAAAGCTACGTCCCTAGTTGGAAAAGCAAGACGCTATAAGCCCCAAGGGCTCCAGTAGGGAAAAATAGCCTAGTGAGGGAAAGAAAATAAGGAAATAAATAAACGATATGAGAAAAATTAACAATATTTTAAAAGCAGTAACAGCATTAAAACAGATATTTCATATAAAACTATCAAAAGACTTATGTCAGCCTGTTCAACGTACAAACATTTGCTGCAACTACAAACTGTGTTCAAAAGAGTTATTAACTATCACGAAATCAAATTTTGTATATACTATATAAGCTAACAAAGTTTAATTTTATTAAAGTACCAGCAACATAATGTTTTGACTGCTTGTTGAAATAACCAGTGTTATACAAGAAGATATTGGATTGACGAACAAAGAAAATTTGCGGGTATAAACTGGCATAGAAAGATGATAAACAGACGCGAGTGGAAGGACAAAAGTCTGAGGCCTTTGATCTACAGTGGACTAGTTACAAATGATGAATATATATATATATATATATATATATATATATATATATATATATATATATACTGTATATATATATATTATATTATATATATAAATATATATATATTATATATAAATATATATACTATATATATATATATATATATATATATCCAGTTATGACTAATGATGATAATACATACATACATACATACATACATATATATATATAAATATATATATATATATATATATATATATATATATATATATATATATATATATATATATATATATATATATATATATATATATATGTATATATAATACATATATATTTATAACCACTTAAGAGATGATGATGATGATACTAATAATAATAATAATAATAACAATACATGCAACCACTCAATAAAACCTTACCTGACCCAAGTCGATGGTGAGGTTGACCTGGTTATATCCAATTCCTCTGGAAATGGGCGGACTCTGCCACCATCGTTCCGATCCGTCGATGGCGTAGATGGGCGGGTGTGATTTCTCCGGGATTGTAGGATCACACACATCGCAGAACTGGGCGTGGAGAGAAAAAAGAATAAAATTAAGGATATTTTATTAATTAAGGAATGTTCATAGTAATACAGATCTATATATATAATTATATATATATATATATATATATATATATATATATATATATATATATATATATATATATATATATGTAAAAGTTTTAATACATTATCATTTTACTATATTATTACTATTATATTTATACAGTATATAGTAGTGTACGCAACCCGTCTACCTACAATACGCAAGTTTGGGCAATTTGTGGAATATTGTTGTTTTCCGAGTGGTTGCCGTTCAGCGTGACAGGAAAGAAATATATATATTTTTATCATCCTCTCTCTCTCTCTCTCTCTCTCTCTCTCTCTCTCTCTCTCTCTCTCTCCTCTCTCCTCTCTCTCTCTCTCTCCATTTGTTATTTACACCCTGCACGGCACACATGAGTATTTGTATCTGTGGATATATGGGTGAGTAAGCCACCCACCTTTGTTCTCTCTCTCTCTCTCTCTCTCTCTCCTCTCTCCTCTCTCTCTCTCTCCTCTCTCTCTCTCTCTCTCTCTCTCTGTTATTTACACTATGCACAGTACACATGAGTATTCGTATCTGTGTATAGATGACTACGATACACACGCTATACCATCTCTATGTTGTTAAGAGAATTCTTGAAACCACTCTCAACCTATGCTAAATTTTTTCCTAATGAGGCACATTTGTACTGCCTCGCAGGGATGCCCCTTTCGCTCGGAAAAGTTTCCTGCTCGCTGATTGGTTGGACAAGATCATTCTAACCAATCAGATAGCAGGAAAC
>NC_090750.1:82543165-82628530 GCF_036898095.1 Palaemon carinicauda
TAGTAAGCTTTGACGTAGCTTCGCTAGTTTTACAATCGAATACATTTTGAAATTTATTAAAATAAAGGTAAAGATGTCTGATTTCAGTTCCAGTTTCATCAAAAATTCCGCACCCCCCCCCCCCCCCGACTGTGGTGCCCAACCACAGCAGTAGCCTACCCAGTAAGCAACCTAAACTCCCGATCCCGGGTTGGATCGATCTGCTGCCATGAGAATGCTAGTCGAACACGTTACCACTGCACTAGCCAGTTAAACAACTGTCCATAATTGGAAAGCTACTCGCCGGAATCACTTACTAGCTTGAACTCCCGATCCTGAGTTGGGATCGATCTGCCGCCATGCAAATGCTAGGCGAACACAATACCACTGTACTAGCCAGTTAAATAACGGTCCAGAATCGGAAAGATACTCGCGGTAATTAATGCCCAATTACAGCAGAAGCCTCCCCAGTAAACAGCTTAAACTCACAGCCCCGGGCTGGGATCGATCTGCTGCCATGCGAATCCTAGGCGAACATATTACGACTGTACTTACTAGTCAGTAAAATACATTCAGTCCAGATTCGGACAGCTACTTGCGGGAATCGCTTACAAGCTAAATTCAAGGTCTCGGGAAGGGATCGATCTACTGCCATGCAAATGCTAGGCGAACACGTTACCACTGTACTGGCCAGTTAAACAATCCAGAATCGAAAAGCTACTTGACGGAATCACTTACTTGTCCTCCCTGAATGGAATCCGAAGAAGTATGGTGATCGGCGTTGGCGCCCACTAACTGACAATATAACTCTGGATCCGTCACATCTTCGCCGCACGTGGCCGACGCCGTTATTCTTCTGTTCACCGCTAAATTAAAATACGGAGGCGTGAGCACCTGCGCCCACAGAGGCTCGAATAAAGCCCATAATATAAATAAAGTCCACGTGTGGACGACTCCTCTTCCCCTCTCCTTCATCTTCTGCGTTTCGCTGACAACTGGCGAACAACCGAGTTGAACCGACGCTTGGACCCTGAAACTGGGCTGTTTGTCGTTAAGGGCACAACTCTCACCCTCCCCGCCAGGGTCCTGGGATATAGCATCACCCTAATCCCCAATAGCCACCTACCCCCCCCCCCCTTCACCAAACAGTGCCATCTCAGCATCCCTAAACCTGGAGGGACCCCCGGGGTCAGACTACAAGACCTCTGGCATTCATTTCTCCTACCCTCCTTCCCTCCCTCCATGAGATCTTATTCCCGACGACCATGTGTGTCTTTACCCTACTCATACCACGGGAGTCGTATGTCTGTCTATCCCTTCATCGAGGGGGAAAAAAGTACAGCTCTCAGACATTATCTACTGGATTAGTTTGTTCTGGCATGTGGATAAACACTATAAGAACAAACAAAGAAGATAAAGAATCCTCACATTTATTAAAAATAAGTTTTTGGACTGTAGGCCTATTCTTTTCTGGCATGCGTATAAATACTATATAAGAACAAACAAAGAAGATAAAGAATCCTCACATTTATTGAAAATAAGTTTTTGGACTGTAGGCCTATTCTTTACTGGCATGTGTATAAATACTGTATAAAAACAAACGAAGAAGATATAGAATCCTATAATATTTTTTTAATTAGTTTTTGAATTGTAGGCCTATTCTTTTTATAATACAAGTGTTTTAATTCTTCTCAGTGTGTATCTCGCTTCTTGGCTTATATAAATTTGAGTATTTGTAATAACAATTTAATAATATCAAGTAAGCAATGACCTTATTAGGTCACATTCGTAATCATATCTATTTACCTATATATATATATATATATATATATATATATATATATATATATATATATATATATATATATATATATAATACACACACACACACATATATGTGTGTGTGTGTGTGTGTATTATATATATATATATATATATATATATATATATATATATATATATATAATACACACACACACACACACACATATATATATATATATATATATAATACACACACACACACACACACACATATATATATATATATATATATATATATATAGAGAGAGAGAGAGAGAGAGAGAGAGAGAGAGAGAGAGAGAGAGAGAGAGAGAGAGAGAGAGAGATACCTATATAGACAGATTGATAGATAGATAGATATATAAATAGATCGATAGATAGATAGACCGATCGATAGATAGATCAATAAATAGACAAATAGATAGAAAGACAGCTAGATCGATAGATAGATAGATGGACTTACGCTACCTATCCAATAAACAGACAACACAAGGAGCACAACAGCACTGACGAAGTAGCGAAAGTCCCTCTTAACTGATAAGCGCTGAAGAAGTCTTATTTACTTATTTGCTTCTTTATTTATTTGCTTGTTTATTGTTTTCTCTGCCTCAGTGAAGCATAGACACATAATTAAATAAGAGCTTGGTCCATTTATTCAAATGTCTTTATTATTGAACAATGACCACGGTCAATCTGAAATGAACATAAAACATATTTAGAATAAATGATGAACAATATATATAACTCAAATGAACATAAAACATGTTAAGAATAAATGATGAACAATGTATATAACTCAATGTTTATAACCCTCTATCTCCCACCAAGTTTTTAAACTGCCTTTTAAAATGTCTCTCGTGGAGGTCGGTTTAAAACTGATGTCAAAACATTGGGTGGCAATTAAACGTCCAAATTATAGGTTCATGAACACTAAACTCCTGTTAGCATGTGAAGGAACGGAAACTTGAAAAACAATTATGTCATGTGTTGATCATGATGACACTATAGCTAGTTCATCTCGAAATCACAGTGCCATGCTGGCGGTCGACGGGTAAGACTGGACTTGCGTTGCTCCAAATTTTGGCATGGCAGTAGTTAACTGCGATGGAGAGTTTGTGCTATCATTGGGAGGCGGAATCTCTGCTTGATGATTCGCAGTGTTACCGAGGTCGTTGGGATAGCATTCCGGAGCAGCAACATCAAAATGAATGTTAGGGGTAGTACCACTTGGTAACGGCAAAGTGGTCAATGGAAGAGTACCATGTGTGTCCGGATTTTAGGTTGTCGGAATGGTGTCCTTCGCAATGGTCTCAGACATTTTAGTGGTCGAAGGATTGGCAATAGGTACAATCTGATTCCGATTATAGTCATCTCTAATTGTACGGACTTCTGGAATACTCCTGACAGGCACGTATTGTCTCAAAAACTTCCGGTTCCTTAGCGTGACCCTACCAGAGCCATCAACTCTGACGACGTATTGGTCGAATTGGCGGACTTCTATGATGACACCGGTTTTGTCCCATTTCAGGGGGTGATTTCCTGTTTGATTTTGGATGCGAACCCGGTCACCTACGGACAGTTGGGGTAGTCTCTTAGTGTGCTCTGATAAGCGCTCTCCCTGTTTAAGGTGTCGATGTCTTAGGGCCTCCTCTCTTGCATCGAGTGTTTCCTTCCACGTGTCGTGGGGACGGTACCTGCCGGGCGGGACAGGTATGAAGTCTCTGATGGGACGACCAAATACACATATTGCAGGAGATAACTTGGTATCTCTGTCAGGTGTGTTCCTGTATTGGAGCATCGCACGTTGGAATTCATCAGTGTTGAGATCACCGTTACTGCCCGTGTTGTCCGCTATAAGACGCTTGACAGTTCTGACGCCTATTTCGGCTCTGCAATTACTATGTGGGAAGGCCACAGAGGAAAGGCGGCGATGGACTCCCCAGTCCTTTAAAAACTGCCTAGTTGCTGTCGCTGTAAATTCAGGTCCACCATCAGATGTCAATTCATCCAGAATCCCAAATGTCACAAATGTTCGGCGTAGTGAAGTTATAAGACCCTCTGCACCGTTCGAAGATCGTTCAACTATGGGCCAATTCGAGTATTGATCAACTATAACTAAATATCCAACTCCTCAGTAGTGAAAGTAATCTGCACAAACACATTGGAACGGGTAGTCTGGAGATATAAGGGGTGTAGGCGGAGCACTAGGATTCGAAGGCGCGATGCGATTGCAGTGGTTGCATCCAGCTCGAAGTGCTGTTATAGCAGGTGTTATCCCTGGCCAAAACACAGATGACTCTGCTCGCGATACCATAGAGGTAATTTCCTGACGAAGGGCTGGAGGAATAACTATACGCTCCTTGTATAGTATCACACCATCAACAGTGTAGAGATGCTCGCGGAATTGAAAATACTCTCGAAGATGTATAGGAAACTCTTGGCGAGACTCTGGTACTCCGCATTCTATAAGGCTGAGCAGTTCATGCATGTTATCGTCACTACTTGTGGCAGTGCGAACTCTGTCCCAGGTGACTGCTCTCACGTTAAGTGAGTCAAGTGAGCATACTGCTGATGCGGTGATACAAGTGGAAACAGAATATGCTGATGGCAATTTGTGTAGGGGAACATTTCTCACGGAAGGTACACTGTCAACTGATGCAATGTCATCTTGAAGCAATAGCTTTTCAGATTTTCCAGTTGGGTGGCGCGATACTCCATCTGCAGCGAGATGCTTGACCCCTGGGATATGAATCATGCGAAATCGATAGCGGAGGGACTTTTCCTTCAAGTTTCTGAGACGTGAATTTGATATGTCCTCCAATGATCTGTCACCAAATATTTTCAACAGGGGTTTATGGTCAACTGCGACCACAAGATCTTCACAGCCAAGAACAAAGTATCTTGCCTTATCAAGAGCATCGACGACTGCCAACGCTTCACCTTCAACTGGTGCATATCGAGACTCAGCTGCATGTGTGAACCTACTTCCGACAAGTGTGATCTTCCAACCAGTGAGACAACAAAACGGTCGGTAGTCTGGACAGTCGCAATGTTTCTGGAACAGCCAGAATCCAATTCCTGATTTTGACCAATCGGTGGCGAGACAGGTAGGTTTTGTCTTGTCAAAGATTCGCACGCCTTCTTCAATTTCGTTGATAATGGCAGTTTTAGACTCCTAAAAGAGTGCATTAATATTGTCATTCCAGGTGAATGGTGTTCCTGGTTTCAATAACTGTCTGAATGGTAGCATTTTGTCGGTCATGCTGAAAGCATACGATACTTGGTTTACTAAACCAAACCAAGATCTGACATCGGTGATATTTCTTGTACAGCTTGGAAAAAACTCTCCTCTATTGAGTCAGATCAAAGAAGAACATCGTCGACACATTTAGTTTTGTTGGGTATCTCGGCAACTATTTCATCATACCGTCGAGTATGTCCGTCGCCAGAAGCAATATACCCTTGAGGGACTGTTTTATAACGATAGCGTCCCCAAGGAGTGATAAACGTAGTTAAGTGACGGTCAGATTCCTGAATCGGTACACTGTGGTATCCGTTCCAGGCATCAAAGACGGTTTTCTTTTTTCCTTGTGGTACTGACCTTGCTTGGTGAAATGGAGAAGGCGTATGATGCGTTTCTCTCTTAGCGTGCACATTGAGAGGCTGAAAATCAACTGTTCGTCGAGGTGTGCCATTTTTCTTAGCACATACAACCATCCGATGGCACCAAGTTACTGGTTCTCCGATTGGGACAGGTTCAAGGACACCAAGGCGGACGTCCTGGTCAAGTCCAGCTTTAACTTCCTCTTGCCAGTGTAACGGCACTGGCACTGGTGTGTGACGAGCAACAGGATCAGCATTCGGATCGATCATCAGCTTCATTGGGGGTCCATCCATTAGTGGTAACGGTTGGTGGTCACATACGGTGAATGTACTTGATTCGTAATACTTCAAGAGGTAGTCCTTTAGTTTAGACCGGTTGGACTCGGTTGCACTGAACGGTAATTCTGTAGGCGGCGAAGGTGGTAGGTGACGTTTTGGGCAGTCACACTGATTGGCTAGTCCACTAACGCTTCCTACTCCATTGTTGGTGGCATCCGGAGTTTCCGATTGTGTGTCATAGATTTCACCAATAGTCGGAAAACTATCCGATATCATGCCAAGGGCGATGCAGGCTTCCCTACTGATGAAGAGCTTATCCGAGTTGTCGGTGACATATGTCATTTGTCTAGTCTCAACAAGGTTCCCCTGCTCATCTGTTCCTGATATACAAAGGATTGTGGCACCGAGGATTTTAATGCCTCTGTTATTTGCAGCATGCATTTTCATAGTTACAGGAATGAGGTCACTTTGCTTGAGGCCAAGTTTGTGGATGACCTTGATACCTGCGAGACAGCTTTGGCATCCAGTGTCTGCCATTGCAGATATACGAACAGCATGTGTACCAGCTTGAAGGTGGAAACCAAAGGCTTCGTAATCCTTAGGTGACGTTCTGATTGTCAGATTTATGAAAGGTTGAGATTTGGAAGGTCTCTTTATCCTAGTATCAGATAAGTTGTCATACAGATGGTGGTCCAAAGCCAATGTCTTGTTGGTGTGTCGTTTAGAGATTGATGATACACTGCACAAGGTGTTGAACACCACATTCTCGTAGTCATTGGCATTGTGAGCACTGGGTTTCACTTTTGGTTTGCCCTTACTACGGCAAACACTCTCGAAGTGATTTTCTCGGTTGCAGTGTTCACATCTATGACCGTAAGCTAGACATTCTGATTTTCTTGCACGTGCAGGAGTGTTTTTACCATGTCCTTTCTTGCCACAGTATGAGCAAACTTCGTTTTTATCTTTGACAGCGGTTTGTTTTACCTTTCTGTATGAACTACTGGCCGCTGCTTGGACCTCATGAGAGTCTAATAGTCGGGAGGCAGATCGTTTACCAGATTCTTTAGCTTTGACAAACTGTGCAACTTCTTCCAATGACATGTCCTGATTCTTATCACCAAGTAGATCTAATTGTATTTCAGGGTCACATATGCCGCGTGCTAATACGTCTCTCACTATTGTGTCAGTATAATTTACATCAACGTTGCATCCTGGACATTTTATCAGGAATTTGCAAACAATAGCCTGTCCTATAAGTCGTGCGCAGAAACGTCGTACAGGCTCATCACGGTCTTGACGCATGTTGTGTAGCGTCACTCGAGCTACCATGGTGTTTTCCTCTCGAACTGCCAGGTTTTTTATTGCTCCCATCACTTCCACTTCAGTCTTGTTAGTAAGACTGCCACCAGCTGATCGTGTTAAGTCTTTTCGAAGTTGTTCTTTGCAGCATTCTAGAAGCTGTACCACACGATCACGGCCCTCAATTTTAGTTGCGTCTACATAGTCAGACCATCGTGATTGAAAATATGCCCATTCTTCACTTGTTCCCGCTGTCGATATTGTGGGTCTTTTAACTCTTTCTACTTTAGCAGCTTGTCCAGGAGCATGTGTGGTGCAGTGAGCAGTTATGAGTGCAGCTACGATGGCGGCCTCAAGGTCGTCCGTGACGTAATCACAGCCTGGTATTGGACATCCTACTGCTGGAATTTTGATTAGTTCTTAGGATTTAGTCATTCACAATATCTGTTATCCTGAATCCATCTCTGGCCGTGGTCATAAATAAGAGCTTGGTCCATTTATTCAAATGTCTTTATTATTGAATAATGACCACGGTCAATCTGAAATGAACATAAAACA
Organism: Palaemon carinicauda; assembly: GCF_036898095.1. Taxonomy (NCBI): domain Eukaryota; kingdom Metazoa; phylum Arthropoda; class Malacostraca; order Decapoda; family Palaemonidae; genus Palaemon; species Palaemon carinicauda. Next base: position 82,550,687 of record NC_090750.1, read on the forward strand.
TATTTAGAATAAATGATGAACAATGTATATAATTCAAATGAACATAAAACATATTAAGAATAAATGATGAACAATGTATATAACTCATTGTTTATAACCCTCTAATAATCACAGTTGTTGTTATTATTGTTGTTGATGTTGTTTCTGCTCAGAGGCATAAAATGATGAAAATCTTGACTTGGATTTAGACCATGTTCCTGAAAGTCTAGAAATTGGTAGAAACCCCAGGTCTCCAACTGGGAAAAATAGCCCAGTGAGGAAAGGAAATAAGGAAATAAATAAACGATATGAGAAATAATGAACAGTTGAAATATTTTAAAAACAGTAACATCAAAATATATATTTCATATTGAAAAGGCTTCTGTCAGTCAGTTCAATATAAAAGCATTCGCTGCAAGTTTGAACTTTTGAAGTTCTACCGATTCAGATACCCGATTATTATTATTATTATTATTATTATTATTATTATTACAGCTATAACCCTAGTTGGAAAAGTAAGATGCTATAAGCCCAAGGGCTCCAACAGGGAAAAATAGCCCAGTGAGGAAAGAAAATAAGGAAATAAATAAACGATAAGAGAAAAAATTACCAACAAAATATTTTAAAAACAGTAACATCAAAACAGATATGTCATAAATAAACTATAGAGAGACTTGTGTCAGCCTGTTCAACATAAAAACATTTGCTGCAAGTTTGAACTTTTGATGTTCAACTGATTCAACACAATCATGATCACGATAATAGAGCAAATAGGTATGCCCCATTATTTGTGTGCTTAATTTCGAGTCCTAAAGTCTTCCGTTGGAACAGCTAAAATTGATTCGGTTTCAAGTTAGGTATTGGGCATGCTTTAGCACTCCTCAAGAGAGATTAGTTCAAACTTTTAACTGGGCTCCACAAGGCACTGGAACGATTGGAAGACCCATGCCTACATGACTGAGGATATGAAGCCTTAGTACCAATACTATGCAAGAAAGATATGAAAGTAAAGTTAAGGGTCATTTTGGGACGTAATTGAGGGTGTCATCCTTGTTCGTTTGAGTCCTTCTTAATAGATTGGGAATCTCGTGTTTCAAGGTTTAGGCTCGTCGACTCTCTCTCTCTCTCTCTCTCTCTCTCTCTCTCTCTCTCTCTCTCTCTCTCTCTCTCTCTCTCTCTCCATTTATAAAATCATTGACAAAACTTTTGATGAAAACGTAAATAAGTCATATTATAATCAAAAGGAAAATATTTATTTAAGAAAAAATAGAATTGTATATATATATATATATATATATATATATATATATATATATATATATATATACATATATATATATTATATATATATATATATATATATATATATATATATATATATATATATATATATATATATATATATATATATATATATATATATATTGCTAAGTGATAAGGGTATTTTATTTTGAGAACAGCACTTCACTTAACTGAACCCTGATTCACTTAAGTATACATATACATACACACACATACTATATATATATATATATATATATATATATATATATATATATATATATATATATATATATATATATATATATATATATATATATATATATATAACTCAAATTCCGTTTTAATAATGAAACCAACGATAAAAAATGCCAATTTCAGGAGAATATACAGATACTGTCTGTGACCTGTGCACATTTAACAATACAGAACATGTTTGAAACGTGAAGAGGACGAGACATAAAAGTTCATATGTTGCATAATATCAGAAGACGAACATGAAAGTTTAGACAAGGAAATGGTTGAAAAGCATAAAAAGTTGGCCTAATTTCACGGTAAAATGAGAGATTATATTTACTCATTAAGCTCGCACCCAAGTAAACATTTATGATTGTGAAATGTGAAACGATAGGTCATGTTATGAAGTGGATACTTTATTACAACTGAAAGTGAAGTCTTTAGAGTATATTAATTTCATGCTGGATTATACCAAAAATGTTATTTGAGTTAACTTAGTGATATCTGTAAAATTGTACGTTGTACGCATATTACCCACCAAAATAATTCCAAAATATATCGATATTCCAAATCACTATGTGATTTTCAACTAAGAAATCCTTCAAATTTAAATTTTATTCCAAAATTGGTTTAAATTATACATTTATCAAAATAATATACATTTATTGAGGATTTAATTATATCTACAACAGTATAAGCATTTCTTTTCCCTTAAAATCGAGGAGTTAATTTGCAGCTGGGAAGTTGCTCGGAATGAGAGGAACTACAAGGAGCAGAGGAAATCCCGAGTGTTTCAAATATTTATAGACAATTTGAAAACTTGTTTAATCACTCAAACGAAAAACTAAACAGCACTACTATTATAATGCATAACCCATTTCTGTACCAAACGCTTAACAGCGCATAACGTACCCACAGTTGTTTCTTTGGCCATGGGTACCTGAAATTCCTGAATCACTATAATGCGGTCATTTATAAAATGCATGGCAAGGGTTAAATAATTTGTTGTAACATATTGGACAAAAATATTAACCTTTGTTACTCTGTAGAATTAATGTAAACCCAGCGGCCAATATTAAATACGAGAGGTTTTACTTTCCATCCTGGGAAAGCATTCATAACAAAAACATTTATAATTCAACCTATCCCTGCTTATTGAAATCATTATTCATATATCTTTGTACTCACTTATGATAGTGGAATGATGAACATAATTATATGCAAAATGCCCTACGGATATTCAAATTCCAGAGAAAGAGAAATAACTCCAATACCAGGTTCTGGGTCTGGGGGTGGGGCATAGCCTTTTCAACGGCGCCTCCAAAGTTTATCTTCTTATACTGCTTTGTCTTTTCCTCCACATCAGGTTTAAACTTCTTTTTTTTCTTTTTTAGATGTGTTTCTCTAAATAAAAATAATCCTAATATTTTCTTTAGGTCTTTCTCGTATGGTTGTTGTGGCCCAATTACTTCATTCCTTTCTTTTCTATATTCCTGCCCCCCCCCCAAATAAAATGTATCAATCTTCCTCATTTTCACAAAAATTACAGTTTACATTCCCCCTTTGTGTATATTTACAATATTCAGTTTTAACGTATTAGTTCTTGCTCTAAAAATATCACTGAAGCAAATATATTGTCATAAAGTAACTCTTCTTAATTTATTTCTTCAAGGCACATTTTAAGTCAACATTAAACAATTATAATTCAACCTATCCCTTCCTATTGATATCATTATTAATTTATTCATATATCTTTGTAGGCACTTATGATAGTAGAATGATGACCAGAATTTTATGCAAAATGCCCTAAGGATATTAAAATTCCTGAGATAGAGAAATAATTCCAATACCAGGGGTTATTTATCGGGGCCATTTTTCAGTCAGCATTAAACATCTACCAGACTGCGAAAATCAAAACAATGTCCGGTGTAAACAGAATGTTGACTTTTCTAGTGATTATTCTCGTTGGGAGCTTTTGTAGTGCTCTAGGCGATGTTGATATAGATTCAAGTGGATATATCTTATATTGTCCGTGCATGGGTAAGATAATGAATAATTAGTATTAAATCTACATCTAAAACCACTGGAAACAAATGCTGGGCCGAGCTGCATGAAGCCCATTGCTTTGTTTGGAGGTAAATTTTTACAATATAGCCGGAAACTACAAAGCTTTTGATATGTTTTTTTTATTGCAGAAGTTTTTTTTATACCGTTGATATGTTGGATTTAGTAGAATTCATCGATTTGAATAGTTAGCCTTGCCTCACTGGGCTATTTTTCCCCATTGGAGCCCTTGGGCTTATAGCATCTTGCTTTTTCAAGTAGGATTGTAGCTTGGCTAGTAATAATGATAATAATTAGAAGTACTGTACATATACGAGGTTACATATCCTTACCTACCGTGAGGGCTACACCCCTCCGACCCACCCTTAAGCTGGAATGTCACTAGGTTTTTAGGAGCCTTTGTATATCAGCAGCCAGTTCCTCCCATTTGGATTAAAAATTGACATCAACTAACCTAAATTTTCTCCTCTAACCTATCCTACAAGCCATGTCTGTACCAAATGCTTATCAGCGCATAACATACCCAGAGTTGTTTCTTTGGCCATGGGTACCTGAATCACTATGTACTATAGCGGCCACCTGTATGTATTATTATGGCTAACGTAGAATACAGCAGTGTAAGGGGGGTTGCAGGGAGGCGTTAGCCCCCCGTTAGGTAAGGGCACGGCTTGAAGGTTAGGTAAGGGGGGAAAGTTTAGGTTAGTCGATGTCCATATTTAATCCACAAGGGAGAAACTGGTCGCTGATATACAAGGGCTTCCTTTGTCCTTATCTACTTACCTAACGGGGGGACTAATGCCCCCCTGCGACCCCCCTTCCACTGCTGTATTCTAAGTTAGCCGTATTCATACATAGAGTTGGCCGCTATCATACACAACCCGGATTTTATATCGCCAGCAGCGAAGCGTTGCTGCTGATACTGGGAATCCGGGAGCTTGCTACACTAGATATTCGTTTCCTGACTAGATGGGAAGCAGCGAGCACAAACCACAATCATGACTTTGGATGTAAACAAGCAAGATGGCTGCTGTAAATGGGATGTGCTCTTGCTTGGAAATCTTGGATCCAACTAGCCTCAAAAGATTAAAATCTGTTTTGCTCATTTCATCCTGTGGTAGTTGTAGAATTTTTCAATTCACATAATATACCGAGAATACCTATTACTGCAACAGTCTGAAAATTTCTGGCCACCGTGATGTCAGCTGATCAATTTTGTTCAAACTTTTCCTATTTTCTCCTTGAACCACAAGATCGTAGTGTGACGCTACAACACTTTCACTCACCGGGCTCAGCTGGAGGTCGGCAAAAACCTCAAGCAAGAAATGACTAGTGTGATTCCAGTTCTATACTGTCGTATCCTAAGCTTACACTAAGATTACTAAGATTAAGGCTCGACCTTGTGTTTACTTCCAACTAGCTTCCCTCCTGACAAGGTAACACAAAATCATAATATTTCTTTAATTTTTAAACTACCTTGATATCGTATTTCAGAACAAGATAAAAACACCATGAATAAAATATATTTGACAATTATTAAGAAATTCTACCCCTGTTCTAGTAAACTACTCTCACTCCATGAACAATTATACAGTATATAAATCCCTTGGAAATACGTTATTAATAAATGGATTGTAAAACAAATCAATAGGAAAACAAAACCTAAAGATCCATACATATTTAAAAGGTATTTCAACTGGTATTCATCATAACTTGGTATTATTACAGTTTCAGCCAAATTCAGTTATCTATTACTATTTCACTTGTTATCACACTATATTTTTTCAATATTAAACTTACCCGATAATCATGTAGCTGTCAACTCTGTTGCCCGACAGAATTCTACGGAAGGGATACGCCAGCGATCGCTATACAAGAGGGGGGTGTACTCACAAGCGCCACCTGTGGCCAGGTACTGCAGTACTTCTTGTTGACACCACTTCAATTTTTCCTCTGTCGTGCTTCCGGCAAGACGTTCATGGATACGCTTATAATTTTGGAGTCTTGTTCACGGTTTTTGGTGAAGTATTGCTCTAAGATTTCAGCTTTCGCTATTCAGGAAGTTCTATTATTAGCTTAGCTAGCTTTTGGAATTAATTTGATTAATTATGGTGACGAAGAGAGTATGAACTCTCTTTCACCTTTAAATGGCCGACCCTTCCCTTAGACGGAAGTGTTGGTGTCTAAGAGAGTATAGACTCTCTTTCTTAATTTTGCTTAACAAAAGTTATAGATTTATTTTATATCTCTCTGCCTTTTATAGGCTTCTTCGATTAACTTCCTTTTATTATAAAATTATTAAAATTAATTTTTATATTTGTTTATATTCGACCTTTCCTAATAGTAGGCGGCCTTTTCTTGTACCGAAGTTAATTAACATTGAGCCCGTCATTTCGGTTTTACCTGTTAACATATTATGCTATTTTAATGTTTTTGAAAGAATTTCTTTGATAGTCTCGTACTGTTTTCAAAGTTGAACTAACGTTTTGTTTTGTCTCTGCAGTTGTTGACGTTTCAGAACGTTCAACTTGCGCTCTATCGTTACGATAGAGAGAGAATTTTCACGGTGTCACGTTGCAGTAAGAGTAACCGTGTCTAGCGTTTTGTTCATTCTTTCTTAACTTAATGGTTTTAATTCTATAAAGGAACTTTTCATTTTGGGAAATATTTTCCTTTAACAATAATATGTTTTAACGATATATATGATTGGGCTCTTCTCTCAGGTTCTAAGTCAAGAGAGAGAGAGAGAGAGAGAGAGAGATAGAGACGGAGGGAGAAAGAGGAGGATAAACGTTTCGTTCAAGCGAGTAACGTTGTTATCGTTTTTGCTCTTCTCCCTAGTCTCTTTAGGGGAAGAAGGTAAACGTTTCTAGAGTTTTTCTTGTTCTCAAGCTTTATGCGGTGAGAGATTTTAAACGTAGTTTATTTGATCTAGTGTTTAGTCTCTTTCCAGCCACTGAATTATTTATCTTTCATTAGATTTTTCTGTTACATTGTAATTCTGTTTTCGCAATTACTAACTTTTGAGAAAGGATAGAATTGCGTGTTTCAGGTACAAACCACTTAAAGTTTCGAGTTCAGTGAAATAAGTGCAAACAGAAAATCAAAAGTGATAAGTGATTAGCGCAAAGTGTGTCAGTGTTGTGCGTGGGGGTACTTCTGTGCGTGCCAGTCGTCCTCCCAGTCCGGGACCTCTTGCAAGCTCCCAAGCCCAGGGGAGAAGCAATGTTGAAGGGCAAAAGGGTTCGGCAGGCCTTGATCGGCGCACAGAAGTATCCTCGGTGGTTGCGGGCGTGTCTTAAGAGACCGTCACTCCCACCCGCAGACGATTGAGCCCTTATTTTGCTCGTCTGCAGAAGAAATTTCGGGGAGAAAACGCTGGTCTCAGGTCTCAAGACCTCTTAAACGTAAAGTCCAGACCTATGCCAGACGTACGAAGTTAGAGTTCAACAACCCGGATGCAGTCATTGGGTTAGCTCTGACTCTCCTCAGTCATCAGGTGACTGCACACCTCCTAAGAGAGGTAAGGCGATGCCACAACAGACCTTATCGTCTGTTGATCCCAAGACGACTTTGCTGCAGTCCATGCAGTCGCAGCTTGGGGTCTTAATGCGTGAGTTTCAGGCTGAGAAGGTTACACCTCCTCCTGCGAACGCTCCGCCTCTCCGCAGTCCAGTCTGCCAGGCGTACGAAGTTGAGGTTCCTCAGGCTACCTTACCGCGTTCTGAGTTGCCAGTTACCAGCGGTGTGCAGCAACCTCCGCCTCCTCCTGCGAGAGCTCCGCCTCACCGCAGTCCAGTCTGCCAGGCGTACGAAGTTGAGGTTCCTCAGGCTACCTTACCGCGTTCTGAGTTGCCAGTTACCAGCGTTGTGCAGCAACCTTAACCTTCCTTAAGGCAACCTCAGCAATGGGAGCAGGAGTCTTATGCCTTACTTCCTCCGCTTCCGCTTGCGGTTCCACCAGCGAGGCAACAATCTCTTGAGGTACGACAACCTCTTCCATCAATGAGGCAGCCACCTCAGCACTCGCTGCAGCGACCTAAACCCTCCTCAAGGCAAGAGTCTCAACTCCTTAGGCTAGCACCTCAGGAACCTTAACTCGTTCCTCAGGAACCTGCTTCTGCGCATCCGCAACCCTTACAGCAAGCGCAACTCTTGAGACAGCAACCTCATGCTATGAGTCAGCCACCTCAACGCATGCATCTGCCTTTTTTTTTTTTTTTTTTTTTTTTTTTTTTCCTCAACTTGAGCTTCTTCCCATTCAACTTGGGAATAACAAATGACAATAATAACACCTCATTACTTTCATAACTTGCATTTGTAATCATATACATGTATGCCTACACAAACATTATGATAATGGAGGTTATTTGTATTACTTATATAAAAATATATATGTATTCCTTGCAATATATTTTTAACAAATCGCAAAATATGGCGAAAATATCTTCTAAACAAATGAATCATGAGTTATGAATGTAAGGTAATATTATGTTGATATTAAACCCCATGCAAGCATGCATGAAGTAATGCAGTGTTGCCAACAGGGCGAGTTTCCCTTTCCTGAGGTGAAGTAGATTATAGTACATTTAGTGTAGCTTAATTCTACGATTATCATGCCGGCTATCAAATTCATCAACAAAACAGTCTAAATCAATTCCCTCGGCACGTGCACTTTCAATGGACGGTAATGCGATATTACTCACTCTAGCACTGGTCATGGAATTTCTGAGAAATGTTACACGCCATGCAACACGCTCTGCTTACCTTACAGCATGCTCTACATACAGCATGCTCTGCATTCAGCATGCTCTGCATACAGCATGCTCTGCATACAGCATGCTCTGCATACAACATGCTCTGCATACCTTACCGCATGCTTCTCAGTCACACATCTTTGGTTGTTGCCAACTCACTAGACTGTCAAGCAGTTTCATAACGTTGCCTTCTAGTCTGCTGCTTTTGCACCAGTGAAACCCTCACTGAGAGAACTTAGCTTTTCTCGGATATGGTCCCTGTAGATGAGAAAGTGCTTTTCTCCCTCCTTCTGATATTCCCTTGAGGACTCTGTCATTTGGAGAGGAGCCTTTAGCTGCGTAGCCTCCTATGGACTTTTATTTAAGCATAACATGCTCCCAGGGAAGGTAATGGTTCCACTTCAGTCGCTAACCCCGTCTGTTACCACACCTGCTCCCATAGACCTTGAGCTGTGTTGCAAGACATGCAGTCCAAGCTTAGTCCTTGTTAGAGGATTTTTTTGTTTACGGAGTCAGTGTGTCACTGGGAAGACGTTCAACAACCAGCAGAAGTGACTTGTTGTGACGCAGTGCGGCAACCTCAACAACCCGATAAGGAGTTGTCTGTACGACCCAGACAGTCTAGACAGCTTCGGGTTGTCACTGTACTTCCTCGCTTCCCCATGGTTGACAGTTCACAGACTGTGCAGCAGTACCATGATCTTGTGTCCGGCTCCGTCAGACGACTGGCTTTTAAGAGCTCCCACAAGTCGTCGCTGTCTGGAGATTCTCAGATGGACTATGGATCTGACCAAGGAACTGGGCCTCCTGGTCAATTTTGAGGAGTCTCAGCTCGTCCCATCCCAGACCATTGTCTCCCTGGGTATGGATCTTCAGAGTCGAGCTTTTCGGGCTTTTCCGTCGGCCCCAAGGATATTCCAAGCCCTAGAATGCATCCAGAGCATGCTGAGAAGGAACCGATGCTCAGTCAGGTAGTGGATGAGTCTAACAGGGACACTTTCATCGCTGGCCCTGTTCATCGTGTTAGGGAGACTCCACCTCCCCCCCTTCAGTATCATCTAGCTGCTCACTGGATAAAGGACATGACGCTAGAGACGGTCTCAGTTCCTGTTTCCGAAGAGAGGAGGTCTTCTCTCGCGTGGTGTAAGAACAGCTTTCTTCTCAAGGAAGTCTATCTTTGGCTGTTCAGAAACCCGACCGCCTTCTCCTCTCGGACGCATCAGACACGGGCTGGGGTGCGACTTTGGACGGACAGGAATGCTCGGGAACATGGAATCAGGAACAAAGGACACTTCACATCAATTGCAAGGAGTTGTTGGCGGTTCTTCTGGCCTTGATAAACTTCAAGTCCCTCCAGCTTAACAAAGTGGTGGAGGTGGACTCTGACAACACCACAGCCCTGGCTTACATCTTCAAGCAGGGAGGGACTCTTTCGTGAAGTTGTTCTAGATCTCAAGGGACCTCCTCATCTGGTCTAAAGATCGAAAGCTCACGCTGGTAACGAGGTTCATTCAGGGCGGTATGAATGTCATGGCAGATCACCTCAGCCGGAAGGGTCAGGTCATCCCCACAGAGTGGACCCTTCACAAGAATGTTTGCAGCAGACTTTGGGCCCTGTGGGGTCTGCCAACCATAGATCTGTTCGCTACCTCGATAACCTAGAGACTCCTGTTGTATTGTTCTCCGATTCCAGACCCAGCAGCAGTTCACGTGGATGCTTTTCTGCTGGATTGGTTCCATCTCGACCTGTATGCATTCCCGCCGTTCAAGATTGTCAACAGGGTACTTCAGAAGTTCTCCTCTCGCAAAGGGACACGGCTGACGTTGGTTGGCTCCGCTCTGGCCCGCGAGAGAATGGTTCTTAGAGGTACTGCAATGGCTGGTCGACATTCCCAGGACTCTTCCTCTAGGAGTGAACCTTCTACGTCTACCTCACGTAAAGAAGGTACACCCAAACCTCCACGCTCTTCGTCTGACTGCCTTCAGACTTTCGAAAGACTCTCAAGAGCTAGGGGCTTTTCGAAGGAGGCAGCCAGAGCGATTGCCAAAGCAAGGAGAACATCCACTCTCAGAATCTATCAGTCTCAAGGGGAAGTCTTCCGTAGCTGGTACAAGACCAATGCAGTTTCCTCAACCAGTACCACTGTAACCCAGATTGCTGACTTCCTGTTATATCTAAGGAAAGTAAGATCCCTTTCAGCTCCTACGATCAAGGGTTACAGAAGTATGTTGGCAGCGGTTTTCCGCCACAGAGGCTTGGATCTTTCCACCAACAAAGATCTACAGGACCTCCCTAGGTCTTTTGAGACACCAAAGGAACGTCGGTTGTCCACTCCAGGCTGGAATCTAGACGTGGTCCTAAGGTTCCTTATGTCATCAAGATTTGAACCTCTCCAATCAGCCTCTTTTTAGGACCTCACATTAAAAACTTTTCCTCGTGTGCTTGACAACAGCTAAAAGAGTAAGTGAGATCCACACCTTCAGCAGGATCATTGTTTTCACATCTGAAACGGCTACATGTTCCTTGCAGCTCGGTTTTTGCTAAACGAGCTTCCTTCACGTCCTTGGCCTAAGTCGTTCGAGATCCCAAGCCTGTCCAACTTGGTGGGGAATGAACTGGAGAGAGTACTTTGCCCAGTTAGAGCTCTTAGGTACTATCTAAAAAGGTCTTAACCTTTACGAGGACAATCAGAAGCCTTATGGTGTGCTATCAAGAAACCTTCTTTTCCAAGTTCTAAGAACTCAGTTTCTTACTATTCAGGCTTCTGATTAGGGAAGCACATTCTCATCTGAAGGAAGAAGACCTTGCTTTGCTGAAGGTAAGGACACATGAAGTGAGAGCTGTGGCTACTTCAGTGGCCTTCAAACAGAGCCATTCTCTGCAGAGTGTTATGGATGCAACCTATTGGAGAAGCAAGTCAGTGTTCGCATCATTCTATCTCAAAGATGTCCAGTCTCTTTACGAGTACTGCTACACCCTGGGACCATTCGTAGCAACGAATGCAGTAGTAGGCGAGGGCTCAGCCACTACATTCCCATAATCCCATAACCTTTTAACCTTTCTCTTGAATACTTTTTATGGGTTGTACGGTCGGCTAAGAAGCCTTCCACATCCTTGTTGATTTGGCGGGTGGTCAATTCTTTCTTGAGAAGCGCCGAGGTTAAAGGTTGTGATGAGGTCCTTTAGTATGGGTTGCAGCCCTTGATACTTCAGCACCTTAGAGTTGTTCAGCCTCCTAAGAGGAACGCTGCGCTCAGTAAGGAAGACGAACTTATTTAAGGCAGAGTAATGGCTCAAGTCGACTTCCTTACCAGGTACTTGTAATTTCATTGTTATTTTGAATAACTGATAATATGAAATACGGGATACTTAGCTTCTTGATATACATGTACACTGGTTTTCACCCACCTCCCTGGGTGTGAATCAGCTACATGATTATCGGGTAAGTTTAATATTGAAAAATGTTATTTTCATTAGTAAAATAAATTTTTGAATATACTTACCCAATAATCATGATTTAATTGACCCACCCTTCCTCCCCTTAGAACCAGTGGACCGAGGAAAAATTGAAGTGGTGTCAACAAGAAGTACTGCAGTACCTGGCCACAGGTGGCGCTTGTGAGTACACCCCCCTCTTGTATAGCGATCGCTGGCGTATCCCTTCCGTAGAATTCTGTCGGGCAACAGAGTTGACAGCTACATGATTATCGGGTAGGTATATTCAAAAATTTATTTTACTAATGAAAATAACATTTTTAGATGATTTGTAAAAAAAAGTTATTAGAATCTTATGCAAGTTAATTGTTACGGAAATATTTGCCGATGAATACAATTTTAAATTGTTAACCCAAGTACATATTTACATTGCCATGTTGATTTTTCTCCCAATGGTATTTTGTTTTTTGTCAATGCATTGTGGGAAAAAATGCTTGACCGCCTTCGTTTTTGGTTATGAATTATTGGTATGGTAAAAATGCTAAAACCTCATTAATTGATTTGTTTCAAGATTATCCAGTTAACTGCGATTTTGGAATACATTCGTCCTTTTAAGAACTGTCAGTCGACTGCTATGGATTACTTTTTTCAGACGTACAGTAGTTGTTGCTTCTCGTGTTTTGAGGTTATTGGACGGTTTCATGGACACTACAGTGGAACTCCTGAACTAGTGAATAGGTTCTTGTGTGGGTAAAATTATAGAACAACACGGCCCAACATTTCTAATAGAAAAAAACATCTTTTCCCACAGTAAATAGTTTGCTTTCAACAAATTTGACCTTTATTTTCACTGCAAATAAGCCGTTCTACCATTATGGAACCCACCCTTCCCAACGGAAACGGGTGGAAACCTGGGACTTTGGGTGTGTGAAAGCACAACAAAACTTGATTATTTAATACTTTTGAAATATGTAAAAGGCCACCGAACTCAAGAAGCCCACCTAACCTAACCTTAGACCCCCCTTCCCAAGTCACAAACTAAAAGTAAATTATAATGAAGTAAATCACAAATAAATCCTTACCAGAATTGCACTTGGAACACTTTAACCTTTGAGGGATAGCACAATGAGCTTTTAATAAATTATTCGCTACACCGGGAGTGCCATGATGTTAACCGTGAAACTTGGCTATTTTTTCGTGGATTTATTATGCGTCCCAGAGAATAATGTACTGTACAGTATAAAGAATAAAAGGTTAGTTTTACCATTATTTATCGATTCGCCAGTAAATTTTCCCCACTCAAAACCCCGGTTTCCACTTAGTGGCCCCATTACTGTAGGGTATATTAGCGTATATCTTATTAATTATTTATTTGCGATGGAGGTCGAGATCATTTTGGAAAAAAACAGGAGTTTTTCCATATATACCCTGTTTCTTTATTAGTAAAGTTTTTCCCGTGTTGATCTATAATAATACCCCTGTGTGAACATTCAATGCTATCAAAAAGTGTTGTGTCCCAAGGTAAGTGCCGTGGCAGTATCATTATGCTGAATTACTAGTCCACAGCGCTAACGCGCATAGCGAAACATAGTCCGCTTTCCAGAACATAGGAGCAATGAGATAATGTTTAATTACGAGCGAAGCGATTATACAGCAGAGCAAACACAAATAAATTATTAGCTCAATTAAGTAATGTGGTATTATTATTGTTATTATTAATACTAGCTAAGCTAAAACCCTAGCTGGAAAAGCAAGATGCTATAAGCCCAAGGGCTCCAACTGGGAAAAATAGCCCAGTGAAGAAAGGAAATAAAGAAATAAATAAACGATATGAGAAATAATGAACAATTAAAATAAAGTATTTTAAAAACAGTAACAACATCAAAATAGATACTTCATATATAAACTAATAAAAGGACTTACTGTATGTCAACCTGTTCAACATAAAAACATTTTCTGCAAGTTTGAACTTTTGCCATTTCAACTACCTGATTAGGAAGATCATTCCACAACTTGGTCACAGCTGGAATAAAACTTATAGAATACTGTGTGGTATATAGCCTCATGGTGGAGAAAGCCTGACTATTATAATTAATTGCATGTCTAGTATTACAAATAGGATGGAACTGTCCGGTAAGATCTTAATGTAAAGGATGGTGAGAATTATGAAAAATCTTATACAACATGCATAACGAGCTAATTAAACGACGGTACTAGAAATTAATATCTAGATCAGGAACAAGAAATTTAATGGACTGTAAATTCCTGTCCAACAAATTAAGATGATAATCAGCAGCTGAAGACCAGACAGGAGAACAATACTCAAAACAAGGTAGAATGAAAGAATTAAAACACTTCTTCAGAATAGATTGATCACCAAAAATCTTCAAAGACTTTCTCAATATGCCATTTTTTTTTTTTACAATTGAAGAAGACAGACCTGATGTATTTCTCAAAAGTAAATTTGCTGTTGAGAATCAAACTTAAAATTTTAAAAGTCACACAGAGTTAAAGAAACATCAATGCTGAGATCCAGATGTTGAGGAGCCACTTTCCTTGATCTACTTACAATTTTGAGTTTTGTTAGAGTGCAACTTCATGCCCCATAATTTGAACTATGCATTGATTTTAGCTAAAGCTCTATTAAGGTATTCAGCAACCGCAAATCTGCATTCAGGATTTGGAATTGAGGCAAAGAGTGTAGCATTATTTGCATACACAACAAGCTTGTTTTCTAAGCCAAACCACATTTGTTCCGTAACTGAAATACAAACCACGCTATTTACATGGGGTAATTACTTCGGCCTAGCTGAACGACGAGCCATAAAAGTTTTAACGAGGGTTTCCTACCCCTAGGTTAGCGGGGGTTAGGGAGGGGTAGCTAGCTACCCCTCCCCCCTCACACACACCGGAGAATACTCTACTGTACTTTACTTTTGGCTCGGTTGGCGATCGGAAGTCTCCGCTCCCATCCTCACTTGACGGCCATTATTGTTTTGTCTTTTTAACATACCTTTTCTTATACTGTACTTAGTATATTTAAACATTATTGATGTTTATATATATTTTTGTGTATAGAAAATAGTAAGTTTCCTTTGCTTTCGGTGTTGTGCGGTGTGTGTTGTGTACTTCTACGAGAGTGATCGCCGGCTTGCCAGGCCACCACGATCTTTTCTTGATCACGGCCTTTCACTCCTAGGCCACCATGGTTGCCTTCGTGGAGCCCGGCCCTTCTCTTGAGGTCGTTCACCTCTTACTCCGTACTACGCCTACAATAGCTTCTCAGGACCGAGTCGCTATTTCGTTTTATTTGTCTCAATTATTTTTATGAATATAATTGTGTTTTAACTTTTCAGCTCAGGGCTCACGTCCCTTCGGGGGTCAGTGATCCAAAGATCCATTCAAAGTCAGTTGCATAATTATAATGTTATAATTCTGTTTTGTTAACTTTTCGTCCTCTCCCCTCACCCAGGCATGCCGGGTGGGGGAGGGGGGGCGCATACCTTCATTCATTCTTATGTTCTTTCCCTTGGGGGTTCTCTTCGGAGTTTCACCCGGGCGAATTTCTGTTAAATAATTATTCTTTTTTATTTTCCAGTTTACGATGCTGTTTCTTCGTGCCTGTTGTGTGTGCCTTTGAAGCAGAGCTGTCCCGTTTATCGTGGGGAGTCAGCTTCGCCGCCGTCTCTCGAGGCAATCGTCAGGGGCGTTTCCTTCTCTTAGAAGTTCCCCCGTGACTACTGCCAGCTCTTCATTGTATCCTAGAACGATAAGGAGGTTCGCCTCCAGGGTAGTTAGTTAACTTCCTTTTTTAAATATTTAACTTAGCCGGTGAATATATAATAGCTGCTGCTCCAGCGGCTCGACAGAAAAACACACAAAAACTCGCGAGCGATCGCTATGAAGGTTGCGGGTGTGCCCACCAGCGCCAACTATCGGCCAGATACCACACATGCATGTAAACAAGCCTCAATTCTTCTCTGTCGACCTTGACGACAAGACGTATCAATACTCGCTGTATAACCTGGAGTTTTCTCAACATATTTGGTGAAGTACTTCATTTTGGTTTGAGCTTTCGCAGTGCAGGTGTTTTTCCTCAACTTAAACTCCAGAACTCTTTATTGGACAGATTTAATTGTTGATGACTTGGATTGTTTTTTGGACTTTCTTTGACTAATTCAAAATGGCTGACGCTTCACAAGCCCCTAGATTTCGTAAGTGTAATGCTAGGGATTGCAATAGGCGTCTTCCAAAGGCCTCTCTCGACCCACATACTGTGTGTTCTAATTGTCGGGGTAAAACCTGTCAATTAGGAGATCGGTGTGAGGAATGAGTGGGCCTTTCGGAATTCGATTGGCTCGAATACGACAAGTATTCTCGTAAGCTAGAGAGAGATAGGGTAAGGAGGAGTTCCTCTAGATCAGTAGATTTTTCCTCTCCACATGCCCCTGAACCTAATCCTTCCCCTGTAGTGGTTGTGCCTGAACCCTCTACTGGCACTCAGGAACCATCGATGCGAGACATGTTACGTGCCATTCATGCCTTGGGTGAAAGAGTTGAATTGTTAGCAACAGATCGTAATCAACTCATGGCTGACGTTAAAGAGCTAAAGTGTCAGAGTGCCACAGCGGAAAATCGTGGGAAAGTGATTAGTGCGCAAAGTGTTGTCAGTGTTGCGACCGAGGGTTCGTCTGTTCGTGCCTGTCGTTCGCCTAGTCCGAGACCTCTTGCAAGCTCCCAAGCCCAGGGGAGAAGTAATGTCGTACGACTTATGGGTTCGAGAGGCCTTGATCAGCGAACAGACGTTCCCTCTATGGTAACAGGCGTGTCTCATCAAGATCGCCCCTACCATAAGACGAGAGAGACCATTTTCTCCTCGTCATCCGAAGGCTTTTCGCATAAGAAACCGTGGAGCAAGGTTTCTAGGCCCCTTAAGCGAAAGTCGGTCCCTTCAGGACAGGTCCAGCGTCCTGGTTGTAGCCATTGGGACAGCTCTGACCCTTTGCAGTCATCGGAAGACTGCTCGCCGCCTAAGCAGCAACGTTACACAGGCTCAGAGTCTTGGTGTAGGCAAGGTTGTGCAGTCTCAGACGTTAACCCCGTCTTTTACCGCACCCATTCCAGTTGATCCTAAATGGGTTGTGCTGCAAGACATGCAGATCAAGCTCGCCTCCCTTATGGAAGACTATTCTGCCGATAAGGTTCACAATGATCCTCGCCGCTTAACTCATCGAGATCCTGGCCTTCAGCCGCCAAAACGAGCCTTTGCTCGTCCTGTTGACGTTGGCGCAGCTAAGTCACGTCAGTCACGCTTTGTAGAGCCTCACTCGATGCAGTCACGTGTTGACTTTCAGCCGCATATGGACGTTCAGCCACTTCCTAATGCTCTTGTTGACGTTCAGGACGTTCGCCAACCAGCGGAGTTGACTTGTTTTGACGCTGAGCGTCAACCACCGCAGTCTAGAGTTGTTTTGACTGCTCAGTCTAGGCAGTCAAAACAGTCTCGAGTTGACGTCGAGCGTCCTCCCGCTCCTGTTGTTGTTGACAGTCAGGCTGTTAAGCAGTTACATGACGTAGCGTCCTGGACTGCTACTAATGCACCAGTGCGTGTGGACTCTGCGTGTCAAGCATTGCCAACCCCTTTGCTTGTTACTCAGCAGTTGTCGGATGAGGATCCTTCAGATGAGGACGTTGCTGACCCTCATCATGATGATCATCCTTCGGATGTAGACGAACCTAGAATGGTTCCTCCATCAATGGACTTTAAGAAAGTCATGTTAATTTTCAAGGAGCTTTTTCCCGATCACTTCGTCACTGTTGCTCCTCGTTCGCCACCATCTGAGTTTGCTCTAGGCTTACCTGCTAACATGCCAGCCTTTACAAAGCTAGTGCTCTCTCGCTCTTCCAAGAGAGCTTTACGACTTTTAGGCGACTGGTTGGATACCAGGAGGAGTTTGGGGAAGACGGCCTTTGCCTTCCCTCCGTCAAAGCTCTCGTCTAGATCGAGCGTCTGGTATGCCACGGGAGAAGTTCTCGGCTTGGGAGTCCCTGCCTCTGCCCAGGGTGACTTCTCAAGCCTCGTAGACTCTCCCCGCCGCCTAGCCATGAGACGCTCGAAGATTAGTTGGTCCTCCTCGGACCTTGACCATCTGCTGAAAGGCGTATACAGAGCCTTTGAAGTTTTCAACTTCCTTGACTGGTCTTTGGGAGCCTTAAGTAGGAAAATCTCATCGGCTGATAGAGATGTCTCCTTACTGATAATGTCCTGTATGGATAAAGCCATCCGCGATGGTTCCAATGAGCTCGCCTCCTCTTTTACGTCGGGAGTCTTAAAGAAGCGAGAGTCCCTTTGCTCTTTTCTTTCGGCAGGAATTACTCCCTGTCAGAGATCAGAACTGCTCTTTGCTCCCTTATCAAAGTTTTTGTTTCCGCAACAATTGGTTAAGGACATAGCTTCTTCGCTTGTGCAGAAGGACACCCATGACTTGGTGGCGTCCTCTGCTCGCAAGGGGACTCCTTCTACATCCTTTTCTGCTAGACCCAGGATCGACACTCCGGCGTCCAGATTTATCCCGCCCTTTCGTGGCAGAGCTCCCAGCAGGGGAAGTACTCGTGCCGAGGGAAAGAGAGGAAAGAAGAGAGGAGCCAAGTCCTCACGTGGCAGAGTCTGACTGCCCACAGCCTCAGACAGCAGTAGGAGCCAGATTGAAGAGCTTCTGGCAGGCCTGGGAGAAGAGGGGCGCAGACCAACAGTCTGTTCGGTTGCTCAGAGAGGGGTACAAAATTCCATTTGTACGCAAACCTCCTCTAGCGACTTCCCCCATCGACCTCTCTCCCAGGTACCGAGAGGAGTCAAAGAGACAAGCCCTAAACCTAGAAGTGTCTCTGTTGCTAGAGAAGGGAGCGGTGGTGAAAGTCTCGGACCTTCAATCACCGGGGTTTTACAACCGTCTCTTCCTAGTCCCGAAGAAGACAGGAGGTTGGAGACCGGTGCTAGACGTCAGTGCGCTCAACGTCTTTGTTACGAAAACAAAGTTCACCATGGAGACCACGAAATCAGTCTTAGCAGCGGTCAGAAAGGGAGACTGGATGGTCTCTCTCGACCTACGAGACGCATACTTCCACATCCCTATACACCCAGATTCCCAACCGTTTCTGAGGTTTGTTTTCCAGAATGTGGTATACCAGTTTCGGGCCCTGTGCTTTGGCCTAAGTCCTGCTCCTCTCGTGTTTACGAGGCTTATGAGGAATGTAGCAAAATTCCTGCATTTATCGGGAATCCGAGCCTCCCTGTACTTGGACGACTGGCTTCTCAGAGCCTCGTCCAGTCATCGCTGTCTGCAGGATCTTCATTGGACATTGGATCTGACCAAGGAATTGGGACTTTTGGTCAACCTAGAAAAGTCCCAGCTGATTCCATCCCAAACTATACTGTATTTAGGGATGGAGATTCGCAGTCCAGTTTTTCGGGCTTTTCCGTCTGCCACCCGAATAGAGCAAGCCCTGCTCAAAGTCCAACTAATGTTGAAGAGAGAACGGTGCTCAGTCAGGAATTGGATGAGTCTAGTAGGAACTCTATCATCCCTGGAGCAGTTTGTCTCGCTAGGAAGACTACACCTTCGACCTCTCCAGTTCCATCTAGCCTTTCACTAGAAGAAGGACAAGACGTTAGAGACGGTCTCAGTCCCGGTCTCCGAACCAGTAAAGGCATGCCTGAATTGGTGGAACGACAATATCAGTCTGAGAGAGGGACTTTCCCTAGCAGTTCAGAACCCAAACCACGTACTATTCTCAGACGCGTCGGATTTGGGTTGGGGTGCGACCTTGGACGGTCGGGAATGCTCAGGTCTGTGGACCTCAAGTCAGAGGAGCATGCACATCAACGGCAAGGAGCTTTTGGCAGTCCACTTGGCCTTGATGAAATTCGAGAGTTTCCTTCGAAACAAAGTGGTAGAGATCAACTCCGACAATACCACAGCCTTGGCGTACATCTCCAAGCAAGGAGGCACCCACTCCCTCACGCTGTACGAGATCGCAAGGGACCTGCTCATTTGGTCAAGAGATCGAGGCATCTCCCTGTTAACGAGGTTTATCCAGGGCGACTTGAACGTCTTAGCAGACTGTCTCAGTCGGAGGGGTCAGGTAATTCCTACGGAATGGACCCTCCACAAGGACGTGTGCAAGAGTCTTTGGGCGACTTGGGGTCAACCCACCATAGACCTCTTTGCCACCTCGATGACGAAGAGACTTCCAATCTATTGCTCTCCAGTCCCAGACCCAGCAGCAATACACATAGACACATTTCTCCTAGATTGGTCTCATCTGGACTTATATGCATTCCCACCATTCAAGATTGTCAACAAGGTACTGCAGAAGTTCGCCTCTCACGAAGGGACAAGGTTGACGTTGGTTGCTCCCCTCTGGCCCGCGAGAGAGTGGTTCACCGAGGTACTTCGATGGCTGGTAGACTTTCCAAGAAGTCTTCCTCTAAGGGTAGATCTGTTACGTCAGCCCCACGTAAAGAATGTACACCAAAACCTCCCCGCTCTTCGTCTGACTGCCTTCAGACTATCGAAAGACTCTCAAGAGCTCGAGGCTTTTCGAAGGAGGCAGCCAGTGCGATTGCAAGAGCGAGGAGAGCTTCTACCATTAGAGTATACCAGTCGAAGTGGGAAGTCTTTCGAGACTGGTGCAAGTCAGCATCTGTGTCCTCGTCCAGTACCTCTAGCCCAAATCGCTGATTTTCTTTTACATCTGAGAAAGGTTCGCTCCCTTTCAGCTCCCACGATCAAGGGCTACAGGAGCATGTTGGCTTCGGTCTTTTGGCATAGAGGCTTAGATCTTTCCAACAATAAAGATCTCCAAGATCTCCTTAAGTCTTTCGAGACCTCTAAGGAACGTCGTTTGGCAACTCCTGGATGGAACTTAGACGTGGTCCTAAGGTTCCTCATGTCAGACAGGTTTGAGCCATTACATTCAGCCTCCCTGAAGGATCTCACTCTCAAGACACTTTTCCTAGTGTGCTTGGCTTCGGCAAAAAGAGTCAGTGAACTTCATGCCTTCAGTAAGAACATCGGCTTTTCTACAGAAAAAGCCACTTGTTCTCTTCAACTTGGTTTCCTGGCCAAAAATGAACTGCCTTCTCGTCCTTGGCCTAAATCTTTTGATATTCCTTGCTTATCAGAGATCGTAGGCAACGAACTGGAAAGAGTATTATGTCCTGTTAGAGCTCTTAAGTTCTATTTAGCTCGTACTAAGTCATTACGAGGTAAATCTGAGGCATTATGGTGCTCAGCTAAGAAACCATCATTGCCTATGTCAAAGAATGCTTTGTCATATTTTATCAGATTTTTAATACGAGAAGCTCATTCTCACTTGAATGAGAAAGACCGATGTTTGCTTAAGGTTAAGACGCACGAAGTTAGAGCTATAGCAACCTCCGTGGCCTTCAAGCAAAATAGATCTCTGCAAAGTATCATGGACGCGACTTTTTGGAGAAGCAAGTCAGTGTTCGCGTCATTTTACTTAAAAGATGTCCAGACTCTTTACGAGGACTGCTACACACTGGGTCCATTCGTTGCAGCGAGTGTAGTAGTGGGTGAGGGTTCTACCACTACACTTCCCTAATTTCAATATCCTTTTTAATCTGTCTCTTGAAATGTTTTTAATATTGTTTTTTGGGTTGTTCGGAAGGCTAAGAAGCCTTTCGCATCCTGGTTGATTTGGCGGGTGGTCAAAGTCATTTCTTGAGAGCGCCCAGATTAGGGGTTTGATGAGGTCCTGTTTGTATGGGTTGCAGCCCTTGATACTTCAGCTCCTGGGAGTCTTTCAGCATCCTAAGAGGATCGCTGGGCTTCGTGAGGAAGACAGACTTACAAGGCAGAGTGATCGTCTAAGTCAACTTCCTTACCAGGTACCTATATATTTGGGTTTTGTTATATTGATAACTGTCAAAAACTCTAAGCATATACGCTGTAAACTTAATTAACTCTGGTCTCTACCCACCGCCTTGGGTGTGAATCAGCTATTATATATTCACCGGCTAAGTTAAATATTTAAAAATGATATTTTAATTATAAAATAAATTTTTGAATATACTTACCCGGTGAATATATAAATTAAAGGCCCTCCCTTCCTCCCCAATAGAGACGCAGCGGGACGAAAAGAATTGAGGCTTGTTTACATGCATGTGTGGTATCTGGCCGATAGTTGGCGCTGGTGGGCACACCCGCAACCTTCATAGCGATCGCTCGCGAGTTTTTGTGTGTTTTTCTGTCGAGCCGCTGGAGCAGCAGCTATTATATATTCACCGGGTAAGTATATTCAAAAATTTATTTTATAATTAAAATATCATTTTTTACTTTTCCCTGGTCCTTAGGCGGTTATGCTCTTGGGGCTGAGCGGCCGCCCTTGTGACTTGCTCAAGGGGCTGAGCGGTTGCAAGGCTAGACCATGGTACTAGCGACTATGCTCTCGGGGCTGAGCGGTCGCTTCTGTAGCTACGCTCAAGGGGCTGAGCCCTCTCTCGTTCGCGAGGGAGGCCGCACTAAGGACTCCTCTTCGTGTTTAATCTCTTGTAGGCTGGCAAAGAAACACGAACAACGATAGGTCTCTTTAATAAGAGGTTACTATACAAATTGACGGCTAAACAGAGACTAACAATATTTGTTACATACATACAGAAGAAAGGTATTTACAAAACTCTCACTTGTTTATTTACATTAGACACCAATTACCATTACAATATAATTTCAGAACAACCCATTACATAACTAGTAAACAAAATAAATACAGACATTTGGAGGTATATCACACACCTCCCCCTAAGACGTCTAGGGTAATATATAACTCCTAGCGTCTGAAGATCCTTCTTATTCATATGTATTTTTGTTCCATTTTACTTGTAGACGATCAGGTTCTTTCTTATGCCGCAAACTACGACGTGGAGCTGGTGTAGGCGAAACTGGTTGTTCAATAACCTCAGCAGTAGAATTATCTTGCGACCTCTCCCCATCCTTTGGTTTATTGGGAGTGTTAGTTGCATCAAGGCTTGATCCATATATTGGTAGAAAAGGTCGATGTGGTCTCAGGAACTTCCGGTTTCTCCACAGAATACGTCCACTGCCCAACTTTATAAGATAATCTCGCCTGGATCCAATGCCAACAACAACACCTGGACGATTCCAAAGTTTTGTGTTGTGATCTTGAACATCAACATAACTACCCATTTTCAAATGAGAAAGGGGTCTGGCAATACTGTCGTACCGTTGCTTCGCCTGACTTCGCAAATACTCTGCCTTAACATCACATTCCTCTGCCTTCCTTTGCCACTCTTTGGCAAATGAGCGACGATGTGTTGGAATAAAAGACCTGAGGGGATGACCAAATAAAACTTGGGCTGGTGATCTGCCATCAGCACGAGGTGTGTTCCTAAGCTCTAACATTCCACGGGCGAATTCATCTGCATCCAGATTCCCATTCTTAGTAGTTGTCATTATCAGCTTCTTGATAATTTTCACAGATGCTTCTGCATGTCCATTTGCCTTCGGATTATATGGCGAAGTAATGCGATGTTCTACTCCCCAACGAGATAAAAAACGTCTCAAAGCTGATGCAGCAAACTGTGGTCCTCCATCAGTCTTCAACAACACAGGAACACCAGTATCTGAAAATATAGCCCTCAATGATTGGATTAGATTAGCAGCAGAGGCTATACCCTGACAGGAAGATATACAAGGCCACCCAGACAACCTATCAACATAAACAAGATAAGTTCGACCCATGGCATGAAAATAATCTGCAGATACAGATTCAAAAACTCTACTTGGTTGATCTTCTTCTTGCCATAAAGGTTCGTTCCTTTGATTTGGTAGAAGAGAACGGCATTTGATACAAGAAGAAACTATATTCTCAATATCTCTGTCAATTTTAGGCCAATAAACAGTTTGCCGCGCCCTCCTTTTAGTGCGGTCAATTCCCTGATGACCATCATGAAGACATTCAAGGGTTTCACGTCGAAGTCTCCTGGGTATAAGAAGTCTTGCTCCATAAACAATTAGGTCATCATCTACAGCAAGCATATCACGTATATTCCAGAAAGGTCTGAGTTCTACTTCCAAATTATGGCAGTGTTCAGGAAAACCTTTCATTATAATCTCCCGAAGAGAATTGTATTCTGCATCCTGTTCAGCAGCAGCACGTATCTTTTCCAGTGTTTTGTCCTTCAGAGGTGTTAGAAGTACGCCATCTTCATGCATGTCGAGGGCATTCACCATTGCAACATGCAAAGGATCAGTGGATCCATCGTCTTTCAAACAATTTTTTTCTGTAGGATCCTGAACTGGTGCACGTGATAAAGCATCCGGAATACAATGAGCACTTCCTTTCTGCCAGTGAACAGTAAAACTAAAATTACTTAGTTTCTCTCTCATGCGTTGAAGTCTTGGGTTTTCAATTTCACCAAGTGATTTACTGTTAAGAATTGGTATCAATGGTCTATGATCTATCACAACATCAAAATGAGGTAATCCAGCCAAGTAAGTATGACATTTCTTTATTGACCATAATACGGCTGTCATTTCCAGCTCTATTACAGAATATCTTGTTTCAACATCTGAAAGGAATCTTGAGCCACATTGCGTTAGTTTCCAGTCCGTTCCATGCTTTTGAAGTAAAGCAAACCCAAGACCATGCAGTCGTGACGCATCTGTCTGCAACATGGTTGGCAAAGTTGCATCAAAATGTGCAAGTACAGGGGGTGCAGTAAGTGCTTCCTTCACTCTCTTAAATGACAAATCATGTTGTGCAGTCCAACACCATTCATTACGCTGCTTCAGTAAATCTCTGAGTGGTTGTGCTTCACGTGCAATCGCTGAAGAAAAACTTCCAAGCTGATTCACAAGTCCCATAAAAGATCGAAGATCTGTTATATTTTGTGGCACAGGAAAGTCTGCAATAGCCATTACTTTGCGAGAATCAACTGTGTAGCCATGACTTGAGATTTTATATCCACAAAAATCAACAACACGTTTTGCAAAGCAAATTTTCTGATCATTAAGAGTTATCCCATATTCATCACATCTTTGCAAGATAGAAATAATATGGGCTAGGTGATCCTTATACGAATAATCATACGCAAGAATATCATCAACTATCTTCACAGTTTGTGGTATATCACCAAGAGCTTGGTCTCCTCTTCGATTGTATTCATCTCCTGAAGAAATAAGTCCCATTACTGCTCTCTTGAATTTATAGCGACCCCATGGGGTGATAAAACATGTGAGATCCTGGTCTTCTTCTGCAATTTTGATTTGGAAATATCCCATTTTTGCATCTAGCGTAGAGAACCACATTGCTCCGGTGCTTATCGAAGCTACTGCATCATGTGGTGATCGTACAGGATAAGTGGGTCTACATACATACCTATTAAGCTTAGTGAGATCAACACACAATCTTACTCCATTTGGCTTTTTAGCAACAGGCACTATAGGATGACACCATTCTGTTGGATGCTCAACCTTACAGATAACATCCTTCTCCAAAAGTTCATCAAGCTGATCCTTTTTTTCAATATTAAACTTACCCGATAATCATGTAGCTGTCAACTCCGTTGCCCGACAGAATTCTATGGAGGGATACGCCAGCTATCACAATACTAGAAGGGGGTGTATTTACCAGCGCCACCTGTGGCCAGGTACTCAAGTACTTCTTGTTGACACCTCCTCAATTATTCCTCTGTCGTGCTTCCGGCAAGACGTTCTGGGATACGCTTATGTTCTTGGAGTATTTTCACGACTTTGGTGAAGTATTTCTCTTTGATTTCGGCTGTCGCTTTACTGGAAACTTCTATATTAGCTTAGTTAGCTTTTGGAATTAATTTGATTAATTATGGTGACGAGAGAGTATGAACTCTCGTTCACCTTTCAATGGCCGACCCTTCCCTTAGACAGAAGTGTTGGTGTCTAAGAGAGTATAGACTCTCTTTCTTAATTTTGCTTAACAAAAGTTATAGATTTATTTTATATCTCTCCGCCTCTTATAGGCCTCTTCGATTAACTTCCTTTTATTATAAACTCATTAAAATTAATTTTTATATTTGTTTATATTCGACCTTCCTAATAGTAGGCGGTCTTTTACCGAAGTTAATAAACTTTGAGCCCGTCATTTCGGTTTTACCTGTTAACATATTATGCTATTTCCGCCACAGAGTTTGAAAGATTTTCTTTGACAGTCTCGTACTGTTTTCAAAGTTGAACTAACGTTTTGTTTTGTCTCTGCAGTTGTTGACGTTCAGAACGTTCAACTTGCACTCTATCGTTACGATAGAGAAAGAATGTTCACGGTTTCACGTTGCAGTAAGAGTAACCGTGTCTAGCGTTTTGTTCATTCTTTCTTAACTTAATGGTTTTGATCCTAATAAAGGAACTTTTCAGTTTTTTCCTTTAACAATAATATGTTTTAACGATATATATGATTGGGCTCTTCTCTCAGGTTCTAAGTCAAGAGAGAGAGAGAGAGAGAGAGATAGAGACGGAGGGAGAAAGAGGATAAACGTTTCATTCAAGCCTGCCAGACGTACGAGTAACGTCGTTATCGTTTTTGCTCTTCTCCCTAGTCTCTTTAGGGGAAGAAACTAAACGTTTCTAGAGTGATCTAGTGTTTAGTCTCTTTCCAACCACTGAATTATCTTTCATTAGATTTTTCTGTTACTTTGTAATTCTGTTTTCGCAATTACTAACTTTGAGAAAGGATAGAATTGCGTATTTCAGGTACAAACCACTTAAAGTTTCGAGTTCAGTGAAATAAGTGCAAACAGAAATCAAAGTGATAAGTGATTAGTGCGTGAGGGTACTTTTGTGCGCGCCAGTCGTCCTCCCAGTCCGGGACCTCTTGCAAGCTCCCAAGCCCAGGGGAGAAGCAATGTCGAAGGGCATAAGGGTTCAGCAGGCCTTGATCGGCGCACAGAAGTATTCTCGGTGGTTGTGGGCGTGTCTTACCGAGACCGTCACTCCCACCCGCAGACGATTGAGCCCTTATTTTGCTCGTCTGCAGAAGAGATTAGGGGAGAAAATAAAGGCAGAGTAACGCTGGTCTCAGGTCTCAAGACCTCTTAAACGTTAAGTCCAGACCTATGCCAGACGTACGAAGTTAAAGTTCACAACCCGAATGCAGTCATTGGGTTAGCTCTGACTCTCCTCAGTCATCAGTTGATTACACTCCGCCTAAGAGGAGTAAGGTTCTGCCACAACAGATCTCTGCTGTTAAGGCTTTACCTCAGCAGAACTTAGTGTCTGCCGACTCCAAGTTAACTCTACTGCAGTCCATACAGTCACAACTTTCGGTCTTGATGCGTGAGTGTCGGGCTGAGAGTGTTGCGCCTCCGCCTCCGCCTACACTCCCCCCCGCCTATGATCGCTCCGCCTGATCACAGTACCACGTACCACCTGCCAGGCGTACGATGTTGTGAACTCTACTACAGTCCATGCAAGCACAGCTTTCGGACTTGATGCGTGAGTGTCGGGCTGAGAGTGTTGCTCCTCCGCCTCCGCCTACACTCCCTCCACCTACACTCGCTCCGCCTGATCACAGTACCATCTGCCAGGCGTACGATGTTGTGGACTCTACTACAGTCCATGCAAGCACAGCTTTCGGACTTGATGCGTGAGTGTCGGGCTGAGAGTGTTGCTCCTCCGCCTCCGCCTACACTCCCTCCACCTACACTCGCTCCGCCTGATCGCAGTACCACCTGCCAGCAGTTCCACCTGCCAGGCGTACGATGTTGAGCCACGTGCTGAGTTTGCTGTTCCCTGTGGTGTTCAGCCTCCGCCTTCCTTAAGGCAACCTTTACATTGGGATCAGGAGGATTATACCTCTCTTCCTCCGCCTCCACTTGCTGCTCCACCAGTGATGCAACACTCGGTTGAGGTACAACAACCTCTCCCGTCCATGAGTCAGTCTCCTCAGCTCTTGCTGCAGCGAGCTCAACCCTCCACAAGGCAAGCACCACAACACCTTAGCCTTGCGCCTCAGGAGCCTCAGCTTGCGAGACATTTACCTTGTTCTGCGCAGCCTCTTCCTCATCGCGCTCCGCTCACACCACAGGAACTGGAACTTGCTACTCCGCTTCCGCCAACCGCTCAGCAAGCGCAACCCTTGGGTTCAACCACTCATGCTAGGAGTCAGCCTCCTCCACCCATGCGCCTTCCTTCTGCTTGTCTTTTATTCAGCCTTTGCAGACTGAGCCTCAGGTGTTCCCTCATCGGAGTCTTGAAGAGGAAACCACAACTATTGTTGTTCCAGCTCGTTCTGACTCTGCTGTTCAGCATACCTTTCCTCCATTTGCATACCATGGTTTAAACCCCATGCAAGCATGCATAAAGCACTCTAGCACTGGTCATGGAATTTCTGAGAAATGTTAAACGCCATGCACACGCTCTGCTTTCCTTACAGCAGGCTCTGCTTACAGCAGGCTCTGCTTACTACATGCTCAGCATTCAGCATGCTCTGCATTCAGCATGCTCTGCATACAACATGCTCTGCATACAGCATGCTCTGCATTCAGCATGCTCTGCATACAACATGCTCTACATACAGCATGCTCTGCATACAGCATACTCTGCATACATCATGCTCTGCATACCTTACCGCATGCTTCTCAACACATCTTGGGTTGTTGCCAACTCACTAGACTGTCAAGCAGTTTCATAACGTTGCCTTCTAGTCTGCTGCTTTTGCACCAGTGAACCCTCACTCAGAGAACTTAGCTTTTCTAGGATAAGGTCCCTGTAGATGAGAAAGTTCTTTTCTCCCTCCTTCTGATATTCCCTTGAGGACTCTGTCATTTGGAGGGAGCCTTTAGCTGCATAACCTCTTATGGACTTTTATTTAAGCATAACATGCTTACAGGGAAGGTAATGGTTCCACTTCAGCCGCTAATCCCGTCTGTTACCACACCTGCTCCCATAGACCTTGAGCTGTGTTGCATGACATGCAGTCCAAGCTTAGTCCTTGTTAGAGGATTTTTTGTTTACGGAGTCAATGTGTCACGGGGAAGACGTTCAACAACCAACAGAAGGGACTTGTTGTGACGCAGTGCGGCAACCTCAGCAACCCGTTAAGGAGTTGTCTGTACGACCCAGACAGTCTAGACAGATTCGGGTTGTCACTGTACTTCCTCGCTTGCCCATGATTGACAGTTTACAGACTGTGCAGCAGTATCATGATCTTGTGTCCGGCTCCGTCAGACGACTGGCTTTTAAGAGCTCCCACAAGTCGTCGCTGTCTGGAGATTTTCAAATGGACTATGGATCTGACCAAGGAACTGGGCCTCCTGGTCAATTTTGAGGAGTCTCAGCTCGTTCCATCCCAGACCATTGTCTCCTTGGGTATGGATCTTCAGAGTCGAGCTTTTCGGACTTGTCCGTCGGCCCCAAGGATCTTCCAAGCCCTAGAATGCATCCAGAGCATGCTGAGAAGGAACCGATGCTTAGTCAGGCAGTGGATGAGTCTAACAGGGACACTTTCATCGCTGGCCCTGTTCATCGAGTTAGGGAGACTCCACCTCCGCCCCCTTCAGTATCATCTAGCTGCTCACTGGATAAAGGACATGACGCTAGAGACGGGCTCAGTTCCTGTTTCCGAAGAGATGAGGTCTACTCTAACGTGGTGGAAGAACAGCATTCTTCTCAAGGAAGGTCTACCATTGGCTGTTCAGACCCCCGACCACCGTCTCTTCTCGGACGCATCGGGCACGGGCTGGGGTGCGACACTGGACGGACAGGAATGCTCGGGAACATGGAATCAGGAGCAAAGGACACTTCACATCTATTGCAAGGAGTTGTTGGCAGTTCATCTGGCCTTGATAAACTTCAAGTCCCTCCAGCTTAACAAGGTGGTGGAGGTGAACTCCGACTACACCACAGCCTTGGCTTTCATCTCCAAGCAGGGAGGGACTCATTCGAGGAAGTTGTTCGAGATCGCAAGGGACCTCCTCATTTGGTCAAAGATCGAAAGCTCACGCTGGTAACGAGGCTCATTCAGGGCGATATGAATGTCATGGCAGATCGCCTCAGCCGGAAGGGTCAGGTCTTCCCCACAGAGTGGACCCTTCACAAGAATGTTTGCAGCAGACTTTGGGCCCTGTGGGGTCAGCCAACCATAGATCTATTCGCTACCTCGATGACCAAGAGGCTCCTCTTGTATTGTTCTCCGATTCCAGACCCAGCAGCAGTTCGCGTGGATGCCTTTCTGCTGGATTGGTCCCATCTCAACCTGTATGCATTCCCGCCGTTCAAGATTGTCAACAGGGTACTTCAGAAGTTCGCCTCTCACATAGGGACACGGCTGACGTTGGTTGCTCCCCTCTGGCCCGCGAGAGAATGGTTCACCGAGGTACTGTAATGGCTGGTCGACGTTCCCAGGACTCTTCCTCCTAGAGTGGACCTTCTGCGTCAACCTCACGTAAAGAAGGTACACCCAAACCTCCACGCTCTTCGTCTGACTGCCTTCAGACTATCGAAAGACTCTCAAGAGCTAGAGGCTTTTCGAAGGAGGCAGCCAGAGCGATTGCCAGAGCAAGGACGACATCCACTCTCAGAGTCTATCAGTCTTAATGGGAAGTCTTCCGAAGCTGGTGCAAGGCCAATGCAGTTTCCTCAACCAGTACCACTGTAACCCAGATTGCTGACTTCCTGTTACATCTAAGGAACGTAAGATCCCTATCAGCTCCTACGATCAAGGGTTACAGAAGAATGTTGGCAGCGGTTTTCCGCCACAGAGGCTTGGATCTTTCCTCCAACAAAGATCTACAGGACCTCCTTAGGTCTTTTGAGACCTCAAAGGAACGTCGGTTGTCCACTCCAGGCTGGAATCTAGACGTGGTCCTAAGGTTCCTAATGTCATCAGGATTTGAACCGCTCCAATCAGCCTCTTTTAAGGACCTCACATTAAAAACTCTTTTCCTCGTGTGCTTAGCAACAGGTAAAAGAGTAAGTGAGATCCACGCCTTCAGCAGGAACATAGGTTTCACATCTGAAACGGCTACATGTTCCTTGCAGCTCGGTTTTTTGGCTAAAAACGAGCTTCCTTCCCGTCCTTGGCCTAAGTCGTTCGAGATCCCAAGCCTGTCCAACATGGTGGGGAATGAACTGGAGAGAGTACTTTGCCCAGTTAGAGCTCTTAAGTACTATCTAAGAAGGTCAAAACCATTACGAGGACAATCAGAAGCCTTATGATGTGCTATCAAGAAGCCTTCTCTACCAATGTCTAAGAACTCAGTTTCTTACTACATCAGGCTTCTGATTAGAGAAGCAAATTCTCATCTGAAGGAAGAAGACCTTGCTTTGCTGAAGGTAAGGACACATGAAGTGAGAACTGTGGCTACTTCAGTGGCCTTCAAACAGAACCGTTCTCTGCAGAGTGTTATGGATGCAACCTATTGGAGAAGCAAGTCAGTGTTCGCATCATTCTATCTCAAAGATGTCCAGTCTCTTTACGAGTACTGCTACACCCTGGGTCCATTCGTAGCAACGAATGCAGTAGTAGGCGAGGGCTCAGCCACTACATTCCCATAATCCCATAACTTTTTAACCTTTCTCTTGAATACTTTTTATGGGTTGTACGGTCGGCCAAGAAGCCTTCCACATCCTTGTTGATTTGGCGGGTGGTCAATTCTTTCTTGAGAAGCGCCAAGGTTAAAGGTTGTGATGAGGTCCTTTAGTATGGGTTGCAGCCCTGTATACTTTAGCACCTTTGAGTTGATTCAGCCTCCCAAGAGGAACGCTGCGCTCAGTAAGGAAGACGATCTTATTAAAGGCAGAGTAACGGTTCAAGTCGACTTCCTTACCAGGTACTTATTATTTCATTGTTATTGTGGATAACTGATTATATGAAATACGGGATACTTAGCTATCCTTTAGTCTTGTACACTGGTTTTTCACCCACCCCCCTGGGTGTGAATCAGCTACATGATTATCGGGTAAGTTTAATATTGAAAAATGTTATTTTTATTAATAAAATAAATTTTTGAATATACTTACCCGATAATCATGATTTAATCGACCCTCCCTTCCTCCCCATAGAGAACCAGTGGACCGAGGAATAATTGAGGAGGTGTCAACAAGAAGTACTTGAGTCTGTGGCCGCTGGTAAATACACCCCCTTCTAGTATTGTGATAGCTGGCGTATCCCTCCATAGAATTCTGTCGGGCAACGGAGTTGACAGCTACATGATTATCGGGTAAGTATATTCAAAAATTTATTTTATTAATAAAAATAACATATTTCAGACCTCCAGCTGTATGGTATAGTGCGCGGGGCTGTCACAGCAAATGGTCTTGCATTTTCGGACAACTTTATATGCATAGGACCTCCATGCATCTCCCTCAATATTTTTGTGGCACCAAATACCCGAGGAAATGCGGATACCAAAGCTGCAGCATGCTCTGCCCTTTCTTCTTCAGTTGGATCACGTTCATAAGGCCACCTTGGAAGTGCAACAGGAGAATGAACTTCCCTACAAGTAGAGTCTTCGTTCTCTTTGTAGTCCTTTAAGCGCTTTTCTTCATCTGGATTTACAGACAATCGTACGGGAAGAGAATTAATTTGAGCAGGAAAATCCTCCGGTAGAATTCCTAAAGCAATAGAATCAAACCAGCTCAATAAAGCTCCCTTTACCTCTTTAACCACAGTTATTTCAGCTTTAGTTTGTCGATCACCAAGCGAAAGGTGTGAAGTGAAAGCTCCTACACAATTAAGGGTCTGGTAACCAGCAGAACAAAGCTTTCCAATTTTAGAAGGTTCGAGCATATAGGGATATATGCCAAGAGATCTCGCTACATTGAGCCCCATGACTGTAGCTTCTGCTCCCGAATCCGGTGTCCATAGTATAGACGAGTTCCCTGCAGGATGAGTAATGTGAATCTGAACTTTCGGGGTTGCTTGAGAAATGGCACTGCTAACATACACATCACTTACGATCCTATGTACATCCCTGTTAAGTTTACTACCAGTTGATTTTAGCTTTGAATCTTTACTCTTTTTCAGCAAAGAAGAAGTTTCCTTCCCTGTTGACCTACAAACAGCAGCAAAATGTCCAATCTTTCCGCATTGGGAACACTTTTTGTCCCTTGCCTTACAAACATTCATGTCAGAATGTCTATCTCTCCCACATCTGAAGCATCTTTCCTTTTTATATAAACTGTTGGGTGCTTTCTTGTAGTCCCTTTTGTACCGTGAAACTTTTGATATATTGTCTGGGATCATTCCTCGTATTGTAGCGCTATTCTCATTAGCACTCTCAGAAGCTCGACAAATATCTACAGCCTTCTGCAGATTCAGGTCCTTCTCTTCTAGCATACGTTTTAGAGCTTGTTCATCACGAGTGCCAACAACAATACGGTCTCTCAATCTATTGTCCATACACGATGAACAAAAATCGCAGAATGCTGCAATTTCCCGGATACCACAAAGGAAATCGTCGAAACTCTCACCAGTTTCTTGTTTTCTGAGGTAAAATTCTCTCCTGTCGACGATTACATTCCGTTGACCTCGTAAGTGACTTTCCATGGCATTAAGTATTGTTTCAAGATCTGCATCAGCCTGAAAAGAGAGCCCATATCGCAATGTTCGTGTCCAGTCTTCATCTAAAACAGAAGCAAGAACCGACCTTTGCTCGCAGGCGTTAATGATTTAATTCCAGTCAGCATTGCATAACCTTCAAATTTATGCCGCCAAGCATCGAACTCCTTCAAAGAGACTGACGATGACAGGTGAGGTGCAGGTGTGGCACTATGAGGAATTTTATACCGGCACTGTGCATCATTTTGCGAAATTTCAGCAACTCCACTTCATTGACGATTTTCGTTAACATTTCCATTTTGAACACTCATCATAGTTTCTAACATCATAGCTAAACGTTCTTCCCTCTTCTGAGCCATATCCGCTTGCTTCGCCAGCAGCTCCGTCAATTGTTCTAGTTGCCCTTCCATCGTGTCAATCAAATCTTAAATTCTGAATCACTTCTGACTACGATCATTTCACCAGTAGAACAGACCCTACTCACTGCGCCATGTTTAATCTCTTGTAGGCTGGCAAAGAAACACGAACAACGATAGGTCTCTTTAATAAGAGGTTACTATACAAATTGACGGCTAAACAGAGACTAACAATATTTGTTACATACATACAGAAGAAAGGTATTTACAAAACTCTCACTTGTTTATTTACATTAGACACCAATTACCATTACAATATAATTTCAGAACAACCCATTACATAACTAGTAAACAAAATAAATACAGACATTTGGAGGTATATCACACACTTCGGAGGATTGCTCCTTTTGTCTCTTCTACGAAGTGTTCCCTCCCGTTCGCATGAAAGGACACTCACAGAGATTCCTCTTCGGAGGATTGTTCCTGTTTACGTCAGCTGATCTCACGGCCTTTTGGGGCTCCATCACCAGTCTCTTCTACGAAGTGCTCACCTCTCTCGTTCGCGAGAGAGGCCACTCATAGAGACTCCTCTTCGGAGGATTGTTCCTGTTGTCAACAACTTGCTGTTCAGTCACTAGCACTTCGGTGTTTAGTGACAGGGAAACTTCGGTTTCTCTTTTTCCCTGACCCTTCGGGGTCTCGGAGCTTTAGTTACGCAGTTCCCTCAGGCTCTCGTAACTTTAGTCACTTCTACACTTCGGTGATTAGTGACGGAGAAGCTTCGGTTTCTCGTTGCGTTGACCCTTCGGGGTCTTGCAACTAATCCCCTCGGGGCCTCGCTACTCAGGCTACGTTAGACCCTTGGTCTCTCGACCCTCAGTGTACCTGTTGTCTGCTGTATCCGTTCCTGACTGCAGACGCGCCTTGGGCGCCCACGCCCCCGTTATCTAACGGGCTCCTCCCTTCGGGGCAGGAGAGACTTTCTCACACCTTGAGTAAGTCCCTTAAGTGCCAGGTATCCCCTGCGCGCCAACGTTCCCTTACGCGCTAGCGCTCGACTGCTGTTCCTGCTGTTGACAGTTCACCGATACTTCCACTCTGATCTCTTCACGGGCTCTCAGGATCGGCATCCGTCCACTCCGTTTCCTGGGTGACTGGCCGACCCTAGCAGACTCGAAGGCATCCCTTCTTCGTCATCGGGACAAGCTCCTTGGACTTTGCCAAGTTCTAAAGATCATGGTGGTCCTCGAGGAGTCCTCCCCGCAGCCCTCTCAGAGTCTTGAATACCTAGCCTGGTCTTAGGCTCCAATCTCCCGAAGCCTTCCCTTCAGGCAACAGGGTACCAAGGCGGAGGAAGGTTGTGAGACCTTTCCCCACACGAGAAGACCCTCCAACCCAAGGCTGTTACGTCTCTCCTCCCTGGCCTGTCTGGTTTCCACAGTCGCCTCAGGATGAGTTCTCTCCAGTGGCGACTCGGGGCGCGGGGGAGTCGGGGGCACGTCTCTCCAAACCCCGGGACCCCTAGGGGACAACCAGTACAAACGGACCCATAGGGGTGGGAAGCAGACGAGGATCTACAATAGGGAGTGATCCTTCTCATCCTTCCCCCAAATTTGATGCTGTTTTCGGACGCGTCAAAGAAAGGGGGGGGGCACGTTTTGATCCACAGGTCCTCAGGCCGGTGGTCAGAACCAGGAAGAACCTTCTCTAGACCTACTAGAGATGGAAACCGTGTTTCTGGCACTTCAGTAGCTCCACCTAGCCTGGCGGACTACTCTGTGGTTATGGGGATCAACAACACCACAGTGATGGTTTTCTGGCCCAGACAAGGAGGTACTTTTCAGTACAACCATCCCATCTTGCCGTAGAGATACCGGGATGGTCCGAGTCCCCCTCAGTCTCCTTAGCAGCTCGCTTGATTCCAGGCAAAGGAATGGGTTCGCCGACAGTCTGAGCAGTGTGACACGGACACCACATTCCGAGTGGTCTTTGGATCCTCAAGTAGCCTACAAAGTCCTGAATCGATGGGGCTCCCTCTGTGGACCGGTTCGCTACAGCACTGAGCTGCAAGCTCCCACTGTACTGCTCCCCGGTCACGGATCCCAAGGCCCTCTGGTAGGATGCCTTCCAACAACGGTGGGACACCATCGATGTGTTTGCCTCCGTAGCTTGCTCCAACTTCCCCCCGGGAGTCTATCCAGCATCTCCTCAAAGAGAGAGGATTTTCGCAACAAGTGGCGAAAAGGAGGCCTGGACAACTGCGCAAGTGTTCCGCAGTAGTCTCCCAAGCAAAAGAGCGAATTTCTGTGGCCGGTGTCGGGGAGAGGGCATCCCTCCACACGATGCCACTTCCAGCAATAGCGGAGCCCCTAGTGGGATTGCGGGATAAATGTGCCTTTCAGTTTCGACTGTGAAAGACTATCCCTCAGCCTTAGGTCTTGCCTCCAGGCTCTAGGGACAAACATTTCTCCCTCGCTGGAACTCTTCCTTCTCATACGAAGCCTTGTCCTCTCCTGCCCTCAGTCGAAGGTGAGACCTCCTCCTTGGGACGTGGTTCGAGTCCTCAAGTCTCTAAAGAGACCCCCTGACAAACCACTATCTAAGTCCCCAGATCACCACCTTTCTGGGTAGACAGTGTTCCTGCTAGCCTATCTTCAGCCAAGCGAGTCACATGGTCTCTCATACGACTTTGCCCATTCAGGGAGTTTGGGGAGGCAACATTCAGGTTCGTCTCTGAGGTTTGTTGCCGAGACTCAGAATCCGGGAGTGCCGGACCCGCTGTTCGACTCCTTCCAGGGTTCGAGTCTTCGTCCTGTAGCAGATGACCCAGACCATCTCCTACCTTGCCGGTAGGGAGTCTGAGGTGGCGTCTTCAGAGAACGGCTGCAGTTCGTCTCCAGGCTCAAGCCTCGTTCGTGGATCCTGGGTAATGAAGAGAAGGGTCTCCAGGAGTACCATCTCGGCCCGGATTCGCAGGGTGTTACACCCGGCCTTGAATCCTGTCCCTTCTCCGTCGCATCGCCCTAGAGCCCATGATGTCAGGGGCGTAGCTACGTCCCTGCCCTTCATGGAGCATCATTCAGTGACGCAAGTCCTACAAGCGGGGATGTTGAAGCATCAGACCTTCTTCTCAGCCCCTTACCTGCAAGACATGACCCACAGGAGGCTCGATACGTTTCTATCGGCCCTGTGGTGGCTTCACAACAGCTGGTCTAAACCTCAGGCTCCTTGATGGACAAGTAGCAGAAGGTTGAGGGCATTGTTACCTGGTGTTAGTCTGCATGAATGAAAAGATCTGTCTGGCCCTTATTCTTTTCTTCATCCTCTCCTCCCCTGGAGAAAGCAGCATCCTGGGTTCTCTGCACAGCTGACCTCAAACCACTGCAGGTAGACCATGCTTCCTTGTGTTCCTAGTATTAGGTGTAATACTGTCATGTCCCCATACCCTGACAAGGTGGTATTGGGAGAGTCCTAGCCTGGATTTCCTTCTGAGGGACTCCAGGGCAACTGCCTGGGACAAGTCACTTTTCACCTTCGCACACACCTTACGTAGGCCGCGGCAGTTTCACAACCGCCAGCGAGGAGCAGGGATTCCCTATTGTCCGAGTACTTGATCGCTCGAATATGGAATCCCCGGGCAAGCCAAAGCCAGTATGGCCGGGACTTACCACCCTTCCTAAGGGTTAAGTCACCCCATGTAAATAGCGTGGTTAGTATTTCAGTTACGGAACAAATGACAAATTCGTAGATAATTTGTATTTTTCCTAACTATACAAACCTTAGCTATTTACAGTTATGTGCCCGCCAGCCCTGTCCACCAAGATAAGTCCTACCTCTAAGTAAAGTGGAGTATTCTCCGGTGTGTGTGAGGGGGGAGGGGTAGCTAGCTACCCCTCCCTACTCCCCACTAACTAGCGGCGGGGTAGGAAACCCTCGTTAAAACTTTTATGGCTCGTCGTTCAGCTACGCCGAAGTAATTACCCCATGTAAATAGCTAAGGTTTGTATAGTTAGGAAAAATACAAATTATCTACGAATTTGTCATGTCATATGTATATAGTATGAAAAGTGATGGCCCAAGAACACTACCCTGAGGAACACCAGATATCACATTCCTATACTTACTATGGTGCCCATCAACAACTCTTTGCAATCTATTACTTAGAAATTCAATAATAATGCTAAGAAACGACTGATCCACTCCCAACTGTTTGTGTTTGAAAACAAGGGCCTCATGATTAACACGTTCAAAGGCAGCACTAAAATCAAGGTCAATTTTACAAACTTCCTGACAGCAATCAAAGGAATTCTGTACAGCATTAGAGATTGAAAGAAGGGCATCACATGCTCCAACGCCTTTATGAAAACCAAATTACAAACTAGGGAACAGATGATTAATATGGCGCAGTCTGCTATGATCGACTGGACTCCTTAGAAATAGGAGTATGTATTCAGCATAGCTGGAACTCGGCTGTTAAAATTTTTAACAAGGAGTTAGCAGTTACTGGCGGGTGGTAAGTAGCCACTGTATTTTAAGCCACCGGATGGCACCGTCAGCTTTCTGTTTTAGTTTTTCAAGATAAATATTTGCTGTTCATTGTGTGTGAGGGATATTTACAAAGAAGAAAGATTTTGTATTTTCCTGATAGCTGTAGTTGACCGAAAGTTGTCTGTGCAACCTGCTAATATGCACTTTCTTGTTCCATTTCAACAGCATTCCTTTTGCTGTTTATTCCCTCGCAAGTTTAAAAGAGAGTCTGTTGCTGCCGAGTGGAAGCGGAAGGGTACCTCGCTTCTTATCGGCAGTGTCTTCGCGTGTCCGGAAGGCACTAAAGATGTACAGTATCACATGGTGGTGATATCTCTTCATAGGATCACTTACCTTAGCGTGTCGTCACTGACAGCCTGAAGCCACCCAACTTTTATTCTTTGCTTGGCCCTTTCTGATCCTAGCTTGGGTGAAGATGGGCCTTGGGTGCTCATCGTTTGTATATATTGTCATTCACTGGGGCATTGACACTGTCCCTTGCCTCTGCCTTTCACGAGTGACCTTTAATAACCTTTAATCCATTGTTTGAGCCATGCGGAAGTCTAAAAGTGTGATTTTCAGTTCTTATCAAAAGTAGTTGATGATTATGTTGCAAAATATTGAAAACTGGATAGTTGTTTAACACTAAAGTTTAAGAGTATAAGTAAAATAAGGTTTATTTGTGTATATTTCTTATTTACATCTTGGAGAAATTTTATGCCTCAAACTTGAATTTCCTAATGTAATGATTTGACAGAATATTGTTGTAAAAGGAGAGAAGAGCAGAAAGTAAAAAAAGTAGAAGATATGGAAGGAGTAGGAGAAATATTAGAAGAATGCTTTTAAAAATATTCTTGAGCTTAGGCGTGGAATAAGACCTAAACCAGATGGAAATTTAAGCAGAAGAGGGTGTAATGGATGCATTTCATGCCTAATCTCAAAAGCAAAAATGTAACATAAAACTTTTATGAATGATTACAGTTATATAATGCTTTGAGTAATTGTTTTTCCATTTTCAGGACGTTTTGGAAACCAAGCGGATCATTTCCTAGGAGCTCTAGGTTTTGCTTATGGTCTTAATCGAACACTTGTTTTACCGCCTTGGGTCGAGTACAAGCCCGGGTTACCAAAATCAGTAAGTAAAAACTTATTGTGCATTATATAGTATCTAGTAGAATGCATACCATAGGCCATACCGAAAAGTAGACTTAAATAATCTTGAATTATTGTGACCAAAGTTTTATTTAACCTTTGAAATCTAAGTATGAGACTTGACCTCACATGCTCTCAATAGGAAGATTAGCGGGTTATGCTTGCCAGTTATAAAGTGTCTATCTCATCTTGTTTAAAACTTTTGTAGAAGGTTTGATTCCTATGTGATCTTTTGCCATCGCCTTACCAGGGACCCTAACCTAATGCTACACATCATCGTCATTCATATGAAGTTAACCTCTAGTATAG
This sequence comes from Palaemon carinicauda, assembly GCF_036898095.1. Lineage (NCBI taxonomy): Eukaryota > Metazoa > Arthropoda > Malacostraca > Decapoda > Palaemonidae > Palaemon > Palaemon carinicauda. The sequence continues at coordinate 82,590,358 of NC_090750.1, forward strand.
TTCAAAAGTTTTTGATCTTTCCTCTAAATGTGGCCTTGACTTTGACACCTCTTTACATGTTGACATGTATATTAGGGATATATGAAAAGTGTAAAATCTATCACATATGGCAAAAATACTGCTAGTGAAGAATCAGAAAGTCTCAAAAATTCTGATATAGGGCCTCGACTTGTTATTCTTTATACCACCCAAAAAGAGACTAATTGTATTATCAATCAAGCAGTGTAAGGCTTTCAAATCCCTGTAGGGTTTTATCCCAGCTGCACCTTGGTGCTGAAGGGTCTCCCAGTCCTATGCCACCTGAATTTGTAAGAAGCATGGGCAATATATTGAAAGCTCATTCAAATATGGAACAATATAAAATGCTAGGTCTAGTGTGGTCTTCAACTTATGAATATTTGACTTACAAACATTTTAAAGATAAACTAATAAAACAATATATCAGTTGATACAGTGAGCAAAATGACATTTGTAATAACCAGATACCTAGTATCTATTTCATATAAAATCTGACTACTTGTTGACTTTTTTAGCTAGAAATCATAGGCATGGGATTCATGTTAGGCCTACCTTAGGCCAAAATCTAACTAAATTCAACTTACAAACAAATCCACACCAGTTTTATTCATGTCCAAATACCATGTTCATGCCCAGTTATCCAAATTTCACAGGTACTGTCTTCCATGATAACAAGGTCCTGCAGTGTTTATGTAATAATAATTCTTCAAGGTTTTTTTTGCAAATGTAATAGCAGTAATGTACTCATTATACCTCCGCTAACAAATTTGAGAGGAGGTTATGTTTTTGCCCATTTGTCTGTTTGTCCGTTTGCTTGTTTGTGAACAACTTCCTAGCCACAGTTTTACTCATAGAGTAGTGAAACTTTCAGGGATTAATTGTTATACTGAGACGTGGAAGAGATTCAATTTTGAAAGGGGTAGGTCAAAGGTCGAAGTCAAGGTCGAGCAAAAGATCAACCAAATTAACCCTAACCTCTAGAAATAAACTGCCGTGACGGAGGTCTGCACTCTTTTGTTGTTTGCATATGCATCAGATGTATTTCCTTCAAGGAACTGAGAACCTAGTTTGTGTGTTCTGTTATGAAGAGAAGTGTGTAATCCTTTTCTGATTTTGTTTCAGATTCAAGTGCCTTTTAACACATACTTCAAAGTCGAGCCACTGAAAGAGTTTCATAGGGTTATTTTGATGGAAGAATTCATGGAAACTATTGCACCGACACTTTGGCCTCCTGATAAGAGAATAGGTATGTACTTTTAATCTCACAAAGAATTATTATTATTTTTATTGTTGTTATTATTTTTATTAATATTATTATTATCATTATTATTATTACTAGCTAAGCTACAACCCTAGTTGGAAAAGCGAGATGCTATCAGCCCAAGGGCTCCAACAGGAAAAATTAGCCCAGTGAAGAAAAGAAATAAATAAATTATCTGAGAAATAATGATCAGTTAAATTAAAATATTTTAAAAACAGTAACATCAAAACAGATATTTCATATATATTTACTATAAAAAGACTTTTTTGGGCTCAAGCCATGGCGTCCTGATGGAAGGTTCCTTTTTGGTAGCTTCCTTGGGTAAATAACTACTAAGATATTCCCAGAGAATTTAACCACAGGTTATCACAGAATTCTAACTTCGGGAGCGAGTATCCTAAAGGTTTCCCTTTTAAGACATCGTATATCAACAGGGGACGCATGTATTAACGCGCCACATAGCTATCTACACCCCGAACAGAGTTAACACTTCGGTGTGTAAGGGCGGAGAATAGCTGGGAGCCGTTCCACAGCTAATCTCGTCCGTGGCTACTTTTGGTACTCGAGACGTAAACAAACGGGCGCCATTGCTAAATGACGTCACGTCCGTCCTCATCCTTTTGCTAGTAGCTCGCCTATCTTAGACGGATTTTCCCTACGCTCTTTTTATCTCACTGCATCTTCGTCATGTCGCTACCTTCGGCCTCGCCTTCTTCTGGAAAGTTGAGTACAAGGTTCCAGTATTGTTTAGTTAAGCTCTGACCGTAAAGTAAATTTTACTTTTCGAGATACAGTATTTGATGTTTTGTGGCAGAGCTGTGCCTCAACCGGACCCGCCATTTTATGGCGTCTTTGTTGTTCTGCATGCCTTATTTAGTTAGCCTCAACAACGCTTCGGGCCTTATTAACTAATCGATAATATTAGAGTATTTAGTCTTCATAGCTAGGAACTTTTATATCGTGTTTTGACGCTTTTTTTTTTATCGGTCATCGACTGACCCCATACCAGTTGGCTACTATAGCCCCCAGGCCAGAGCACCTATATCAGTGTTCATGCATGATATGTATCAGTGATCCTAGGCTTATTTATGAAGATAGTGGCATTATTTTACAATACTATTGACTGTGATGCAAGTGTTTTCGCCTTCAGGGACCATATACGGGACAGGTTAGATAGTGTGTCTTTCTAACCTAACCTACATGTAGGACCCCTATATGCTTCCTTCATTCCCTGCCTTAGGGCATCCCCTCTGTGTAGCCTTGCTCCCCCTACCACGTAAGGGGATCAAGCTCATATCAGAGTATATTATCGCCTCTCTGTCCTCCCTAAGGGAATGATCCCCCCTTAGGGTTGCGTCCGAGAGTGAGGAACGGCTAGTCCTTCCTCTATTGCTGGGGCTAGGTCTCCGACTTTTCCTGCAATAGCGATACGTCTTCCATCCTTCCTAGTTCAGGACGTACATCCCTGCTCTAGGTTAGGTTTTGGAGGGGTTAGTTCTGTTCCTTGCTGAAACGATACCCATGCACCGTTTTCAGTCAAGCTGCCTTACCTTAGGCTAGGGAGTGTCCTCCCTTCCTCAGTGGCCGCTCTGGTACAGAACCCCCCTCCATGGAAGACCCTTCTCTTCTCCCCTCCCCACCTATCTCTTGTATGGCCTAGCCTATACTTAGGTTAGTCTATACCCATCTGTCCCCTGTCCTACAACTCCTCCTTAGGGTGGAGTGATAGGGCTACCTTGAGCTTCTGTGTGCAGTCCGCTCTGGTACATATACCCTTCATAGTGTCCTATGGGGTTAGCCACTGGATGCGTTCTGTATGCAGGGGTTTCCCCCCCCCCCCCCCGCTCTTGGGTGTCCCCTAGCCCTCCTTTGGGCTACCTTAGCTCCCGGTCCTCTGCGGCCCCTGCTTCTGGGTGATAGGGTCAGCCTCTATCATGGGTACACCCACTCAGGCGGGATGTCTGGGGGTCCGTGGCCGGACCCCTACATCCCTCCTTCTGTCTCTTTTATTATCCGGGTGCCGGTCCCTTGCCGCCTCCACTGTCGGTGATACCCACCTCCTACCTTGGTGACTCATCCCTTATCCTCTCGGCCGCCAGTCCTCCGTGTGCCGGGGGACTGCCGCCTGCCGCCGGCTTCCAGCCGATGGCTCTCCCTCCTTCCTCATAGCTTGGTCGTCCGTCCGCCGGCCGGCCCCCGGAGTTCCGGCATCCACTGCCGGCAGTCCAGTTCTGCTATAACCATCCTTGTTCCTGTCACCAAGCCGGCAACCTCCGGCTGCCGGAGCCGCCGCTCCCTCCGCCGGCGTGCCGGCACCCTGGTATTACTCTTGACTTCTGTATTGTCTGTCCTAATGCCAGAAACTCTGCTGGAGCGTCCTCCGGCGTGCCGGCGGTCTGCCGGAACCTTCCGTAGGCGTCAAGGCGACTTGCACCATCTTCTACTAGCTATCATCTGATATTGATAGCCCTACACTGCAACCAGATGGCTTTTTTACGTAAATGGATCAGTGTCTTATTACTGTTCTATTGGTAATCATGCTGTCTTCTTGCATATCACAGATTTCCAGCATGCTGCGTGTATCTTAGCGCGGCTGGTTGCCGGAAGCCGTTACCCTATGGGATCTTTTAGTCCCCTAATTTTGGAACTGAGTGGCCTCAGTCCCAACCTTATATCCTTGACAATTCCCAATAGAATTCTATCTGCCCTACGGACTTTCTACTTGAATTCTATCCTGTGCCTTCGGCCACCTCGGATTGTCCAAGGATGAAGGTTACGGTAACCAGCCGGGCGGGATGCACGGAGTATGTTCCTATCCTATCTCAGCCCTTCCTCTGTGCATCACACCCTTTATCAAGTTAAAATTAATGATTAATATTAACTTAGTTTAAGAGTCATTCTTATGACCCCCCCCATACTCATTTTCTCTTTCTTTTACAGGAGGAGCAGATGAAGTGTGATTACGACTTCTGCGCCGTGAAACGCCCGCACTTCTACGGGCATACGGCGTGTAGGACCCACGCCCCTTGTGCCAATAAGAAAGGGGATTTGAAGTTCTGGGACCCGCAGAACTGTATGGTCTGCCAGGATCGCCTAGTCGATGCCTTTCATAATCCTCCCTCAGCGGAGGTCAGGGACACTTCTCGGGATAAGCTACGCAAGTGGGTGCGTGGCTTCCAGAAGAATGCCACTGGACCATACCTGGCCACTGAAGAAATGAGGTCCCTTCTGTTCCCAAAGGCCTCCCCCGATTCTGTGGTGCCCAAAGAACTGATCCCCACTGTCCAGATTACGGTGGAACCAGACGTAGTCATGGCCCAGTCCATGCACGAGTGCCACCTGGATTCCGAGAACGACGAACATATGTCGGATATTTCGGAGGGCACGGAGAAGACCCTTATGGCCCAAGGTGCGGAAGATGAAGAGGACCAGGTGGAATACACCGAGTCGGAGCAGGAGGTCGCTCCGCCTTCCATCACCGCCCCTACTCCTACACCGACGGAAGTGTCTCTCCCGTCTACCTCCGCTACCCCGGAACCCATTCCATCCGCCCAAGAGATGTTCCGGATGATCAAAGCCATTATGGACGACAGGCTGAAAGAAACTCATGAGTTCATCAGGTCCATGAAGGGGTCCAAAGAACCGAAGAAGATCTCGGTTAAGGATCTCCCTGCATGCTCACATGCCAACCCCTGGAGGTATGCCGAGCATATGGTTATCGCGACCGGCAGGATTTTTGTCAGCGATAAGATCGGCACGGTCCCCCTGGAAGATGTGGAGTTCTTCCCAAACTTTGAGGCTTACCCGGACTGTTACGTCCGGCTTCGTTCTGAACCTGCCTCTAAAGAAGAGACCAAACCCAAGGAGGAGATAGTGTTCGATCTCTCGAAGGCCCAGGCTATGCTAGCCACCGCATTTAAAAGTAGGGGTTTTACCTGCTCTAAGCTTCCGGCCCTGAGCAAGAAGCACCCTACTTACGTCGCACCCGACGATGCAGTCCTTCCCTTCATGGAAAAGGCCTTCGCTGCGTGCCTCAAGGCTTTGGAAGAAGGAAAACCCTGCCCTGCACTGGAGGAGTGCAGACCCTTCTTCATAGTAACTCCCCCCGACGCTCGACACTGGAAGGATATCCAGCATACTTTCGTGGTGGGAAAGCTAGATCCTGACGTAGCCGGACGTCAGTTTAACGAAGACCTCCCGAAACTCAACGACCACCTCCTTCGTCGGGAACAAGATACGAAGGAGAGGCTTGCAGCATCCATGTCCCACCAGGTCCAACTTGACATCATGGCTTGTAACACCAGAGTCCCAGACCACTACATGGTACTCGCCAAATCCCACATGGCAACCCTGGTGAAGGATTTGTATCACTTCATGAAGGCTCGGAGAGCCTGTCGAGAATTCGTGTTCTCAGGTGCCACTGTGAAACACGAACCCCGGAGGCTGATTTCCTCCAACATCTGGGGTAAGCACCTCTTTCCCTCTGACCTCGTGAAAGAGATCACCGACAAGGCCGCCACGGAGAACAGGAACCTTCTCCACAAGTGGGGCATGTCAAAGAAGAGGAAATCCTCCCAGGACGACGGACCTCAACCTAAGAGGAAATCCTCCAAGCAGAAACCCCAGCAACGTCAACAGAGACGGCAGTTTCCGGGACCCGCTACTCCCCAAGTGGCAGCTCAGCCACAGCAGACCTTTCAGCTGGTCACCCAACCGGTCTTGTCACAGTCACCGGTTTTCACCCCTGCTTTCGAGCAACAGACGACTACCTTTCGTCCCAAAGGTAGAGGCTCAAGCAGAGGTGCAGGCAGAGACGCATCTCGCCGTCCTTCCAGAGGCAGAGGAGGAAGGGGAGCTAGCGGCCGAGGCAGTAAGCCCTCGGGACACCAGAAGCAATGAAGTGCTTCCGGTGGGAGGAAGACTCCGCCAATTCCAGGATCGTTGGACCTTCGATCCCTGGGCACACAGCATCGTCAAGAAGGGTCTAGGCTGGAGTTGGACTCAACCACCCCCAACCTTCCAGCAATTCTTCCAACAATCAACCCCCCTTCTGGAAGAATATGTCCTAGATCTCTTGAACAAGAAGGTGATAAGGAAGGTAAAGTCCACCAGGTTCCAAGGGAGACTGTTTTGCGTCCCCAAGAAAGACTCCGACAAACTCAGAGTCATTCTGGACTTATCCCCCCTCAACAAGTTCATAGCGAACGACAAGTTCAAGATGCTGACTCTTCAACAGATAAGGACCCTTCTGCCTCGAGGTTCTTACACGGTCTCCATAGACCTGGCGGATGCCTACTGACACGTTCCAATGAACCATCACGCTTCCTCCTACCTAGGATTTCGACTCCAAAGGAAAAGCTACGCCTTCAGGGCCATGCCCTTCGGCCTCAATGTGGCCCCTCGGATCTTCACAAAGCTGGCGGACGCCATAGTACAACTGCTCCGCCTCCGAGACGTCCAGGTGATGCCCTACCTCGACGATTGGCTAGTCTGGGCTCCATCGCCCGAGGATTTTTTAAAATCCTGCAGCAAAGTCACCCAGTACCTAGAACACCTGGGATTCAAGATAAACGTGAAGAAATCTCGCCTCTCTCCAGCTCAGAAGTTCCAATGGTTAGGAATCCAATGGAACCTTCAGTCACACCGCCTTTCCATCCTCCAGAAGAAAAGGAAGGAAATAGCAGGGTCTGTCAAGCGACTACTGAAATCCAAGCGGATCTCAAGACGCCAGCAGGAACGAGTTCTAGGCTCTCTACAGTTCGCCTCAGTAACAAACCCGGTGCTTCGTGCACAGCTAAAGGATGCCGCGGGAGTCTGGAGACGTTCTGCATCCATCGCTCGAAGAGACCTCAAGAGACGGCTCCCAAACAGACTTCGACTTCTCCTCAAGCCGTGGTCGGAAGCAAAGGCCCTGAAAAGGTCCATTCCTCTTCAACACCCACCTCCATCACTCAACATCCACACGGACGCTTCGCTGGAGGGTTGGGGAGGTCACTCCCACCAAAAACAGGCTCAAGGCACATGGTCTCCCCTGTTCAAGACGTTTCACATCAACATCTTGGAGGCCATGGCGGTCCTTCTAACTCTGAAGAAACTCTCCCCGCCTCCCTCGATCCATATTCGTCTAACCCTAGACAACTCGGTGGTAGTTCGATGTCTCAATCGCCAAGGCTCAAGATCGCCCCAGATAAATCAGGTGCTTCTGACAATCTTCCGTCTGGCAGAGAAGAAGAAATGGCACCTGTCTGCAGTTCACCTACAAGGATTCCGCAACGTGACAGCGGACGCTCTATCTCGGACAAGCCCGATAGAGTCGGAATGGTCTCTAGACGCAAGATCATTCTCCTTCATCTCTCACCAAGTCCCAGAACTTCAGATCGATCTCTTCGCAACGAGCGACAACAATCAACTTCCTCGGTATGTGGCCCCGTACGAGGACCCCAAGGCAGAAGCAGTGGACGCCATGTCACTGGACTGGAACAGATGGTCCAAGATCTACCTGTTCCCTCCCACCAACCTTCTGCTGAAAGTCCTCTCCAAGCTGAGAACCTTCAAAGGGACAGCGGCCCTAGTGGCTCCCAAGTGGCCCCGGAGCAACTGGTACCCCCTGGTCCTGGAGCTGCAGCCCAAGCTGATCCCTCTCCCGGGCCCAGTTCTCTCCCAACAAGTACAGAAGTCGACTGTCTTCGCTTCATCATCGAAAATCAAGGACCTTCATCTCATGATTTTCTCTCCCTAGCCGCAAAGAAGAGGTTTGGGATCTCGAAGAAAAGTCTAGACTTCCTCGAGGAATACAAGACCGAATCCACAAGACGGCAATACGAATCATCTTGGAGAAAATGGGTCTCTTTCGTCAAGGCAAAAAATCCTAAGGAAATCACCATTGATTTCTGCATGTCCTTCTTCATTCACCTTCATGGACAGGGATTAGCAGCCAATACGATCTCGACTTGCAAATCGGCCTTGACTAGACCACTGTTGTATGCCTTCCAAATTGATCTGTCCAGCGACATCTTCAATAAACTGCCGAAAGCATGCGCTCGTCTACGCCCAGCACCCCCACCGAAACCGATCTCCTGGTCATTGGACAAGGTGCTCCATTTCGCCTCCAACTTGGATAATGATTCATGCCCTCTCAAGGATCTGACTCAGAAAGTTATATTTCTCTTTGCTCTTGCTTCAGGAGCCCGAGTCAGCGAAATAGTGGCATTGTCAAGAGAAGAGGGTCACATCCTGTTTACTGATTCAGGAGACATTACCCTCTCCCCGGATCCGACGTTTCTCGCCAAAAACGAATTACCCACCAAAAGATGGGGCCCCTGGAGAATATGCCCCCTGAAGGAAGATGCCTCTCTATGCCCAGTAGAGAGCCTCAAGGTCTATCTTCGCAGAACTTCGAACTTTGGTGGAGGCCAACTCTTCAAAGGAGAAACATCGGGCAGCGACCTGTCACTGAAACAACTAAGAGTGAAAATCACCTAGTTCATTCGCAGAGCGGATCCTGACAGTACACCCGCCGGTCACGATCCTAGAAAAGTTGCATCGTCTCTGAATTTCTTTCAGAGTATGGACTTCAAAAGCCTTAAAAGCTTCACAGGCTGGAAGTCCTCGCGTGTTTTCTTCAAACATTATGCGAAACAAGTGCACGAAGTCAAACATTTTGTGGTAGCCGCAGGTAGTGTTATGAAACCTGCACCTAACTCTGCATAGAACAGCGAGTTACTTGGGACTCTAACTCTTCGGGTGCCTATGTTGACCCTCGAGCGATACGTAGTGATGTCGAAAACACTTAGTGCTTTCTTATAACTGTTCTTATCCCAGGTGAAATGTCATAGTCGTCACACAAGTGCCGCATGCCTAGAGCATGATGTGTTTTAATTAAAGACTGACGTTCCTCGAGAACGAGTGCCTACTAATAAATTTGAAATTCCCTTTCAGATTCAAGAGCAAGTCTTTATTGCTATGTACATTATAATTTACTGTAAATTAACTTTACTTATTACTGCAATTCATTTAATTTTCTGCAATTGTGAAATAAAATTCCTATTTTATTACTTGTGCGTCTCAATCCGCTCCTACTTATACTATGAAATACATGCCTGTCATAGTTTTATTATCCCCTTCCCTATGGTTCATGGAGATACTAAGGTCCTAACCCTTATTATATATTCACCTTCGCAATGTAATATTCCAATACGAATACTTACTCTTCATACCCTAGAGACGAAACTCTCCTTCTCTACACACAGTGTCCAACCACCACTTGTCTGCCTTCGAGAATGTTCCGATACGAATGCCAACCATTCAGTCTCGTCTCCAAGTTCTTCAGGTTCTTCTAGCAAGGTGAATAGCCCTTCGATAACCACTTTGATCTTGGCATGGCCCGTGGGAACTTCACTGCCAAGGGGGGCAGGAAGATTCTTCCCTACGGTTCTTTTATTAAGATTACTATGCTACATTGTTCAAAGCCCTTGGCACTTACCCAATAGGGGAAAATCTACCACGATACATTGATTCTCTGGTATTCTTCCATCAGGACGCCATGGCTTGAGCCCAAAAAACAGATTTTGAGCGAAGTGAAAAATCTATTTTTGGGTGAGATAGCCATGGCGTCCTGATGGACCCTCCCTGCTACTTCGTCCAGTTTTTTAGGTCCCACCCTGCTCTGCTGTATCATGGTGATCGGCAAGCAACTGGCTTCAGGATGAGGACGGACGTGACGTCATTTAGCAATGGCGCCCGTTTGTTTACGTCTCGAGTACCAAAAGTAGCCACGGACGAGATTAGCTGTGGAACGGCTCCCAGCTATTCTCCGCCCTTACACACCGAAGTGTTAACTCTGTTCGGGGTGTAGATAGCTATGTGGCGCGTTAATACATGCGTCCCCTGTTGATATACGATGTCTTAAAAGGGAAACCTTTAGGATACTCGCTCCAGAAGTTAGAATTTTGTGATAACCTGTGGTTAAATTCTCTGGGAATATCTTAGTAGTTATTTACCCAAGAAAGCTACCAAAAAGGAACCTTCCATCAGGACGCCATGGCTATCTCACCCAAAAATAGATTTTTCGCTTCGCACAAAATCCATTATGTCAGCCTGCTCAACATCAAAACATTTGCTGCAAGTTTGAACTTTTGAAGTTCAATCGATTTAACTACCCGATGGGGATGTTTCAAATTTTTTATCATTTCCATATTCTATAATGCTGACATTTTACTCTCAGGTCTTTGATAGTCTTGGTAACTCTTTGATAATTTTGAATTGTCTATTCAATTCATGAAGAAAATTTTTGTGTAGATTTATAGCCAATTTATTCTGCTTCTTATAAGTAACTTCATAAAAAATCCTTTGATATAAAAAAGGTGTCCTTTCTCAGATAAATTTTTGCAGTGTCAAAATTTGGGCATAATGGTATGCTGTTAACTGCTTATGGTCTCCTTTTTCTTTCAGCTTTTTGTTACATGCCTCGGTATAACTCAGAAGGATGTAATGCCAAGGAAGGTAATCCTTTCGGTCCCTTTTGGGATACTTTTAATGTAGATTTCGTGGACTCTGAGATTTATCGACCACTGACGTACGATGTGCATCATCAAGATATGGCTCAGAAATGGATTGAAAGATATTCTCCTGATGTTTGGCCAGGTAAGAGCAAAAAGATCCTGATTATGATAATTGTGAAGAGAAAGCTATAAGAAAAACTTGGCCAATTGACGAGCGTAAAATATTTACACAAGATTTCTGGTTTGATCTTGATGTTTACAATACAATAGTTACTTTTCTTAGTTTTAAAGAAAATCTCCAAGTTCAGTACTGAGATACTTGAAAATTGTAGTAAGAACCTAGTTGTAGATTGAATATATGGAAGTAACAGTGTGCTGAATTCATTCGAGCAGATAAACATTTGTGTATATATACACAAATACATATACACAAACATTATTGTATATGTATATTAATGGAAGTGTGGACTGCATCGAGTGAATTTCTTTTATTTTTAGTGATAGAAATTATCAAGCTATTATATCTAATTTTGTTTCTCTACAGTTTTGGCCTTCACTGGTGCTCCTGCAAGCTTCCCTGTACAATTAAGTAATCGTCACTTACAAAAATATTTGTTGTGGAATGAGGATATAACAAATAAAGCAAATGAGTTCATCAAGACATTGCCAAGAGGTCCTTTTGTTGGGATACACTTGAGAAATGGAATAGATTGGGTAAGCCTCCAATATCTTTATACAGTATTTTATGTATGAAACCTCATTTCTTGCTGTTGAGGCGGTAATTCGCCTTCAGTAGCTGCAGTGGGTTCTTCAATAAGGATACAAAAGGATGTGGTTCGGATGATTATTGGAAAAAGTGATAAGTTTTATCCTAAGATAGGATTAATGTAGGAAAAATTATTTAAAAAGGAAGCACTCACAACAAGAATTTAAAATCTTCAGTTACCTTCATTGGAAATCAATATTGAACAGTATGACTAGAAAGTGATAAGGTATGCTATATGGGTAAGGCTCCTTTCAAAGTTAGTGTCTCCATCAGGTAGACAAAGACCTCTATTTTATGAACAGTACATTGTAGAGGTTGGTTCTGTAGCACCAGTATGATTTCATCTGGAAGAGTTTGAGTGTTAATATTGGAATAGTAATATATTAATAGATTTCAGTTTCATGCCACACCTTTTTCTAAGGTAGAAACAGTCTTTGCATTGTACCCTCTGATCTTTAGAATGTATAACTCAACATTAATAGTTAGATTACGTTGATGTTATCATAATTCAAAACAACACTGGATGGTTTTTTCCTAATTCTGAATAGCCTCCCAAGTTTTCTAAATTTAATCCATTTTCATAAATCGAAAGGTAAAGGAAATACAAACCACGCTATTTACATTGGGTTTACTTTCGGCGTAGCGGAAATTGACGAGCCAATAGATTTTAACGAGGGTTAACTACCCCCGCGCTAGTTAGCGGGGGTAGGGGAAGGGGTAGCTTGCTACCCCTCCCCCTCCACACACCGGTGATTTGTCTCACTTCACTTTTGGCTCGGACGATGTGCAGACGTGTCTGTCTATCGTCCTCGTTGTTGACAGCCTTAATCTTTTTCTTTGCTTTTCCTCAGCTGTGTGTTTGGAAGTTGGCCTCGCCCTTTGGTATTCATCATGCGCAAGTGCCCTGGGATCGCCGGCCGCCCTTGCGGTACCTTCATGTCGGCGGTGGATACCGATCCTCACACCCTTTGCCTGCAGTGTCGAGGCCGACGGTGTGACAGGGAAAATACTTGCAGTGAATGTAGGGAGTGGTCTGCCTCCCAGTGGGAGAGGTTTGCCCGCCGGCGTAAGAAGAAGTCCAAGAGAGACCGTTCTCCTTCAGGGACTGCCTTGAAGGAGGAAGGCTCTAGGGACTCTTCTTCCGCCGCCCAAACCTCCTCCGAAGCTCCCACTCGTCCGGCCTCTCGTGAGAGGCCTCCGAGTGGTAGCGCAGACCCTTGTTCTGTTTCCCGAACTCGGGGTGTGGGAGAGGGCGTCGCCTCCCATAGCGGGCGGCTCCCCCTCCTCCCCCGGGGGAGGATTTTGATAACGTTGATAACTCTGTCTCTAACAATGATCTTTTTCAGCTTTGGGCTTCCTTGGGGTTTAAGGGCCTGCCCTCCAAGGAAGCCCTGTTTGACCTTTTTCAGTTGGGGGCCGCTGTCAAGCAGTCGCCGGTGATAGCAGAGGTAGATCCTCTGTCTATCGTCGACGTCGTGGTGGCAGAGGCTTCCGAACATCCTTCGAAGGGGGAGGTGGGTCCCACGGTCTCTCCTGCGGCTTCGTCTCCCCCTCGGGGGAGCGCTCTGACTGAGACTCCTCTTCGGAGGACCGACGATCCTGATGACCACCCTTGTGGCTGCCTTCGCCGTAAGGCTCGTCGTCCTCTTCGTCGCAGGTGCCTCCCGTCTCCCTATAAGAGTGTCAAGAGGCGCCTCTTCGAGTTGTCTCCTCCTCCGTCCTCCGATGAGGATCCTCCTCGCCGGGAGCAGACTGTAGCAGCTGCGTTCTTAGACCTCTCAGGGGATCGTTCGCGATCTCCTACGCCTGCCAGACCTTCCACCTCCTGTGCAGATGGCCAGCAGACTCCTGAACTCGTCAGCCGACGGGCACCAGTCCTTTCAGGGCAAAGGGATGTCTCCCACGGTGTGGGGGCTTCCCTTGCGCGTCAGGGTTCCCCTGCGTGCCCTCCTGCGCGTTCACGTGCAGTAGCGCGTAAGCGCTCTCCATCTTTGCAGTCTCCTGACTCACCTCGCCAGCGCTCTCCTGTTCGTCAGCGCTCCCCTGCTCGCCAGCGCTCTCCTGATGGGCAACGCCCCCCTGCTCGCCAGCGCCTGCGGACAACATACAACCTCCTGTTCCTGTTACGCACCCAGCGCGCCAACGGTCACCTGAGCGCACAAGATCTCCTGCTCGTCAGCGCGCACCTGCGCATCCAGTTCCTGACACGCTCCCTGCGTGCCCACGCTCGCCCACGCGCCCTAGATCTCGCCCACGCGTTCCTGCTCGTCATCCTTCTCCTGCGCATCAACGCTCACGGTCTCCTGCGCGTACATCCAGAGTTCCGGCACGCCCACGCGCCTTCCTTTCCTGAGCCCGTTCGCGAGCGTTCGCCTTTGCGCGTCGCGCCTCTTGCTCCTGCGCAGCAATCTACGCGTCGTCTTCCTGCGCGCCAGCGATCTCCAGCGCGTCAGCGATCTCCAACGCGTCAGCGATATCCAACGCGTCAGCGATCTCCAGCACGTCAGCGATCTCCTGCGCGTCAGCGATCTCCAGCGCGTCAGCGTTTCCCTGAGTTCCGGCGATTTCCTGACCGCCTGCGCGCAAGCGCTCTCCTACACGTCAGCGCCACCCGGATCTTGACAGACATAGGTCTCCTGCGATCAGCTCGCCCACGCCCGGTCGTTCGCCTGCGCCTTTTACACGACATCGCTCGCCAGCGTTCGCCAACGCGCTATCGTTCGCCGACTAGCCATCGCTCGCCCACGCGTCACAGGTCTCGAGGACACCATCGTTCCCCTGCGCTGGACTTTTCTCCTGGCACTCAGCGATCTCCTGTGCGCCCGCGCGTTCCTTCGCCCACTCGCCAGCTCCCCCACGCGCCCACTCGCCCGCTCGCAATCGCTCCCACGCTCGTTTATCTCCGCGCGAATACGCGCCCGCGCTCCAGCAGCCCCTCACGCGAGATCCATTGGAAACTTCCCCGCGCGACCCCCAGCGCGACCCCCGTTCTCGTCGGGTTCCGCAGCTCGTGGCGGCAGCAGGGACACGTAGTCAGGATCACCTCCGCACAAGCGCAGGTCTCTCTCGCAGGACGAGGAAGAATCGTCGGAGAGGTCAAGGCAACTTTCTTCCCCTTTTTTGCAGCTAGGCCCAGTTGCGTCCACTCCGAAGGGTCAGGCGATCCCCTTCCCTCCAGTGGGAATTACAGACTCTGTGTCCGTATCTCGGCAGTCCTGGTTTGGTCCCCTGATGCGGGCGTTAGTGAAGGCTATGAAGCCGGCACTCACCGATCTAGGACTAAAGCCAACGACGGCCTCTCCCCCGCTGAAGAGAAGGAGAGGAGTGGACTTCGTGGTGACTTCTCCCAGGGAGAAGTTGGTTCCTAAGAGGTCCGCCAGGAAGGCTCCATCCCCTTCGCAGTCGTTTTCTCCTTCTCGTGTGGACGAGGCCTTTCCGTCCTCAGGAGAACCCAGCGAGGCGGCGGCCTCTCCCTCGGCACCAAGGGGGGAGTCTCCTCCTTGTGGAGGGGAATCGTCTCGCGTAGAAGGTACCTTCCAGACCTCTTTGCTGGAGTCTTGTATCCCGCCCAGGAGGGAACTCATGGAATCCAAGACAATTCCAAAGTCCTCTTCGCAAATTCATCAGGAACCAGCCAGACCCCGGGAGAACGTCCACGTGTCTCCCCAGGAAGAGCTTCCGGGGACAGGAGACTTAGCTGCCAGTCCGCAGGGAGGAGAGCAGCACGAGTCTGAGCATGCCTTCTGGCAGGTCTTGGGCCTGATGAGGCAGCTCAACAAGTTCAAGGACCCGGAGATCGCTCATTGTGAGGGCAAAGACACGGTCCTGGATCAGGTCTATGGAACTCAGAAGCCCCCAAAGGCCAGTGCGGCCCTGCCCTGGTCCCAGGGGGTGAAGAGTGCCAGAGAAAGGGCCAACGCTCAGCTCGCAGTACTCGCCTCTTCCAGTCGTTCCTCTGCCGGGAACAGACTCCTCCCACCTCCTCGTCTACAGCAGAGGAGGTATTTTGAGATCATGGGGGAGTCTAGCCTCGCTCTTCCCCTCCACCATTCGGCGGAAGAGCTTACTAGGGGAGTTCCACTTGAGAAGCTCTCCGCCCGGCAGGTGACATTCTCGGCGTCGGAGATCCTGAGCCAGGAGAAGGTCGCGAAGTGTGCCATGCAGGCCACTTCGTGGCTGGATGTCTGGCTGGGTTCTCTGGGCATCTTATTGCGCTCCGAAGATCTGTCTAAGGAGAGCAATAGGAAGGCCCTGGAGACCTTCGTCCTCTCGGGCACTCGCTCCATCGAGTTCCTGGCACACCAGGTTACCAACCTGTGGGCCAACTCGGTGCTGAAGCGTCGTGATGCGGTGACCGAGAAGATCCACCCGAAGGTCCCTGCCGTGGATGTCTGCAGGCTCAGACACTCCTCCATCCTTGGGGGAAGTTTGTTTGATCCCCAAGATATGGAACACACAGCTGAGAGGTGTAGGAAGTCTAGCCAGGACTCCCTCCTCCAAAGGGCCCTTGCATCTCGGCCCTACAAGCCTCCAGCTCCGCAGCAACATCAGCAGCAGCCTCGCAGGACACCGAAGCAGGCGCCGGCAGCTAAGAAAGTGGTGTCTAAGCCCCAGCCCTTTCCTGTCAAGGACAAGAGGGGCGGTAAGTCCTCCAGGGGAGGCAAGACTTCTAGAGGGAGCGTCCGCGGCCGTAAACGCTAGGAGTGGCAGTCCCCCGCGTGTCCACCTTTGGGGGGATGCCTTCAAAGTTGCGTGCACAGGTGGCAGCAACATGGGGCCGATTCTTGGACGGTCTCCGTGATCGGCCAAGGTTATCGCGTCCCATTCACGACATCTCAACCTCCCCTGACAGCGAATCCAGTGTCGTTGAGCTCCTATGCCATGGGATCGGCAAAGGGGCTAGCCCTTCAGGCAGAAGTCGAAACCATGCTTAAGAAGGATGCTCTCCAGGAGGTTGTCGACGGCTCCCCAGGATTCTTCAGTCGACTCTTTCTTGTAAAGAAGGCGTCTGGAGGCTGGAGACCTGTCATCGACCTCTCAGCTCTGAACAAGTTTGGCAAGCAAACTCCGTTCAGCATGGAGACAGCGGACACGGTCAGACTTGCTGTGAGACCACAAGACTTTTGTGCACACTGGATCTGAAAGACGCATACTTCCAGATCCCAATCCATCCGTCTTCCAGGAAGTACTTGAGATTCAGCTTAGACGGCAAGACCTACCAGTTCAAGGTGCTGTGCTTCGGTCTCTCCACAGCCCCTCAGGTGTTCACCAGAGTGTTCACACTGATATCTTCGTGGGCGCACAGGAACGGCATCCGTCTTCTCCGATATCTGGACGACTGGCTGATCCTGGCAGACTCGGAGTCGACCCTTCTTCGACACTGAGACAGGCTCCTGGGACTTTGCCAAGATCTGGGGATCTTGGTAAATCTCGTGAAGTCCTTTCTGCAGCCGTCCCAGCGACTGGTTTATCTAGGCATGTTGTTAGACACCAATCTCCACAAAGCCTTTCCATCAGACGACAGGATAGCAAGGCTGAGGAGGGTGGCAGAACCCTTCCTCAGGCGAGAAGAGCTTCCAGCCCAATCGTGGTTGCGTCTTTTAGGTCACCTAGCCTCCCTGGCCCGTCTGGTTCCAAACGGCTGTCTCAGGATGAGATCCCTGTAATGGCGGCTCAAGTCCTGGTGGAGTCAAGGATTCGATTCCCCGGACTTTCTGGTCCCGATAGGACCCTTGGAAGAGGTGGACCTGCGGTGGTGGCTGGTCGACGAGAACCTGCGAAAGGGAGTGGATCTTCTCGTCCTCCCCCCGGAATTGGAGCTGTTTTTGGACGCGTCAAAAGAAGGGTGGGGGGCTCACATTCTGAACCAGAGGACCTTAGGCCTTTGGTCAGAATCAGAAAAGTACCTGCACATCAACCTGCTAGAGATGAAGGCCGTATTCCTGGCTCTTCAACAGTTCCAACGGACCCTGGCGGGTCACTCCGTGGTGGTGATGAGCGACAACACGACGGTAGTGGCTTATATCAACAAGCAGGGAGGTACTTTTTCACATCAGCTATCCCATCTTGCAGTAGAGATTCTGAGGTGGACCAAAGTCCACTCGATAACACTATCAGCTCGCTTCATTCCTGGCAAGAGGAATGTGCTCGCCGACAGTCTGAGCAGGGCTTCGCAGATAGTGAGTACCGAGTGGTCTTTGGATCCTCAGATAGCCAACAAAGTCCTGACTTTGTGGGGTTCCCCGACGGTGGATCTGTTCGCGACAGCCATGAATTTCAAGCTGCCCCTGTACTGCTCCCCAGTCCCAGACCCCAAGGTTCTCTGGCAAGATGCTTTCCAACAACGGTGGGACAACATCGACGTGTACGCCTTCCCACCGTGCTGTCTGATGAGAAGGGTGCTCAACAGGACCAGACTATCGGTCAACCTGTCTATGACTCTGATAGCTCTGCTATGGCATCACGCGGAATGGTTCCCGGACCTTCTGCAGCTCCTGACGGAGATCCCGAGAGAGCTTCCCCCACGACACGAGCTACTCAGACAGCCACACTGCAACATCTTCCACAAAGCCGTAGCCTCGCTTCGGCTTCACGCCTGGAGACTATCCAGCGTCTCCTCACGGAGAGAGGCTTTTCGCAACAGGTTGCGGAGAGAATGTCCCGGCTCCTGCGAAAGTCCTCTGCGGGAGTCTAATAGGGGAAGTGAAGAGTCTTCTGTGGTTGGTGTTGTGGGAGGGGTATCTCTCCACTTGATGTCACTATTCCAGCAATAGCGGAGTTTCTTGTTTATTTACAGGAGGAAATGCGCCTTTCGGTCTCGGCGGTGAAAGGCTATCACTCAGCCTTAAGCCTGGCTTTTAGGCTGAAAGGAGTGGACATTTCTTCCTCGCTGGAACTCTCTCTACTCATACGTAGCTATGAGCTTACCTGCCCTCAGTTGGAAGTGAGACCTCCTCCATGGAACGTGGTTCGTGTTCTCAGGGCTCTTAAGAGACCTTTCGAACCATTACGCCAGGCCTCTGATCGCCACCTGACTTGGAAGACGGCTTTCCTACTCGCATTGGCCTCTGCCAAACGAGTTAGTGAACTTCATGGTCTCTCGTACGACATCGCCCATTCAAGGGGATGGGGGGAGGTAAAGTTCAGGTTCGTCCCTGAGTTTGTTGCCAAGACTCAGAACCCTGGAGTGCCGGACCCACGGTTCAACTCTTTCAGGGTCACGAGTCTCCGTTCTGTAACAAGCGACCCAGACCATCTGTTATTATGCCCAGTGAGGAGTCTGAGGTGTTACTTGAAGAGGACAGCTGCAGTTCGTCCTTGCGTGCAAGCATTGTTTGTTAGCACAGGCAGGACGAAGAGGAGGGTCACCAAGAATACCATCTCGGCTTGGATTAGAAGGGTTATCTATCACGCCTTGAATCCAGACCCTCCTCCGTCACGTCGCCCTAGGGCGCACGACGTCAGGGGCATCGCTACGTTCCTGGCCTTCAAGAGAAATTTCTCTGTAACGCAGATGCTTCAAGCTGGGGTCTGTAAGCGTCAAACAACCTTCACAGCCCACTACCTGCAGGACGTGACCCACAGGAGCCTCGATGCATTTTCTATCGGCCCCGTGGTGGCTGCACAACAGCTGGTCTAACCTCAGGCTCCTTGATGGACAAGTAGCAGTAGGTTGAGGGTGTTGTTACCCGGTTTTAGTCTGCGTGATTGAAAGAGTATGTCTGGCCCTTACTTCTTTCTTCATCCTCCCCTCTCTTGGGGAAAGCAGCATCCAAGGTCTCCGCATAGCTGACCTCAACCTCTGCAGGTAAACCATGCTCCCTTGTGTTTTTTGTATTAAGCTTAATACTGTCGCGTCCCCCATACCCTGACGAGGTGGTATTGGGTACGTCCTAGCCAAGATTCCTATCTAAAGGACTCAAGGTCAACTTCCTAGGACGAGTCACGCTCTTTCCTCCACACACAACTTACGTAGGCCACACGCTCCTTGCAGAGCAAGGAACTTGTGAGGTGCAGGGACTCCTTTTCTCGAGTGCTACTCACTTGGAGTCGGAGTCCCCGGGTAAAGCCAAAGCCAGTAAGGCTGGGGACTTTCCACCCTTCCTAAGGGGTAAGTCACCCAATGTAAATAGCGTGGTTTGTATTTCGGTTACGGAACAAATGACAAATTCGGAAATAATTTGTATTTTTCCTAACCATACAAACCTTAGCTATTTACACATATTTGCCCACCAGCCCTGTCCCCCAAGTCAAGTCCTACCTCTAAGTGAAGTGAGACAAATCACCGGTGTGTGGGGAGGGAGGGGTAGCAAGCTACCCCTTCACCTACCCCCGCTAACTAGCGCGGGGGTAGTTAACCCTCGTTAAAATCTATTGGCTAGTCAATTTCAGCTACGCCGAAAGTAAACCCAATGTAAATAGCTAAGGTTTGTATGGTTAGGAAAAATACAAATTATCTCCGAATTTGTCATTTTGGTACATTCTGTATATTTTCAATGTGGTATTACAATAAATGTTTTCTTTTTCAGGAAAGAGCTTGTGAGCATGTAGAACACAGTCCAAACTTTTTTGCAGCTCCCCAGTGTTTGGGTTACCGTAATGAGCATGGCGTAGCTACGAAGGAACTTTGCCTACCTTCTCAGAACTCTATTGTGAAAAAACTAAAACGTGCTATTAAGTCTGTCGGCGCCAAGAGTGTGTTTGTGGCTTCTGACAATGATTTTATGATAGAGCCATTGTCCAAAGCCTTAAGGAAAATGAAGGTAAGCTTTACATGATTAATGTAATTTTTCTACTTAGGAATTTAGGCTTGCTACTTGCAATCAATAATTCAGGTGTTTTGAAATGTTGATTGCAGAAATATTTTTTGCCTTTTTCTTATCCTCAAAACCGTTTTAAAATCAGTTTTGTGCTTGAATAGGCCCCACCTCAAAAATGTTATTGCAAGAATAACCCTAGTTGAAGAAACAATATGGTATGAGCCCAGGGTGTCCAACTGGGAAGATAGCCCAGTGAGAAAAGGAAATAGTGTGTCCTCATGCAAGAGAACTACCCTAAGACAGTGGAAGACCATGGCACAGAGGCTATACCACTACCCAAGGCTAGGGAACAATGGTTTGATTTTGGAGTGTCCTCCTCGAAGAGCTGCTTACCGTAGCTAAGTCTCTTCTACCCTTGCCAAATAAAAAGTAGCTGGTTATCAAATGCAGTGCCGTAGTTAACCTCTGGAGTGAATAAGAATTTAGGAGTAGTAGGTTGGCCAAGGCACCAGCCACCCGTTGAGATACTACCGCTAGAGAGTTATGGGGTCTTTTGACTGGCCAGACAGTACTACATTGGATCCTTCTCTCTGGTTACGGTTCATTTTCCCGTTTTGCCTACATACACACTGAATAGTCTGGCCTATTCTTTACATATTCTCCTCTGTCCTCATACACCTGACAACACAGATTACCAAATAATTCTTCTTCACTCAAGGGGTTACTGCACTGTAATTGTTCAGTGGCCACTTTTCTCTTGGTAAGGGTAGAAGAGACTCTTTAGCTATGGTAAGCAGCTCTTCTAGGAGAAGGACACTCCAAAATCAAACCATTGTTCTCTAGTCTTGGGTAGTGCCATAACCTCTGTACCATGGTCTTCCACTGCCTTGGTTTAGAGTTCTCTTGCTTGAGGGTACACTCAAGCACACTCTTCCATCTTATTTCTTTTCCTTTTGTTTTGTTAAAGTTTTTATAGTTTATACAGGAAATATTTATTTCAAAGTTGTTACTCTTCCTGAAATATTTTATTTTTCTTGTTTCCTTTCCTCACTGAGCTACTTTCCCTGTTGGGGCCTCTGGGCCTATAGCATCCTGCTTTTCCAACTAGGGTTGTAGCTTAGCAAGTAATAATAATAATAATAATAATAACAGGTATTTTGATGTTGTCAGGTGCATGTGGAAAGAGGAGAATGTGTAAAGAATAGGCCAGACTACTCTGTGTATGTGCAGGCTAAGGAAAAATTAGCCATAACAAGAGAGGGATCCAATTAAGTACTAAGTGGTCAGTCAAAGACCCCAGTCAAAATAACATTTGTAATAACCTGATATCTATTCCATATGAAACCTGAATATTTGTTGACTTTTGTAGCTGGAAATCATAGGCATGGAATTCAGGTTAGACCTACTCCAGGCCAAAATTTAAGAAAATTGTACTTTCAAACAGCTTCTTGGAACCAGTTAAGTTTGTAAGTTCTGGAGTACCTTTTGTATTTCAATCTTTTGTTTGAAAAGTAACTAAGTAGCTTACTGCTGCATTGCCAATTAACAAGAAGCCCAAATAAAAAGACTGAAAACTAGCACTAGCAGAAGCGGGTGAGCGTTCCCTCAAATGAGGAACTGTAAAAACCTTACTGTCAGTGGGGAAGCTATCTGCTAGTGGGCAATGAGTCCCAATTCATTACCTTGGTGAAATATTAAGATAAATTAATTACATAAATGAGCTAGGTGAATTTAATGACAAAGGTTGTATATAGTATTTCCTTGAATGCAACCTATTAATAGAAAAAGCTGTCTACTGCAAGTGCCATCATGATGACCTATGAATGTTAACAATAAAGAAAAGAAATCCCCCTGCCATTATACCCTTCCCCCCCTCTATATTACACTGCCAAAATACCCATCAGTTTGGGAGGGCCCTGGAAAATAGGTAAACATAGCCTCTGATTTAACTGAAAGTGACCACATCATCACCTTTAGTTTTTTTCTAAGGTTTTTAACCATTACCTTTGGGAATATTATGTTAATCTGTATGTGAGTGAGATATTGTTTTGCCTCTCTACATTATTTAGGTATGTCTAAAGCTAATTATTCTCTGTGGTATTGATTCTAGTGTAAAGTAAAGAGGTTTTACTTGGAAAATAAGAAAACAAGGCCTCAGATTTAACTGATCACATCTTCAACGTCACCTCAAGTTTTTATCACATATTTTCGTTGATTATTATTTTGTTTATCAGTTAGAGTGATGTCTGTATTATTCTTATGTCGTTCTACATTATCAAGCTACTGTATCTTCTTCATCCTCCTTGTTATCCCTACATTAAGGGGTCGGTTGCCTGATGCGCCCTCATAATGCGCCCTCTCCAATGCCTTTTATCAAAGGCATTCTCTTCCACCAAACCTCTTCTCTCCATATCATCCTTCACCTTATCTCTCCAGCTACAGCTAATCATTTTCCATGATACTGCTTTAAATGTAAAGTAATCAGGTTTTACTTAGATTCAGTTTGTCCTCACTCTTTTTGTGTATCTTACCAAGGCTTCAGATGTACTTTATCCCTTATAGCCATCAATGTGAATTATTTTATGATGGGAAGTTCTTGAGGATGAAAAGATATTTGCATATCTTAAATTTGGCACATACGAGTGAAAGATATGACAACGAAAACAAAGGGAACGATGTCAGTCGGACAAATCTGAACACAGTGTTTTACTATAACATCAAATGTTCCTAAGTGGGCCAAGGGCATTTTCATTTATATCATTTTTATCAAATAAACATCTACAATATTAAAATTTTTCAATATTAAACTTACCCGATAATCATGTAGCTGTCAACTCCGTTGCCCGACAGAATTCTATGGAGGGATACGCCAGCTATCACAATACTAGAAGGGGGTGTACTTACCAGCGCCACCTGTGGCCAGGTACTCAAGTACTTCTTGTTGACACCTCCTCAATTATTCCTCTGTCGTGCTTCCGGCAAGACGTTCTGGGATACGCTTATGATCTTCGAGTTTGTTCACGGCTAATTGGTGAAGTATTCTCTCAGATTTCGGCTGTCGCATTACTGGAAACCTTCTTATATTAGCTAGATAGCTTTTATATAGTCCTGATTAACGGTTAACGATCTTTTGCTTGATTTTGGAAACCCCTTTGGCTAACTCTTTGGATTCAAGATGTCTGACATTTCGCAAGCCCCCTCCCATAGACGATGTAGGTCTTGCAATAGGCGTATTCCGAAGGCCTCGGTAGATCCTCACACCGCTTGTTCTGACTGTAGGGACAGGCCCTGTCAGTTAGAAAATCGATGTGAGGAATGCGCCGGACTTTCGGAACTGGAATTTGTCCGTCTTTTAAAATATTCATCTAAGTTAGAGAGAGGTAGAGTTAGGAGGAGTTCTTCTCACTCTTCACTGTTTTCCTCACCTCATGATCCCCTACCTTTTCCTACCCCTGTAGTGGCTACCCCCGAACCTACTGTTTGCCCTCCGCCTGATATGTCTGTTGTTTTGCGTGCTATTCAGGCCTTAGGCGATAAAGTAGAGTCAGTGGTAAGTGACCATAAGTCTCTGATGGCCGAAGTTAAGGAACTTAAGGTCAAGAGTGCAGTGGGTGGAGTTAGTGCCAGTGCTGTGACGAGTGCTAGTGTCAGTGCAGTGCCAAGTGCTAGTGTCAGTGCCAGTGTGGTGCGTGAGGATTCTTCTGTGCGAGCCAGTCGTTCTCCCAGTCCGGGACCTCTTGCAAGCTCCCATGCCCAGGGGAGAAGCAATGTCGAAGGGCATAAGGGTTCGGCAGGCCTTGTTAGGCGCACAGAAGTTTCCTCGGTGGTTGCGGGCGTGTCTTCCAAAGACCGTCACTCCCACCCGCAGACGATTGAGCCCGTCTTTTTCTCGTCCGCTGATCATCTGTCAGGGAAGAAACGTTGGTCTCAGGTCTCGAGACCACTTAAACGCAGAGTCCAGTCCGCGAGTGCTCAGCCAGGTTGCAGTCATTGGCTCAGCTCTGACTCGCCGCAGTCATCTGTCGACTGCACTCCGCCCAAGAGGAGTAAGGTTCTGCCACAACAGAGCTCGACTGTCGACCCTAAGTGGACTCTACTACAGTCCATGCAAGCACAGCTTTCGGACTTGATGCGTGAGTGTCGGGCTGAGAGTGTTGCTCCTCCGCCTCCGCCTACACTCCCTCCGCCTGCGCTCGCTCCGCCTACGCTCGCTCCGCCTGCGTTTGCTCCGCCTGATCGCAGTACCACCTGCCAGGCGTACGATGTTGAGCCACGGTCGGAGTTTGCTGTTCCCAGTGGTGTTCAGCCTCCGCCTTCTTTAAGGCAACCTTTGCTATGGGATCAGGAGGATTATACCTCTCTTCCTCCGCCTCCCTTTGCTGCTCCACCAGTGGTGCAACTCTTGGCTGAGGTACAACAACCTCTCCCGTCCATGAGTCAGTCTCCTCAGCTCTCGCTGCAGCGAGCTCAACCATCCACAAGGCAAGCTCCACTACACCTTGGCCTTGCGCCTCAGGAGCCTCAGCTTGCGAGACATTTACCTTGTTCTGCGCAGCCTCAACCTCATCACGCTCCGCTCACACCACAGGAACAGGAACTTGCTACTCCGCTTCCACCAACCGCTCAGCAAGCGCAATCCTTGGGTTCAACCACTCATGCTAGGAGTCAGCCTCCTCCACCCATGCGCCTTCCTTCTGCTTCTTCTGCTATTCAGCCTTTGCAGTCTGAGCCTCAGGTTCTCCCTCAACAGTTACTTGAAGAGGAAACCAATACTGTTGTTCCTACTCGTTCGGACTCTGCTGTTCAGCATTCTTGTCCGATACCTTCGCTGCACTCTGGTGATGAGGCGTCTGATGATGAGGAGCACACCTGGATCCCTCATCAGACGTGGATGAATCCAAGCCTTCTCCACAGTCTATTGACTTTCGTAAGGTCTTGGTTCTGCTTAGGGAGGTTTACCCAGACCACTTTGTCTCTGCTATTCCCCGCTCTCCGCCATCTGAGTTTTCGCTGGGCATACAACAAGCTAAGTCCTCCTATACTAAGCTAGTCCTAGCAAGGTCCTCTAAGAGAGCATTAAGGATCTTAGGGGAGTGGCTGCAGTCTAAGCAACACCTAGGCAAGACTTCTTTCATGTTCCCGCCGACCAAGCTCACTTCGAAAGCGAGCGTTTGGTATGCCACAGGAGAAGCACCAGGCTTGGGAGTACCTGCCTCTGCCCAGGCTGACTTCTCAAGTCTGGTGGACTCGCCTCGGAGAACTGCAATGAGGCGTTCTAAGGTTTGCTGGACCTTCTCAGACCTTGATCACTTACTGAAAGGACTGTTTAGAGCATTTGAGATGTTCAACTTTCTTGACTGGTGCCTGGGGGCCCTCAGCAAGAAGACCTCTCCTGCGGACAAGGATTCTGCCATGCTATTAATGTCCTGCATGGATAAGGCCATTAGGGATGGATCTGGTGAGCTTGCGTCGATGTTTGTATCAGGGGTTTTGAAGAAAAGGGAACAGCTGTGTACCTTCCTTTCCTCCAGCATTACACCTTGCCAAAGGTCACAACTCCTTTTTGCTCCGCTCTCGAAGTTCCTCTTCCCTGAAGAGCTGGTTAAGGACTTGTCTGCTGCCCTGATACAAAAGGACACACACGATCTAGTAGCCTCATCGGCTCGTAAGTCTAAGGTTACTACCTCAGTCCCCAAGACTTATCGCTCACCAGTGGCTGATACCCCTGCGACGAGGTTCATACCGCCCTTTCGTGGTAGAGCCCCCAGCCGAGGAAGCTCCCGTCCAGACTCTTTCAGGAGCAAGTCCAGGAAAGGCTCCAGGACATCTAAAGGTAAACACTGACTCTCCGCAACTCCAGACAGCAGTAGGAGCCAGGCTCAAGATCTTCTGGCGAGCCTGGGAGAAGAGAGGTGCAGACGCCCAGTCTGTCAGTTGGCTGAGGAACAGTTACAGGATTCCATTCTGCCTCAAACCACCTCTGACCACATCACCCATCAACCTCTCTCCCAACTACAAAGAAGAGGACAAGAGGCTAGCATTGCACCAGGAGGTGTCGCTACTTGTGCAGAAGAAGGCAGTGGTTATAGTCCGGGACCATCAATCCCCGGGCTTCTACAACCGTCTCTTTCTTGTGGCCAAGAAGACAGGAGGTTGGAGACCGGTGCTGGACGTCAGCGCGCTCAACGCGTATGTCACCAAGCAGACGTTCACGATGGAGACGACGAAGTCGGTCTTAGCAGCGGTCAGGCAGGAGGACTGGATGGTCTCGTTGGACTTGAAAGATGCCTACTTTCACGTTCCTATTCATCCAGACTCCCAACCTTTCCTGAGATTCGTTTTCGGAAAGGTTGTCTACCAATTCCAAGCCCTGTGTTTTGGCCTAAGCACAGCTCCTATGGTCTTTACTCATCTGATGAGGAATATAGCAAAATTCCTACACTTATCGGACATCAGAGCCTCCCTCTACTTGGACGACTGGCTGTTGAGAGCCTCCACGAGTCGTCGCTGTCTGGAGAATCTCAATTGGACTTTAGACTTAATCAGAGAACTGGGTCTATTAGTCAACATAGAAAAGTCTCAACTCATTCCCTCCCAATCCATTGTGTACCTGGGAATGGAGATTCGGAGTCAGGATTTTCGGGCTTTTCCTTCGGCCCCCAGGATAAGCCAAGCCCTAGAGTGCATCATGAGCATGCTGAAGAGGAGCAGTTGCTCGGTGAGACAGTGGATGAGTCTCACAGGGACCCTTTCATCACTGGCCCTGTTCGTCGAGCTAGGGAGACTCCACCTCCGCCCTCTTCAATTCC
Source organism: Palaemon carinicauda (assembly GCF_036898095.1). Classification (NCBI taxonomy): domain Eukaryota; kingdom Metazoa; phylum Arthropoda; class Malacostraca; order Decapoda; family Palaemonidae; genus Palaemon; species Palaemon carinicauda. The sequence continues at coordinate 82,617,471 of NC_090750.1, forward strand.
ATCTTGCAGCTCATTGGGACAAGGGTTCGACTCTCGAAGCAGTCTCTATCCCAATCACCCAAGAGATGAAGACCACTCTCCTGTGGTGGAAGCACAACCTCCTTCGCAGAGAGGGTCTATCGTTGGCTATTCAGACCCCCAATCTTCATCTCTTCTCAGATGCATCGGACTCGGGCTGGGGTGCGACCTTGAACGGACGGGAATGCTCGGGAACGTGGAACGAAGAACAGGGATTACTCCACATCAACTGCAAGGAGCTACTAGCAGTTCATTTAGCCCTGTTGAACTTCAAGTCCCTCCTGCTAGGCAAAGTGGTGGAGGTGAACTCAGACAATACCACAGCCTTGGCTTACATCTCCAAGCAAGGAGGGACCCATTCGAGGAGCCTATACGAGATCGCAAGGGACCTCCTCATTTGGTCAAGAGGTCTAAACCTCACTCTGGTCACGAGGTTCATTCAGGGCGATATGAACGTCTCAGCAGATCGCCTAAGCAGAAGGAATCAGGTCATTCCCACGGAATGGACCCTCCACAAGAGTGTGTGCAACAGACTTTGGACCTTGTGGGGTCAGCCTACCATAGATCTGTTTGCCACCTCCATAACCAAGAGACTTCCGCTGTACTGTTCCCCTGTTCCAGACCCTGCAGCAGTTCATGTGGATGCTTTTCTACTGAACTGGTCCCATCTCGACCTGTACGCATTCCCACCGTTCAAGATAATAAACAAAGTTCTGCAGAAATTCCTCTCGCACGAAGGGACACGGCTGACGCTGGTTGCTCCCCTTTGGCCTGCAAGAGAATGGTTCACAGAGGTACTTCAATGGCTAGTCGACATCCCCAGGACTCTACCTCTAAGAGTGGACCTTCTACGTCAACCTCACGTAGACAGGTTGCACCCAAACCTCCACGCTCTTCGGCTGACTGCCTTCAGACTGTCGAAAGATTCGCTAGAGCTAGAGGCTTTTCGAAGGAGGCAGCCAGTGCGATTGCCAGAGCGAGAAGGGTTTCCACTCGTAGAGTCTACCAGTCTAAGTGGGAGGTCTTCCGAAGCTGGTGTAGAGCCAATTCAATATCCTCTACCAATACCTCTGTGACCCAAATAGCTGACTTCCTTCTACATCTTAGGAATGAGAGATCCCTTTCAGCCCCTACGATTAAAGGATATAGGAGTATGTTGGCTTCAGTTCTCCGCCACAGAGGTTTGGACCTTTCTTCCAACAAGGACCTTCAAGACATTCTTAAGTCTTTTGAGACGTCTAAAGAGCGTCGTCTATCCACTCCAGGCTGGAACCTAGACGTAGTCTTAAGGTTTCTTATGTCTCCTAGGTTCGAACCTCTCCAGTCAGCTTCCCTCAAGGACCTTACCCTCAAGACTCTCTTTCTCGTCTGCCTTGCAACAGCTAAGAGAGTCAGTGAGGTTCATGCCTTCAGCAAGAACATTGGTTTCACGACCGAATCTGCAACATGTTCTTTTCAGCTTGGATTCCTAGCAAAGAACGAACTTCCTTCACGTCCTTGGCCTAGATCGTTTGAAATACCTAGCCTCTCCAACATGGTAGGTAACGAACTAGAGAGAGTTCTTTGCCCTGTCAGAGCTCTCAAATTTTATCTTAAGAGGTCTAAACCTCTTCGAGGACAGTCAGAAGCCTTATGGTGTGCCATCAAGAAACCTTCGAGGCCCATGTCCAAGAATGGGGTTTCATATTATATAAGGCTTCTGATTAGAGAAGCCCACTCTCACTTAAAGGAGGAAGACCTTGCATTGCTGAAGGTAAGGACCCACGAAGTAAGAGCCGTAGCTACTTCGATGGCCTTTAATAAAAACCGTTCTCTGCAGAGCATAATGGATGCAACCTATTGGAGGAGCAAGTCAGTGTTTGCATCATTTTATCTGAAAGATGTCCAGTCTCTTTACGAGAACTGCTACACCCTGGGACCATTCGTAGCAGCGAGTGCAGTAGTAGGTGAGGGCTCAGCCACTACATTCCCTTAATCCCATAACCTTTTTTAACCTTTCTCTTGAATGCTTTTATTGTTGTTTTTATGGTTGTTACGGTAGGCTAAGAAGCCTTCCGCATCCTTTTGATTTGGCGGGTGGTCTATTCATTCTTGAGAAGCGCCTGGGTTAGAGGTTTTGTAGAGGTCCTTTAGTAGGGGTTGCAACCCCATATACTTTGGCACCTTTGGGTTGATTCAGCCTCCAAGAGGAACGCTGCGCTCAGCAAGGAAGACGAACTTAAAAAAGAGGCAGAGTAACGGTTCAATTCGACTTCCTTACCAGGTACTTATTATTTCATTGTTATTTGAGATAACTGTTATATGAAATATGGGATACTTAGCTATCCTTTAATCTTGTACACTGGTTTTCACCCACCCCCCTGGGTGTGAATCAGCTACATGATTATCGGGTAAGTTTAATATTGAAAAATGTTATTTTTATTAGTAAAATAAATTTTTGAATATACTTACCCGATAATCATGATTTAATCGACCCTCCCTTCCTCCCCAGAGAGAACCAGTGGACCGAGGAATAATTGAGGAGGTGTCAACAAGAAGTACTTGAGTACCTGGCCACAGGTGGCGCTGGTAAGTACACCCCCTTCTAGTATTGTGATAGCTGGCGTATCCCTCCATAGAATTCTGTCGGGCAACGGAGTTGACAGCTACATGATTATCGGGTAAGTATATTCAAAAATTTATTTTACTAATAAAAATAACATTTTTCTGAAAGAGTAGACAATCTTGCTAGTGAATAGAGTCTAGTTTTAAATTTTATCAATAATGACTTCTAGCCTTATATTTTGGTGTCATTCTGGCAAAGTGCTAGCCCAGCTTTATGTATGTATTTGTATTCTGATGCATCATTGTCTATTACACTTAAAGGTGAATGAGTTAGTCCAGCGAGGATGATCGCATTGTATTGTGATCTAGTGTTTGTGAAGTGTATGCCACGTTATTATGACGTACTGTAGTCTTTCTAATATGGAGTGATGACATCTCTGATGTTGATAGTTTTCATCATGCCAAGAATATGAACTTATTTAATCTAAATTAACATAATTATTCATATTGATATTAATATCAGTGTATTACTAGCCAAGCTACAACCCTGTTTGGAAAAACAGGGAAAGGAGTCCAGTGAGAAAAGGAAATAGCAAATAGATTATAAGTACATACACACATATACCAAGGCACTTCCCCCAATTTTGGGGGGTAGTCAACATCAAACAAATGAAACAAAAAAGGGGACCTCTCCTCTCTACGTTCCTCCCAGCCTGACAAGGGACTCAACCCAGTTCGGCTGGTACTTCTAGGGTGCCACAGCCCACCCTCCCCCGTTATCTACCACAGATGAAGCTTCATAACGCTGAATCCCCTAAAATTATAAGTAATGAATAATAAATTATAAGTAATAAATGAAAAATATGAAATATTTAAAGATCAGTAATGTTAAAACAGATCAGTCTTGTATAAACTATAAATTAAGACTCATGTCAACCTTTTCAACAGAAAACACTTTACTAAATGTTTGACCTCTAAAGTTCCACTGATTCAACCACCATGTTTGGAAGATCATTCCACAATCTCATCATAGCTAGAATAAAACTTCTAGAATACTGTGTAGTATTGTGCTATATGATGGAGAATGCAGGACTTAGAATTAACTGCATATGTAGAACTACAAACTAACACTCATTTTATTTTCAAGGCAATTAAAATGTTTGACCTATGTGCCATGAAATGGGCTAAATCATTATGTGATCACCAAGCTAGAAATTTTACAAGTTTCTGTTTACAAAAAACTTATCATACAGAATGACATACGAAGCTTTTTTTCGCCTCATATTACAAAAAAATACTCAGGATACAAAACAAAATTTGAGCTATGTTAGATATATTGAATGATTCATATGTACAGTGATACCTCTGGATACAAAAGTTTCTGCTTACGAAAAATTCAGGATACGTAAAGCGATACAAAGATTTTTATGCCCCAGTATACGAAAAAAATTTCAGGATACGAAAAGCTTACGAGATCCCAACTCGTCGCCGAGAGTACAGTACCTTTTTTTTCAGGGTATCAACCCTTAATTTAGGTATACAGGTAACAATACACCTTCACTGATCCAAATGCTTTACATACAGTACCGTAACTTTTATACAGTAGTAAAGAAAACGGACCGTTTTCTTAGGGCTTGGAGGGGATAACTAGGTTATAACTACATTATTGAAAAATCTCATGGTAGTTTCTGGAATGGATTAGGCTGTTTTTAACGGTTGGCTGCATTGCATGTTTATTACTACAGTTTATCGTGTTTATGAAAGAAAAGGTGTATTTTCGTAAGGTTTGGAACGGATTAGGCTATTTACATATATAACGCGACTCAGGATACGAAACCGTATCCTGAACGGATTACTTTCGTATCTTGAGGCCTCACTGTATTTGGTTGTACAGTTTTTCATTCTATTTCATTATACGAAAAAATCCTGTTATGAAAGCCACTCTGGAACAGATTAATTTCATATCCTGAGGTATTACTGTCTGTGCAAGACTGGGGCTATGGGTCCATGGAATAATATTTCTTTTTTTTTCAGGTCACTGTACACCGTCGTGAGCCTTCCAACCCACACGTTGACTTGGCAATACTTGGTCGCTCCAATCATTACATTGGCAATTGTATTTCCTCCTTTTCTGCATTTGCTAAGCGAGAAAGAGATGCAGTAGGATTTTCCTCATCATTCTGGGGATTTCCTATCGAAAAAGAGAAGAAATTAGAAAAAGATGAACTTTGAAATCAATTTAGTTTCAAGGTTTATATTTGGTGCTCATGCGTTCTTCTGTATCACAAATCTCACAAATTTATATGCTATTAGCGTAAATGTATTTTTTATTACGTATTTTTGCATTTTTAGTTTTTATGAAAATATGATTCAGGTGATTGTTCTTCCATTGCTGTCACAAAGGATTTCAGGTTATCTGTTAGTTGTAAAGAATCCCTCGGATGTTAGTGAAGTTTAGCACAAAATCAGAATTTTTTTTTGTCTGACAACCTTGTCTCTTAATACTGGAGGATACCAAACAAGATGTTGTTTTCAGAATGTTTTATGGTTGCTTATATAGTTCATTACACCGTACTAGTTTGTGTAAGGTGTGATGGAACAAAAAATTTTCTAGATTTGTATAAAAAACTATGTCCAGGATAAAGAAAAAACTTTTGATACTATTTTAAAGGCTGTGACACTTTTAAATGATTATGCATTATTTACTTTGTTTTGTGGACTGGTAATGAATTATTTTTATTCTGTAAAGAAGTAGAGGGTACAAATATAGATATGCAGTCAAAGTTGGATTTGCATGATAATTTTTATTGACGCACTGTAAAGAAAGTTTCTCAAAATGTCTTTTAGTAATTCGTGTTTAATGCTATTGCCATCATTATTCAAGAAAGGTTTGAAATGGTGTGTATGACGTTTGATGTAAGGTGATGATCATATGAATGGTTTCATATGATCCTGTAGTGGCTTCAAAAGGTTCATGTTCCTTTTGTTATGGATTAAGGGTTTATTGTTTGAACATGAATGGCTGACTTTGGGGTTTAAGACTTCCATTACTGAAGAAAGTTTTAATATATTTGTTATTGATACTGATAGATAGGATCTGAATTTAAATTTGTGATAAATAGGAGCTGGCTTATACCTCAAAGAATTTGATGTAATAACGAAAATATTTTTTAGAAAATTTTTAATGATGAAATTTATTGTTTTTATACTTGTCTGATTTTCATATTGCTTCGACTCGAAGATATGTCAACTTCTACCCCAAAATAGAAATTTTCCATTCTTTCCCCCTGCAAAATACTCCCCCTGCAAAGGTTGAGCCATTGTCAACCCCGATTAAAAAGGATGGAAAACTTACCATTCGTTTATAAAATTAGGTTTTTCTCTATTTATGACATCTGCAAATACTGTATGTTGCCTCTTGACACTTTTATAAATGACTTTCATTCCTCATGTCATATGAATGTGAAACTAATCTGTTGAAAGTCTTAAATAGCACCAATCTGTAGAGAAATAAATCCTTTCCCTAAATTTTTTTACTCAAAGACAGGTAGCTGAAGTACCGCTTTGTGAAAAAACCTTCCAAGTTCTTCCCCTGATTTAAAACCAACTTGCTGAGATGCCTTGTCACTGAATCCATATTATTATTATTATTACTACTACTTGCTAAACTAGAACCCTAGTTGGAAAAGCAGGATGCTATAAGACCAACTAGAAAAATTACCAATGCAAGTCTAAATTCATTGCAAATAAAAACTTCAATATATATATCAGTCTTGTTCTGAAATAAGGTAGAAATAAAATCAACTTTTTTACCTTAAAAACCTCATTATAGGAGCCTACCTACAATCTATCAAGATATCTATCTGATACTAATGTTAATAGCACATCTATTAATGGTTAAAAGAAAATGTATCATATCTTTTAAAAGAAAAACTTTTCAAATAGAGAACCTTTAGAGAATTAATATTTCTTACATTACTGTAATCCCTTTTAATAACTAGGGAATTGAAAAGTAGAATGCCTATAATGTACCCTGAAAAAAAGAAAATAAGATAAACCAAGGTACAGTACTTGATAAGACTAGTTTTTGAGGTACGGTCTAAACCTCTATAGCCTACTTGGATAATTTCTCCTAACAGAAACCAAAATTTCAGCAATTTATCCAAACTAAATCTTGTTACTGAACAAGGTTGGAGGCCAGGGGTATAAACTGAAAAGCCAGAGATAAGATGTGTCATTGTCTAACTATTTGAACTCGTCTACTAGATGTTGTGGTGATTCCTAGAGGGGAGGCATTTTGCAAAGGGAGAGAATGGAGCATTTTAATTTTGTGGTAGACATTGACACAGTTTAGAGTAGGAGCAATATGAACTTCTGCAAAGTTTCATAAATATAAAAAAATAACATTTCTGTATTTCACATGAACTTCCAGATCTTATAATTATAGTAGTGCCATCATTATATGTGAATGGTCTCCATGTAAATATAAATTAAATGTTTACCTTTGGTTATCTTTATAGAATCACCATTCAAGTTTTTAATTCTTTCATTTTATGAAAAGAGGATATGTAAATGAAATAAGAAAAGATTGGTAAAAGTTACTTTTTTGAGGTCCCGTCCTGAGAGAGACAGACAGACAGAGGGAGGGGGCATTTGTTTTACAACCTTTGAAAAGTAAAATGACAGAATTTAAATTTATATTACAGTCATTGATTATTGAACCTTTTAACTTTATGGATGTGATTATTACTAAATTTGATAGATGATAAGGTTAGCTTTCACACTTTTTGAAACAAGGAAGAGATGAAAAGAGAAATCTTTCATTATCTTTTGAAAATAGAATAAAGTTTGCCATATTGATTGTGATTAGAATAATACTTTATGCAGTACACTAACTCTAAAATATTCTGCAACACATTTCAAGTATCAAAATTTAATTGGAGCAATGATATATTGCAATGTTTACAAGGAAAATTTTCTTTCATGATGATAGCTCAAATCTCATGACATTTCACATGGGTGTGAATTGTAAGCTTACTCTCATAAATAAAATGGAATATGTTCATAAGTCAAGTTTTTAAAGGAATACTGCCTCCCAGCTTGGCATCAGCTACCTTATTTCGATATGAATCATGTATATATGAGAGAGAGAGAGAGAGATTGATCGATTTTACTAGTCTGCAGTATTCAATCTACACATAATGAAGGTAGGTTTCACATACCTTACTGAAAATACTGTATTTATTCTTTATCTTGTTTATTTACTTGAATACATAGAATGACACTTAAGATATACAAAGATGAAATAATTTCTCTACAGTATATTCCATGAAAATATTTATCAACATTATGCATTTGTACTGTATAGGTAACTTGTTGTAAATTACATTTGTAATTGTTACAAAGACAAATAGGGGACTTTCATGGATCTATGTTTACAATCTCACCAAGATAGATTTAGTAATTCTTACAAATGTTGATAGCCTTTAATTAATTACCATATTGCTATAATGTCTATGATTCATGAAATTCATTTTGAAAAGAGAAAAGGCAGCTACTTCTTCAAACACACCAACCATGATAGTTATTAGGAGAGGTGGTTGCATGTTCATGCCCTTAAAAGAAAGTTGCCAGATAGCACCTTTACAGGCATTTGTCCAAACTGTGTTGGAATGTTGCAGAAATTTTTATAGTGAAAGTACTATACATATTGTAAGCATGTCAAATAATAAGTGCACTTGAAAGTGTATTTAGATTTTATAAGAATTATAATTTCACCGTACTTGTCTTTTAATTTTTCCTCAATTTCTCAAAGAATGTTTTACCACCAAAGCAGTGGCAATGAATAGAAAAAGGAAATGCTAAATGGTAATGGGGTTACGAACATCATACCATTCCCTGTACGCAACTTTCATCAAAATATCTCCCAGTATATTTCTTAGGCATGCCAAGAAAGAACTTATAATTCATACTTACTGTATTAATGAACCCTTTGTAGTAAACAAATTTTCTATCCTAGAGATTCTCATGAAAGCAAAAGATTGTATAATTTAAACTCATCATTTTGACTTTGTGGAATTCTATTTATTTAATTAAAATATACAGGTATTCAGCTTAAAGATAGCACAAATATAAAATTACAGTGAGTGATAAGAATGATTAATAGGGATGTTTTTACACAAAACCACTTCCAGCAGCTTTTCATTGGATTTAGAGATACCGTATATCTATTTCAGTTTTACAATTCTCTATCTAGATCTGAAGGGACAAGTTCACATCTTGACTAAGGTAATTTATAATTTCCCTTTGGGTACATGTTAATCCGAACTATATATATATATATATATATATATATATATATATATATATATATATATATATATATATATGATAAATTTTGCACATTTTTACGTGTTTTTCATATTCAAATAAGCCATATATATTTTTGATACATTAATGTCTGGATTCTCTTAACGACCTCGGGATCAGAGCCCCAGGCGAAATCACACAAAGACAAGAGCTTGGCTCCGGCCGGGAATCGAACCCTGGTCGGCAAGCTTGTATAGACAGTGACTAAGCCACTGCCAAGTGGCTTAGTCACTGTCTATACAAGCTTGCCGACCAGGGTTCGATTCCCGGCCGGAGCCAAGCTCTTGTCTTTGTGTGATTTCGCCTGGGGCTCTGATCCCGAGGTCGTTAAGAGAATCCAGACATTAATGTATCAAAAATATATATGGCTTATTTGGATATATATATATATATATATATATATATATATATATATATATATATATATTATGGAATGGTTGATGTGATTGATTTTTATAGATAATACAGTGTTGATTGGGGATAGAGAGAAAATTTAACAAAATGATAAAATTGTGTGAAAGAGTCTGCATAGGAGAAATTTGAGGCTAAATAGGCACAATTATACTATAGTAATGAAAGTTTAAAGGCCCGCTCATGAATGGCAGAGACAAGGGACAGTGACATTTCCCTGGTTAGCAGGAGTGTGCCATATACACACAAGAACAGCACCCAAGCCCCATCTCTCTCTAAGAGAGGCAATGACTGCTGATGACTCAGCAGGTAGAACTATAGGGTCCACCAAACTCCCCATCCTTAGCTCTTAAGGACAGTGAGGTTACAGACACTACAAGAAACTATCGAGCTTAAGAGGGACTGAACCCCCGGTCAGGAACTTTTCAAATGGGCTGCCACAACTCCTAAATGGAAACAGAAGGCAAGGTAATTAATGATAATAAGAATATGGGAAGATTGGGAAAGGGTGACTCGCATAAGTGTAATAACATGAGAGAAGAGGAGATTCATTGCTAATGGGAAGAAATAGAGTTGGTAAAACGTCTGCCAAAGATTGAAAAGATCCTAGCATTTTCTGTGGAAGCGCAAGGCTGGAAAGTTTGAAAGGTTATTGAAGCAAATTTCCTTTATGTATGTTGAGATTTTGAATGTGAAGGAAAAAAGTAACAGGTCGAACCATTTGAGATGAATAATTTTAATAGTATATGCCGTCCAAGAAAAATGCGTAGAAGTGATAAAAAAGTGAGCATGTTAGTGATTAGCAATGGTTAATTCATGTGGACGACAATAGACTAGTGAAAAGTGTGGATAATTCAATAGGTAGGAAGGGAGGAATGTCTAGAAACTGTTTGAAATATGGACTGAAAGACCCATTAAAAAGGAGTGGCCTTCATATCCATAGAGTGCAATAGTAATGTACTGTACTTGTATACCCAACAGAAGGGTGTAAAGGGATTTGGTATGGACTGTTCATGACCCTTCTGGGTAGGTTTATGAAACCATTAAATGATAGGTTCATTTAGTAGTTGAATTATAGATAGGGCGTGACTTTGGTGGGTTTTTTCTTTAAAGCCTTGTTAGAGACACTTGTTTATGTTTAGGGAATAAATATGTGAGCATGTGAAACAAAAACTAAAGCAAAATTGTGATTTTTTTTTTTTTTTTGGCCTGCAGTGAGTTAGAGAAACAGACTTGGCCCATCCTTGGCATACTGTTCATTTTACTTCGATTTTTTTCTTATAATAATACGCTTCCTAATCCCCCCCGCCTCCCAGATATTTATCATGAATTCTTCCCCTAATTCTTTTATGGAAACTATGATACTGAATATTGTGTAATATAGAAGCCCTCCTGGTTTTAGCAATATAGCCTATTCAGCCGATATATAAGCTACAGTGGTTTCAACTACTAAATTTGCAGTTCAAAGATGAATTACTCTTCATTTGATTACAAAACAAAAATTTCAATTATCTGATGGAGCAAATGAACATGGAGATAACCATCATCCAAAAGTACAGTAGTTGATATAAACAATCAATTTGACCAATTTCGAAAAAGGAATGTTCTCAAGTAAGCAGTTAAGATTATGCAGTAGGTGCATGATCCTGAGAGAGAGAGAGAGAGAGAGAGAGAGAGAGAGAGAGCATGTTCTGAAAGAGAGAAAGAGCGCGCAGTAG